>NC_044031.1:131779186-132079186 GCF_901765095.1 Microcaecilia unicolor | reverse complement strand
ACCTATCAGGAAATTTCACCATAGTTACCCCTGGATACCGGACCGCCTCCGGGAGACCGAGAGGGGGGTCTTGAGGAGGGGATACTGTCCCGTCTGTGGCCGTGCCAACCCTCAGACTTACCCTGTTTCTGGGAGTCAGTGTCTGTGCTGGCTTCTGCTTGTCTCTGTGTCTGTGTCTGTGTCTGTCTTAGGTTCTCTCTGGCTCTGTGTGCTGATTGCCCTACTGAACCTCACCTGTGTGGGCTATGCCCCTTCCAAGATGGCTGCCGCCTCTTCCTCTTTGCCAGTATCCAAGATGGCTCCCGCTGTTCCTTCCTATGGGCTGACTGCTCTGAGTGTCAAGCCTCTGTTTGGTTGCAAGGTGATTGCTGCAGCTGTGGCTCTGCTGTTGAAAGGCTTTATTAATCACTTGGAGACTACAGTCCTGGCCTTTGCATCTCATCTAAAGGTCCTGGTGTATAGAGTGCTCTGTACACAGTTTCAGTGTTTGCTCTGTGTGAGTTTCTATGTTTGACTAGCTAGCTTAGGCACCGTCTGGCTTGTAGCCTGTGTATAGCTTTGCTAGTGCTCTGTGTTCGTGTAGACTAGCTAGCTTAGGCACCGTGTGGCTTGTAGCCTGTGTATAGCTTTGCTAGTGCTCTGTGTTTGTGTAGACTAGCTAGCTTAGGCACCGTGTGGCTTGTAGCCTGTGCATAGCTTTGCTAGTGCTCTGTGTTTATTTCCAGTGCATGACTAATTAGCTTAGGCACCGTCTGGCTTGTAGCCTGTGCATAGCTCTGCTAGTTATCTGTGTTTGTTTCCAGTGCATGACTAGTTAGCTTAGGCACCGCCTGGCTTGTAGCCTGTGCTTAGCTCTGCTAGTTCTCTGTGTGTGTTTCCAGTGCATGACTAGTTAGCTTAGGCACCATCTGGCTTGTAGCCTGTGCATAGCTCTGCTAGTTCTCTGTGTGTGTTTCCAGTGCATGACTAGTTAGCTTAGGCACCGTCTGGCTTGTAGCCTGTGCATAGCTCTGCTAGTTCTCTGTGCTTGTTCCTAGTGTTGGACTAGCCGCCCTTGCTAGCCACTATCCCAAGACTGTGTTTGATCCTAGTGTTAGACTAGCCGCCCTTGCTAGCCACTATCCCAAGACTGTGTTTGTTCCTAGTGTTAGCCTAGCCGCCCTTGCTAGCCACTATCCCAAGACTGTGATTGTTCCTAGTGTAGACTAGCCAGCTTAGGCACCGTCTGGCTTGTAGCCTGTGCATAGCTCTGCTAGTTCTCTGTGTTTGTTCCTAGTGTTAGACTAGCCGCCCTTGCTAGCCACTATCCCAAGACTGTGATTGTTCCTAGTGTAGACTAGCCAGCTTAGGCACCGTCTGGCTTGTAGCCTGTGCATAGCTCTGCTAGTTCTCTGTGTGTGTTCCTAGTGCAGACTAGCCAGCTTAGGCACCGTCTGGCTTGTAGCCTGTGTAAAGCTTTGCTAGTGTCTGTGTTGTTTCCAGGGCATGACTTGTTAGCTTGGGCACAGCTTAGTTGTTAGCTGGTGTATAGCCTTCCAAGTCTCCTGAGTTTGCTCTGTGTATGTTCCTGTGTATGACTGGTTTGCCTAGGTATAGCGTTCCTATTAGCCTGGGTACAGTTTACTAGTCATTGTGTTGATTCCTGCCGACTGCCAGAACCCGGACAGTCCCTGCTTGTCTGCCTTGCCTTCGCCTAGGTGCCAGGGGGCACTCCTGGATCTTCATTCCTGCTGTTCCTGTAAGTCCTACCGGCTGCCAGAACCTTAGGGCTCAACCCTCGGGGAAAGGCAGTCAAGTGTAGGTGAAGCCTAGGTCCAGGGTGTTCCAGTTCCGCGGGTTCCGCTCCAGTGTGTTCCAGTCCAGCGGGTTTCACTCCTGTATGTTCCAGTCCAGTGGGGCCACTCCAGTGTGTCCAGTCCAGCGGGCCCCACTCCAGTGCGCACCCGTCCGGTGCGTTCCAGTTCCGAGTGTTCCGGTGTAGCACTCCAGTCCGGAGTTCCGGTCCAGTCTTGTTTCCTCTCTACCTGGAAGGTGATTTTGCCTGCCACTGCCGCTCCACGGTAGTGGCCTATGGACTCACAAACCCCGCGCTCCCGGGGAAGAAGCCTGAAGGTATGCCAAGGTCCTCGAGAGCGCGGCAAGCGCGAGAGACACGACAGGTACTTTGGTTACTTTTAGTTTGAGTCAGTTTGGCCAAAGTTTTGATAAGTTAAAACATAAATGACACCAAGTGAGGGACATCTGGTTAAGATAAGGAGTTAGGGTATTGCTTCCTTTAAGTTTTTTAAGACAGGTGTAGGGAGAAGACCTGTCTGGAGGAGAGCACCTGAATATCATACACGTGGAAGGAGCACCTGGGCCCCTACGCAAGAAAGACAGCACGAGAGACGGCGATGAAGTTAAGTTTCAGCTAAGTTGCCACAAATTACAGGACACAAAAAGGGAAAAAAAACAAACACATACTTACCTGAGTTGAGGTTGGCTTGCCCTGTAAAAGAAAGAGACAAAAAGAGCACACCAAGTATCAGTTTATTTCAGTTAAAATAACCTAGGAATTTGAGAAGAAGTGCAATATCAGAGATTGTTAAAGGCTGATACTTATCTGATGATGTTCCCGGTAGTGAACGCTGGGAAAGGGATGCTGTAGAAAAAAGAAAGGTTAATGAAAAACTGTGAAATATGTGATACTGGGTCTAAACCTAATGGTTGGGTAACTTTTAGCATGTTTTGAAGTTATAATATTGAGAAGCAAGTAACATTGATAAATATAAAGGTTATCATCGATTTGCTATAGAATATAAAAGTTGAAATAGATGTTTATATTGAACATTTCTTTGAACCAAATAAACATAATCAAGTTTGATTTTCAGACTGGAGTCCTCTTGTTTCAGAACCTATCCTAAATTTAGTTTTATATTCCTCTCCTGCCCTTTGAGGACAGGAGACGAGGTTAGTTGATTTGTACCCCCTTCCAGTTTGGACAGAGAGTTCCTGAGGGCGAGTCACAACTACTGACAACTAACCCTCAGAGAACCTACAGCCGACATCGCATGCCTTACCAGGGAGGGCGTGTAACATTTGTTACCTTTGTTTGCCCCAGTCTGAACCTTTTGACTCTCACATTTCCTTCCTTGCCTCCTTTGTGTCTCATCTCCTCAAGTTCTTGCCCACACCTGTTAGCCCCATAGCTACACCCATCCCTTACTCTATCTGGCCCCTTCTCCCACCAAACCCTCACTGTCCCCAAACCTCTACACCTCCCTTTCTACCTCCCTACCTATTTGTCTTCTGTCTCTCATTGTTGCTCTGTTTATCCAGTCCAATTTTATCACTGTGCTGTGTGCTACTATTGTGTGAGGACTGTGTGCTGGTACTGGGAGAGTGTTTTGTGCTGCTGCTGTATAATTGAGGATTGTTTTCTGGTCCTGGGAGAATGAGTGCTGTGTGTTGGTGCTGGGTCTCACTAGGTGTAGTAGGTTTAGGTGAGCACAGCGGTGTTACTGAGGTTAGTGGATTGTACCTGTGGTGGTGGGTTACCTGCACGTTAATCATGGATACACTGAATGCTGTTGTGGCTGATGCTTTGCTGGATGTGGATGAGAGTTTGGAGAGGAGGCCCCAGAGCAGCCAGAAGCCTCAGCAGCTATTTTAAAATATGGCAGCGCCGCCCGCAGCACAGAAGAGCAAAGCAAAGACTGAGTAGCGGCGGGGGCAGGAAAGAGTGGGATTCTTTCCTTCCCCCGCAGCCGCAGAGGCCATTATAACCACCAGGATGGCCTTCAAGGATCATGATAGGTCTTCTTGGGAGGGCTGTAGTGTGTGGCAGCAGTGGCCAGTGGAGCATAGTGCACAGGTAAGCATGACAGTTTCTGGTGCCCCTCGAATGTTGGCACCCCCCTGCCATGCATATCTTGCTTATCATGTTCCGCACAGTATATTACCTTCCCCACTACTGCCCAGACCCTCCAGAACAACATGGCATAGTTATACACCATAGACCACTTCCCGTCGGACTCGGACACCCTCCCCCCCCCCCCCTAGGACTCAAGGACACCTATAGGAATAGAAAATCATATCACTCCATGAACATGCAAGTCGTGTGTAATGCCCCAGGAAGAGATTACTCGGTATCTGGGGTCTACCCATGATGCCTATATACTCCAGCATTTAGGAATCTACCACAGGTTTGACCAAGGGATTCTAGGTCAGTCCCCAACTGGACAGTTCCCCCTGGACAGTTCTCACCCACCAATTCCCATCTGGACAATTCCCACGGAACGAATTCCTACCACACCAGGGAGGAAAAATTCCCACCCATAACCCAAAAAATACAAAATACACAAGGCAAGTAATCTCCCTCCCTTTTCTCTTCCAAATTGATTGGGGGGGGCAGTGCCCCCTCACCCCCTCCCACAACATTATCTTTTACACATCCCTTCCCCCTTCCAGACATGCAGTTCATGGGGGGGGGGGGGGGATGTCCCCTCCCAAACTAGGTTTCAGCCTAATTCATGTTTAATCTGGGATCTAAATGTCATAATTAAATAAATAAATAGATACATACAAACTGCAGTTCATGTGTGTGTGTGGGGGGGGGGGGGGACAATGCCCCCCACACACCTCCAAACTATGTTTGAACCTAATTTAGTCCCTCAAAATGATGCACTGATTACTATTTATAACAAATTACTACTCTACCTATGCCCCCCCACACCCCAAACTAGGTTTCAATATAATTCATGTTTAATCCAGGATCTAAATGTCATAAATAAGTAAATACATAAGTAGATAAATACAAAATGCAGTTCACCCCCCCCCCCCCCCCCCACAACTAGGTTTCAACCTAATTCAGCCCCTCAAAATGACACACTGATTACAATTTATAACAAATTACTATTCTACCTATGAAAAGTGATTTTGTTATTATACATCCTCTGTCTATATCCGTATGCTGCTCTAACCTCCTTGATACAGAAGCCGTTAAAAAAAAAAAGCACCACTAGGACTTATGGGAGCTGACACAAGAAAGAAGATACAGTTGGTTTAAAAAAAAAAAGGCTAGGGAGGGTGGGAAATGACCAAGGGGGGAGCGGGAAAACATCCTTGGTGGGAATTGTCCCCCTTAAGGGGGAATTGTCTCGGGGGGAATTGGTGAGTGGGAACTGTCTGGTGGGAACTGTCCAGATAGGAACTCGCCTGATACCAACCAAGGGGAGATTACCGATGGCTAGCTCCAAGGTAAGCAGTACAGGGATTCCTAACCCCAATACCCTCTCCCCTTCCCTAAGGTCACCAAACTCCCTTCCTCAAGATGTCCCTAGAACTCATACCCATGACCCAAACTCTACAAGGTCCCCATACCATCAGTACACACCCATGTCTATGATTCCTGCCAGGGGTTACCCCCAGAGAACCTGGCTCATGACTACCGTTCACCCCCAAAATGAGGTGGAGGGGCAATACAATAAGAGTCATAAGAACCCCCACACCATCATCAAATGGACCTTTGGCCAGCTGAAAAATAGATTTAGATGTCTCAACCATTTCCAGAGGAGAGCTCCTTCTACAGCCCAGAAAAAGGTTGCCAAGATCTTTATGGCCTACTGCCTTCTGCACAACTTGGCACAGCCCCTGCCAGAGGATACACAGCAGCAGTAGCAGCAGCCAGACCAAGAGGATGATGACCCTTCCCAATCAGGGTCGGTGTTAGGGTCTCTGGCGCCCTCACGCAAACTATCAGTTGCCCCCCCCCCCCATCCAGCATCTCCTTTCTCTCTTCTTCCTCCCCTGCCCCCTTTTTCAGCCCAGTGCCTTAAAAGGTGAAGAACAAAAGTTTTTCTTTTTACTCAACAGCTTTTTAATTTATTTGAAAGCTTCCCATATGTAGATATTTATATCATGAAATAAAATTGAATATCACTAAAACTGCTTAAAAATTATAGTAGCTGGTAGAAACAGCACTAATAAAGGCTGCATTTTGTGGTCCTACAGTATTCTATATAATGCAGTGAGGATATCCTGTCTACTGTTGGGTTCATTTTAACTGTTGTTATAATCTGCCTTGGGAAGCCTGGTGTTTTAAAGATTGGAAATAAAATTAAACTCTCCTTTCATTGGAGCACATGGAATCACATCTTCACCTCATCTCTTTTGTACCAATGGATTATTCTGTTTTGAGCATATGTCAGGGATAAGTGGTTTTCAGAAGTCAAAATAATAAAAATAAATATTTTCTTTCATGCAGATCTCTCATTTGCTTAAACATAACTAAATGGGCTAAAAGCCCCTAATGCAGTCCATTTGTTTTCTTATATTTTGTCCTTGTGATGACTTATACTGTGCCAAAATCTCCCCCCCCCCCCCCCCCCACTGCTGCCACCATCCCCCTTACGCATACTACAACCCCCCTCTCCCACACACTACAACCCTCCCAAGAAGACCTACCTTGATCCTTGAAGGCCGCCTTGTTGGTGTAGTGGCCTCTGCGGCTGCAGGGGCAGGAAAGAATCCCACTCTGCCGCTCCTCTGTCTCCACTTTGTTCTGAGCTGCGGGCGGTGCCACCAGGTTTTCAAAATGGTCTGGAGGGCACAGTGAGAGGGCCACAGCTGCCTTAAAAGAAGGAATAGCCACTGGTTGGTGACGGGCCAAAGCAGAAGAATAGCCACTGGTTGGTGACGGGCCAAAGCAGAAGAAGGGAAGAAGGCACCTAAAAATGACAGACACAGTTGGCCTCAAACTGGTGACCTGAGTACTCCCAGATCAAGGAACTAACCACTACTCTATGCTGAATTGCTAGCATGTGGGCCCTGAAAACCAGTCTTTCAGCCTGTAGTCTGGTGTATCATCTTACCCCCTTCCCCCACCTATCTAATAAACTCTAGTCCAGTTGGGTTTCCTATCAACCCACTACAGCTAACACTGAGGAAGGAAAATAAAAACGTATACCACATATAGGTAGTAATAACAATTCTCCAAACTATCAAAGCATCCTACTACTACTACTACTACTACTACTACTTATCATTTCTAAAGCGCTACTAGACGTACGCAGCGCTGTACACTTGAAAGCCAAAATGTCTTATCAACAAAGATTAACAGTGCTATTTATAACAGTGCTACTTATAACCAGTGGCGTAGGTACAGGGGGCCACTGGAGCCTGGACCCCCCCCCCAAATTGGCTCTGGGGCCCCTGGTTTGGCTGAAGCATTTGTCCAGCACTGGCCTCTGGCTCTCCGCCACATTGCCTGCCCTGCTCTTCCCCTCATGTCACAAAGATGCTCAATTTCATTAAAACGAGTGTGTACACGATGTGAGGGGGATGAACAGGGCAGGCAATGTGGCAGAGACCAGCGCTGGGCAAATGCATCAGCTGGCGGGGGGTAGGGACCCCTGCCAGCCAAGGTATGTGAGGCGGCAGCAGGGGAGGGGGAGCAGCAGGAAAGCGGGCCAAGATCTGGCTATGTCACTGCTTTTAAATTAAAAATAGGAGGAAAAAGCCTCAAAGAGCTCCAGACTTTTACCATCTATAGAGCTGTACACTCTTCATCATCAGTATAAAGAAACCTCCCATCCAAAAACAGTTCAATGCATAAAGTGAAAAGCAAACTACTTAGCTTTAAAGTGTAGAAAAAAGTCCTCCTTTCATCTTATATACACACAAACCCACAACCAACGATGGCCAGCATTTCGCTTGAGCTGCTTCAGGGCCCGTGGACTGAAATAATCAACATAGTGCTCCACTTCCAACGGCTGACACCATGAAAGCTCTTTACAGTGGTCCTTCCCCTAGTGGGACCAACAGATAAGAGCTACTGCCTCCTTCTCTCCTGACTCACCGCCCCCCTCTCTTCTTTCCTATCGTATATTGTAGTTTACTATATCATGCCCCCTTCCTACTTTCCCTCCTCTTCCCCATGTCATTTTTCTATCTACTATTCTACGTACCCTCTATTTTAGCTTTGTACACCGCTTAGATGGTTTTCCCGATCTGCAGGATAGTAAATTCTAAAGAAACTTGGAAAAGAAGGAAGAGCTGGAGGGGAGGCTGGTGGGCGTCAGGATCGACTGGTCACTTGCCTGCCTGGCGTGATGGTGGTGGACCTCACGTGTCACCTAAATAAAATTTTAGATAGTGCTAGGGAGGAGCCAGCTGTCTTGGTTCATGTGACATAGGAAAATGTGGGAGGGAGATTCTGGAAGCCAAATTTAAGCTCTTAGGTAGAAAGCCAAAACCCAGATCCTCCAAGGTAGCATTTTTGGAAATGCTCCCCGTTCCAAGCACAAGATTCAATAGGCAGGTAGAGCTCCACAGTCTCAGTGCATGGTTGAGACAGTGGTGCAGGGATGAGGAATTTAGATTTATTAAGAACTGGGCAACATTCTGGGAAAAGGAGAGCCTGTTCCAAAAGGATGGGCTCCACCTTAATTAGAATGGAAGCAAGCTGCTGGCACTAACTTTTAAAAAGGAGCTAGAGCAGCTTTTAAACTAAAATGGGGGAGAAAGCCAGGTTGCCCCAGAATGCATGGTTCGGTGTGGAGTATCCTCAAAGGATACTATTGAAACAGGATCTTTAGGGAATCCCAATAGAGAGATTTCAATAATGGTGAAAAAGAGCCAGGTGTATTTAATGGGAGAACAGAGTAAAGGATGCAAACAATCACCGTCAACTTCAAAGATGCTTCAAAGAAATGCCACAAGAACATCCCGCAAATTTCTCAATCTACACTTCCCCAGCTGTAAAGGACTAAAATACAAGCTGATGCATGCCACCACCTTCTCTTACATGAGCACGCAGATATGGAATGCTCTACCCACAGATCTGAAATCAATCGTCGATACAAATAACTTTCGCAAATCTCTGAAGACACACCTCTTCAACAAAGCCTACAATGAAAACCAACAGCTTCAATGACCCACTTTACCAACCCAACCAGCAATGAAAATCCACTCCCACAATCACCTGCCTAATTACTCCCTCTCTCCTCCCTTACTCAATCTCTGCACACTACTAGGCGGGACTAGTGCTGGGCAGACTTATACGGTCTGTGCCGGGGCTGGTGGTTGGGCGGCGGGGATAGTGCTGGGCAGACTTATACGGTCTGTGCCAGAGCCGGTGGTTGGGAGGCGGGGTTGGTGGTTGGGAGGCGGGGATAGGGCTGGCCAGACTTATACGGTCTGTGCACTGAAGAAGACAGTACAAATAAAAAAAGTATCACATATGAATTTATCTTCTTGGGCAGACTGGATGGACCGTGCAGGTCTTTTTCTGCCATCATCTACTATGTTACTATGTTACTAACTGTATCTGATATTCTGGAATGACAATCCTGCTTATAATCGAAAGAGAAAAACGCCTATATTGTGACCCAAATCGGGAGATAGACGTTTATCTCCCAAAAACGAATAAAGCGGTATAATCAAAAGCCGAATTTGGACGTTTTCAACTGCACTCCGTCGCGGATGCGGACAACGTTGATGGGGGCGTGTCGAAGGCGTGGTGAAGGCGGAACTGGGGCGTGGTTATCTGCCGATCAGAGATGGGCGCCTTTCGCCGATAATGGAAAAAAAATATGCGTTTTTAGCGAGAATTTAGGGCACTTTTCCTGGACCCTGTTTTTCCACGAATAAGGCCCCAAAAAGTGCCCTAAATGACCAGATGACCACTGGAGGGAATCGGGGATGACCTCCCCTGACTCCCCCAGTGGTCACGAACCCCCTCCCACCACAACATATGCCGTTTCACAACTTTTTATTTTCACCCACAAATGTCATACCCACCTCCCTGGCAGCAGTATGCAGGTCACTGGAGCAGTGGACTTCAGGCAGGTGGACCCAGGCTCATCCCCCCCCCCCCCCCCCGTTACACTTGTGCTGGTAAATGGGAGCCCTCCAAACCGCCCCCCAAACCCACTGTACCCACGTGTAGGTGCCCCCCTTCGCCCCTTAGGGCTATAGTAATGGTGTAGACTTGTGGGCAGTGGGTTTTGAGGGGGATTTTGGGGGCTCAACACCCAAGGGAAGGGTGCTATGCACCTGGGAGCTGTTTTACCTTTTTTTTTTTTTGTAAAAGTGCCCCCTAGGGTGCCCGGTTGGTGTCCTGGCATGTGAGGTGGACCGGTGCAGTACGAATCCTGGCCCCTCCCACGAATAAATGTCTTGGAGTTATTCGTTTTTGAGCTGGGTGTTTTCGGTTTCCATTATCGCTGAAAAACAAAAACGCCCAGCTCAAAAAAAGATAAACGTCCATGTTTTTTCGAAAATACGATTCGGTCCGCCCCTTCACGGACCCGTTCTCGGAGATAAACGCCCATGGAGATAGGCGTTTCTGTTCGATTATGCCCCTCAATGTCATCATACAACTATGTAAGCCACATTGAGCCTGCAAATAGGTGGGGTAATGTGGGATACAAATGCAATAAATAAATAAATAATAATAATAATAAAGCAGTTTGTAGATGCTAGGAAAAAACACAATTTGAAGTGTCTATATACAAATGCTAGAAGCCTAAAAAATAAGATGGGAGAGTTGGAGTATATAGCACTAAATGAAGAGATTTATATAATAGGTATCTCGGAAACCTGGTGAAAGGAAGACAATCAATGGGACACTGTTATCAGGGTACAAATTATATCGCAATGATAGTGAGGATCAAATTGGAGGGGAGAGTTGTGCTATATGTTAAAGAGGGAATTGAGTCAAACAGAATAAAACAGCAGTGTGGAATCCTTGTGGATAGAAATTCCATGTGTGAAGGGAAGGAGTATACTGGTAAAACTGTACTACCATCCATCGGGACAGAACAAACAGATGAAAAAATGTTTACAGAAATTAGGAAAGCTGGCAAATTGGGCAACATTACCCCAATACTTGCTGGATAAATGCTACATCAGGGAGCACTAGGGAGGAAAAACTCTTAGATGTCATGAATGACTGCTTCTTGGAGCAACTGGTCCAAGAACCGGCAAGAGGGGGAGCTATTTTCAAAAAGTTCAAAGACTAGGGGACACTCAACGACATTACGTGGAAATACTTTTAAAACAAACAGGAAATATTTTTTCATGCAAAGAAAGTTAAGCTCTGGAACTTGCTGCTGGAGGATGTGGTAACGGCAGTTAATGTATTTGGGTTAAAAAGGTTTGGACAAGTTCCTGGAGGAAAAGTCCATGCTCCGCTATTGAGATAAACATGGGGGATTAGTAACATGGAATGTTGCTACCAATTGGGTTTCTGTCAGGTACTTGTGACCTGGATTGGCAACTGCTGGAAGCAGGATACTGGGCTAGATGATCATTGGTCTGACCCAGTATGGCTATTCTTTTATTCTTATGTTATGAAGAAACAATATCCTTTCTTTCGCTGTGCACGGAAGAGCAGACTTATCTTCACTTTGGTCTTCCTTTGAGCTTCTTTCTGAAAGTTGGAGCTCAGGTTCTTTTCTTCCAACTTAGAAACCTAGGGGCCCTTTTACTAAGTCATGTAGGCACCTACGCTGCCCAATGCGTGTCAGTTTGAGTTACCACCTGGCTACCGCATAGCCCTTGTGGTAATTTCATTTTTGGCGTGCGTCTGCTATGCATGCCGGAAAATATTTTTATTTTCTGGTGCGTGGGTGGTAATCGGGCGGAAATCATCATTCTACGCACGCAGACCATTACTGCCCAGTTACTGCGTGAGACCTTACCACTAGGTCAATGGCTGGCGGTAAGGTCTCAGACCCAAAATGGACGCGCAGCAATTTTCCTTTTGCCGCACATCCATTTTCGGCAAAATATTTTTAAAGGCATTTTTTTACAGGTGCGCTGAAAAATGATTCTGCGTGTGCCCAAAACACAAAAGGATTTTCCGTGGCTCTAACATGTGCCAGGGCCTATAAGGGGGGCCTAGCCTATAAGGGGGGCCCAGTACCAGCGTCTCTCTCTCTCTCTCTCTCCTGCTCCTGAGAGGACCCAAGTGATCGTGTCCAGACAGGAGCAAGAGAGAGAAAATTCAGGTGTCAGACCCCCCCCCCCCCCCTTGGAGGCTGAGGAGGAGCAGACACAGGGATTCAAGCCGGGGCCTCTACTTTGACTGGCGGGAGTCCCCAGGCCCCAAAAGCAGAAAAAGTCTTCCTCCAGCACTGTTCTTCACTCTGCCACACTGCCTGCAAAGTGGCTGCTTTTGCCCTCAGTTCACACATGCTCGGTTTTGAAAGCAAGAATGCACAACGTGAGAGAAAAAGCAGCTGCAGGAACAGGGCAGGCAATGTGGTGGCGTGAAGAACAGCGCTGGAGGAAGACTTCTGCTGGCGCGGACTGGGGAATCTCGCCAGCCAAGGTATTTGGAGTTGCGGTGGGGTGGGGGGCGGCGGCCCTGCCCCAGACCTAGCAGCGGCCTTGTCCTGGGCCTGGCTCAGTCTCTCGGCGGCTCTGACATGTGCTCTGACATGTGAGAACCTCATGCAAATTTATTGCAATGAGCTCATTAGTATTCTAATGAGCATTCCAGGCAATGCACAGGTCCAGAGCACCTAGCTTTAACAAGCTAATTTTACAGTTGCTTTGAAGCTGTCGGAAAGAAAGGAAACACAAACAGGTAGCTGCAAACGCCGTCTGCTTGTACTCCCTACCTCTCCCCTCCTGACCCCCCCCCCCCCGTATCTTTTAAAGATTCCATGGTGGTCCAGTCGACCCCGACCCTGCCAACCCCCCAAGCAACAATCCGCACCCCCTCCTGCCCTTCCCAAGCTAAGTCACCATGGTAGTTACCACAGCACCTGTATTTAATGGGTGCCGCTGTGCATCGGCCCCCATGTCTCTCCACTATGCCCTCCTTACTCCTTGATGATCTAACAGTCTCACTGATTCCCTCATAGGCTTTCTGCTTCTAGTGTACCTGAAAAAGGTTTTACTATGTGTTTTTGTCTCTACAGCAAGCTTATTTTCAAATTGTCTTTTAGCCTGCTTATCAATGCTTTGCATCTTATTTGCCAGTGCCTGTGCTACTTCCTGTTTTCTTCATTTGGATACTTTTTCCATTTTTTGCAAGGTGTTTTTTGGCTCAAATAGCCTTTTTCACCTCACCTTGTAACTATGACAGCTATTATTTGGCATTCTTCCCACCTTTTTTAATAGATGGAATATATCTTGTCTGGGCTTCCATTTCTTACTTCTTCATCTGCGAAACACTACTATAATCCAAAGTCCTTACAAAATAACCTCCCAAATATCCATGTATGAAAATTGTTCTACATGTAGGTGTCTTACTGACTCTGCATTTGTACAGTATTCCTCTGCAGATGTGTTTTCTCTCAGGCTTTTCCTGTCCAAGTGCTAAAGAACATTAGCTTCACAAAAATACAGAGACCCATCTACAATGTTCAGGAATTTCTTTACAATCCTTGAGGCCACCACTCCCCTAGTTTTGTTTATATCAAGTCAAAACAAGTTTTCTCTTATAATACTAGTACTGTGACATCTTTTAATCTACAGCTTGTAGAAGGCACATCCTATGGGATTACAATTTATTTTAAGTTTGTTTAGACACCATTGAAAGACCTTGGTTGTTACTATAAGGAAGAATCAATTTCAAAAAGAAAAACATATTTTACCTTGTCAACATCCCTATCCATGCTAACACAATGGAGCACGGAAAAAACTGTCTGCCTGGAGCCATCTTTCTAAAGCATTTATAATATCTGGAAGCAACTAGTTCAGGTATGGTGTTGAAGCTGAAGGTGATGACTACTTTAAGTTGTTAGCTAGTGGCAGCCAAAGCTGTGCATTTTGCTTTGTGTTCTTCTGTCATTTTGTTCCTCTTTCGCCTCTTTTCTGATGATCTTCAGACTTATCTGTCTCTGGACAATAACCCAGACAAAGGAATAAAACCATTGAAGAACATAAGAATAGCCATACTGGGTCAGACCAATGATCCATCTAGCCCAGTATCCTGTTTCCAACAATGGTTAATCCAGGTCACAAGTACCTGGCAGAAACCCAAATAGTGGCAACATTCCATATAGAACCCCAAAGAGTAGCAAGATTCCGGAATCCCAAATAGTAGCAAAATTCCATGCTACCAATCCCAGGGCAAGCAGTGGCTTCCCCCATGTCTATCTCAATAACAGACCATGAACTTTTCTTCTGGGAGCTTGTCCAAACCTTTTTTAAACCCAGATATGCTAACCATTGTAACCACATCCTCCAGCAGCAAGTTCCAGAGCTTAAGTATTTGATAAAATCAGGCCTAGAGACACTAATATTTAGTTAAGGAAGAGTAAGTTATAAGTCATTGCAAACAACAGGAAAAATTATATATTCTGAATTTTAGAAGTTTATCAATATTTGAGGGAGTTGAAACATTACTACAATAAAAAGTCCATAGACAGGGATTCTGGTTTGATTCAGCATTAAACATGGATCATCATGTCTAATCCTATTTCTAAGGTGGCCTTTCTAAAATTGCAATTAGTGCAACAATTGAGGCCCCACCTTGAGAAATCTGCTTTCAGAACTGTCATGCATTCAATGGTGATGCCTTCATTGTGCTTCATATATGATTGCCAAATAAAACAAGATGGAGATTAACATAGGTGCGGAAGGAAGCTGTCTGAGTAGAGACAGGAAAGGGGTTTAGGGCTAGGATTTCAATCCTTTTAAGGGGTGTTAAATATCAGCTTGAAGTTATTCAGGTAAACATATCCAGATAACTTTATCTGGTCACTAACCTACTGGTATTTAAGGTATTCATGTTGGCTGTTTGATGAGCCTGGGATTTTAGGAACGGCCATGATTGCATACTGTTATTATTTTATGTTCTGTGGAATTTCATGGTGACTTGTTATTCTATGGTGCTTTTATGGGGATGTTCTCTATTTTATATTTGTTTTTTATTATGGGGGCAATTTTCACGTTGCTGACATGTCTGCAAAGTCAAATCACAGAGCCAACAGAGGATACAAATACTCCTAAAGCCTATCAACTGCAAATATCCTCATTCACTTCTGAATTCTCTAACATGATATTGCTAACACTCATAAACTGTTGCAGATCAATGGAGGAAAAGCCTCAACAGACTCCTCTGTCCTAGGCTCAAATGCCTTCAACTGTATGGAGCACTTGCTGTCATCATCGGCATAAAAACCTCCATAGGTCTTTCCAGTCTTTTCAATATTGTAATTTTTTAATTATTGCTGAAATACAGAAACTTATCTTTTGCAGTGGCACAGTCTCTTTTCCTTCCCATGGCCGACAATGGCCAAGGTTTCGAATCCTTCTTCAGGGTCCATGGTCCATGCGACTGTTTCATTACTGCAGTTCTCCAGTGCTTATAAAATATGTTTTTACCACATTCAGTACATGCTAACAGTTTTAACCCTGCTTCATTTTGTGAATAGTGAGGAGTATCTTCTTACAGAAGCTTTTACCTCACTCAGCACATGTGAATGGTTTTACTCCTGTGTGGATTCTCTGTTGCTTTGTTAGCTGTGATATATGAATAAAGCTTTTTTCTACATTCAGTGCATGTAAACGGTTTCTTCCCTGAATAGATTCTATGCTGCTTTGACAATAATTTCCGGCAACTTTAAACTTTTCTTACACTCCATACTTGAAACTGGTCTCTTTCCTGTAGTTCTTGTGGAGCTTTCTTTCTGGTTGAAGCTACTGTCATAACCAGGACATTAAGATATTCTCTTATCAGTGTTTTTCTGATATGATGTAATGTTTGCTTTATTGATACTGCTTTTCCCATATTCTACACTTGTACATATTCCAGTTTCTTTATTATTTTTCAGGTGCTGCATTAGCTCTTTCTTCATACTGAAATCTTTCTCATACTTAGAACATGTAAAATGTGTCTCTTTTATACATGTTTCCTGTTGTTCTTCTAGTTCTCTCTTTTGACTGGAGTTTTTTTTTTTCACAGTCTGTACATTTAAATAGTCTCTCTTCAGTGTCATATCCCTCTGGTAATGTCTCTGCTAAGTGGTCAGGTATGGGCTCACTATCCTGACACTCTTCTGGTAGGCTGCACACAGCTAGCACCATAGCTGTGTGATTTGCATAGGCCTTTAACATATTTACATGAAAAGTACGCTGCTTTCTATCTTGAGAGTCCATAGATATAACATAGTTTATCATTCAGGCACTTTATGACCTTGTAAGGTCCCGCCCTATTAGCTTGAAGTTTATTCTGACCAACTAGGACTAAAACAAGTACCTACTGGCCCTCATAAAACTCTCTATTTCGGGCCTTACAATCATACGAAGTTTTTTGCTTAGTCTGGGCTACCTGCAAGCTATCTCTGACAAAGCCCACAAGTTCTTCTAATCTCTGCGCATATTAACTACATATTCAATTACAGGGGTGTCAGAGGTATCAACTTTCCCCTCCCCATGTTCTCTTATTAGCTCAAGGAGTCCTCTCACCCTCTGGCCATAAAGCAACTCAAATGGGGAGAACCCTGTAGACCTCTTAGGTACTTCTCTGTATGCAAACAGTAGGTATGGCAAGTATTTCTCTCAGTCCCAGTCTCCTGTTTCTACGAAAGTCTTTAACATATGCTTTAATGCCCCATTAAATCTCTCCACAAACCCATTAGTTTCAGTGTAATATGGTGTGGTGCATACAGATTTCACTCCACAGTGTGCTCATAGATTCTGAATCAACTCAGACATAAACTGTGTCCCTTGGTCTGAGAGTATTTCTTGTGGATATCCTAGGGAAAATATTTCTAGCAGGGCAGCGCAAAACCAAAAAAACAAAGTGGCATACCCTCACTCCAAAATATTCACTCAGCTTTTCCATTTTCAAAAACAGTTTTTTTAAGGATTTTTCAAAATTTTTTAAAATGATGCTTTGACAGCTTGAATTTTTCACATAAAGCTGAAAGGAGCAAAGGAGGAAAAAGACCTCAGCAGACTGTGGCTCACTGTTCAAAGGGAATTAAATGCACCCTACATCCGGGGATAAAACTTCCCACATCACAGTTCACAGTATAATCATTGGTCTAAAAAAAAACCTCCAAAACTTATATAAAATTTATACTCAATTCAGTTCAAGTCAAAATCTTTAATTACATGTTCCCAAAATGTGAAAATATAATCATATGAAATTCTAACAAAATATTGAATATGAGTCAATGTACTTCAGCAGTTACTCCACTGGATGTGTATACCAAGAAACTGTACTTAGCTTGGGCAGCTAGCTAGAATAGGTCACAGGGAGCATGCAGTTACAATTTTTGGCAGCCAGCTAAATTCCCCTGAAGAAGCCAGGAGTTGAAATGGGTCCCTGTTGGGATCACACCCATCACACCTTCCATAAATAGAGCACAACTGAGTTTACCTCCTTTTACTCTCATTCATACCATAGAGGTATTTAAATGTATCTAACTCCATCTTGTTTACATCCTTTTGAAGATGTGGTCTCCAGAATAGAACACAATATTCCAAATAATATCCCACTAGAGACTTATTGAGACTTAGATCCTGTAATCCTGTCTGTTAATTCAATCGTCATGGAAATAGACTTTCCGGCCTGTAATTCCCAGCCTTCTCCTTAACTTCACTTTTATGGAAAAGAACCACATCCCCAAAAGGAAAAGGCAAAAAAAAACTAACAAGGTAATACAAATGAGTAACCACGTCTGGAGAAACCTGATTAACTTTAGTGTCCAATGTTCCCGTAATAAGCCATATGGGAACAGATTGATGGGAACATTGGGCATTAAAGGGTTAAAAGCAAACAGCCAGGCACCAGTATGGCAAGGCTGATTTATTTATTTATTTATTACATTTGTACCCCGCGCTTTCCCACACGTTTATTATATCAGATAATATAAATAATTAAAACACAATGAAACCAGTGAACCAACATGGCACATTACAGCAGCTGCTTGCATCAGGGTATGGTTAAATCTGTGGAAACATTCAAACAAATATTACCTACAAAAATGGCCATGATTTAAAATGACCACAATATATCTTCCCCAAATGCCTGCTACATACATCTACTCACATACAAATACCCAGTGGTGTGCTGGAGCCAGCTCGAACCGGCTCGCAAGAGCCAGTTGATAAATTTATTGGCATCTTGCGAGCCGGTTGTTGCGAGCCGGCTTGCCTCTCCTCCCCCCACCCCGCGAGCTGCAGGATCCCCCGCTCTGCAGGTCGTCCATCATCTCCTGTCTGCCCTCAGCTCCCCGATAGCCCTCGTTTCCTTCCTGCCGCCGCCCTGCCTTTAAATATTGTATTTTTCCTTGAGTCACGGTGCCGGCATTGAAAGCAGCAGGCTCGGCTCGGCTCCAGCCTTCCCTCGCATGTTTCCGCCCTCATGGAAACAGGAAATACATCAGAAAAGGGCAGAACCATGCGAGGGAAGGCTGGAGCCGAGCCGAGCCTGCTGCTTTCAATGCCGGCACCGCGACTCAAGGAAAAATACAATATTTAAAGGCCCACCTCATGCGTCCCCCCCCCCCCCAAATTGCAGAGCTGGCTATAGCCGGGGAGTGAGCCTGGGGGAGGGGGGCAATGCATTACTCCAGGAAAAAAAATTTAAATGATCCCAGCTTAAAATTAAAATGATCCCTTTTAGCATTTAATAAAATCTGGTCTCCTATACTCAATTACTCATCCAGTTAATATTAATTATTATAATCTATGCAAATATAAATGGGTACTAATTACATATATATGTATAATTTCTTATCGCCACCTCTAACATTTAATAATATGCTTATTCCTATAGATATACAATACCTGTAATGAAACAGAATCAGGGATCCTAGAGTTGATGTAAACACTGTCTATAATTCTTCTACAAGTCAGTGTACATAATCAAACTTGTTAAAACTGTTATTAAGTCACTGGTACTTAATTTCCTTTCTTTTTGTTATTTCAAAATTAATAAAAATGATTGAACAAAAAAAATGATCCCAGGTTCCAATCTAATTCATGATTAAAGTGGGATAAAATGCCATAAATAAGTAAATAAATATAAACTTTTAATGTTGAGCACCTGATTCTCAAAGTGGACATATTCAAAACACTATAATGAAAATAAAATGATTTTTTTTCTACCTTTGTTGACTGGTGACTTTGTTTTTCTGATCATGCTGGCCCAGTATCCGATTCTGTTGCTATCTGTCCTCTTAACTCCATTTCCAGTGCTTCCTTTCCATTTATTTCTTTACTTTCCGCCTTTCTTCTTCATTTCTTGCCCTACATCCGTAAGTAAAAGCTGGGTCCTCTGCAGACTTGACTGTCCAGTGGATCCAGCTTCTGCCTATTTTATTCATCCATGTGCAGTTTTTCTTCTCTCTTCCTTTTCCCTCATCTCATCTCCTTCCTCACTCTTCTCTCCCCTCCATCCATGTCCAGCCTTTCTTCTCTCTCTCTCCCCTCCCCTCCATCCACCCGTGTCCAGCAACCATCCTCTCCCCCTGCCGTTCCCTCCATCCACCCATGTCCAGCAACCCTCCTCTCCCCCTGCCCTCCCCTCCATCCACCCATGTCCAGCAACCCTCCTCTCCCCCTGCCATCCCCTCCATCCACCCATGTCCAGCAACCCTCTTCTCCCCCCTGCCCTCCCCTCCATCCACCCATGTTAACCATCTCCTTCCAGCCTCCCCCCAGCAGCCCATGTGAACCATCTCCCTTTTAGCCCCTCCCCTACTCAACACCAGATATTCCCTGCCTTCTTCTAGCCCCCCCTGATTCCCAATCCCCTGCTCCCCAGGTCATCCATCATCTCCTGTCTGCCCTCAGCTCCCCGATAGCCCCGTTTCCTTCCTGCCACCGCCCTGCCTTTAAATATTATATTTTTCCTCGAGTCGCGCCGCCACCATTGAAAGCAGCAGGCTTGGCTCGGCTCCAGCCTTCCCTCGCATGGTTCCGCCCTCTTCTGATGTATTTCCTGTTTCCATGAGGGCGGAACCATGCGAGGGAAGGCTGGAGCCGAGCCGAGCCTGCTGCTTTCAATGCCGGCACCGCAACTTGAGGAAAAATACAATATTTAAAGGCAGGGCGGCGGCAGGAAGGAAATGAGGGCTATCGGGGAGCTGAGGGCAGACAGGAGATGATGGACGACCTGTGGAGTGGGGGAGCCTGCAGCTCGCGGGGTGGGGGGAGGAGAGGCAAGCCGGCTCGCAACAACCAGCTCGCAAGATGCCAATAAATTTAACAACCGGCTCTTGCGAGCCGGTACGAGCCGGCTCCAGCACACCACTGAGTCTCTCCCAGAGGGGCAGACAACCAGTAGTAACATGCTGTTTTGAAACTAGTCATTCCTTGAACATCTTCATTCTTTTAGTGTGATAACCCCTTCCCTTCCCTTCCTGTCCCCCCTTCACTCTCATCTGTGTCTGTGGGATGCTGCCTCCAATTCAGTTATCAAACCAGAAAAACATTTAATAGTCCCATAAATGCCCTATGAGAAGTTAAAGATCCAGCTGCATGCCACAAGGGTGAGTGTGACCCACAAAGGTTCCCACGTCTGCTGAAATGTCACCCCTTTTTTAATTATTCTTTACATTTCCAATGTTATAGAGTTCAATGACTCAATTCAAATACAATATCCACAAAAATGCATATTATTTAGTCCAAGAGGTTTTCAATGCTGTGCAAATATAGTGCAAACATTTCTGAACCCTTATCTTTAAAGCTATTCACATCTGCAATTGAGAATAACTTCAAAGATAAGTGTTGAGAAACATTTGCACTACATTTATATAACATTGACAACCTCTTGGACTACATAATACGCATTTTTGTGGACATTGTATATGAATTGATCCATTGAATTCTGTAACATTTGGAATGTAAAGAATTTTTGAAAGAAGTAAACAAAAAGGCAGGGGTCTCACCTTTAAACTAAATGAGGGGAGTTTTTTTAGACTAAGGATGTCTCAGTTGTGAGGCTACTTATTGCTATAATCCAATTCAGTCACTGGAGTCTTTTTCTCCTCTCATGTGGTGAGTGAATGTGAGTGGATAAGAGTGTATTGAATTAGAATTTCAGATAAGGAGATAGAAATTCACAAACCTTTTTTGGGGTTGTGATTGTGTTTTCTAGTCCACTTTGGGGAATAATTGGTATTTGCTATGATGAGGGCATAAAAACTAAATTTAAAACATACATAGATCTAACAGTTTCAGCACTGGAAACTTTGAAAGATCATTCAGACCTGAAATAGACCACAGTATATTTTAGTAGGTTTCCTACCCCCAAAGTGCTGAAAGATTAACTATGGAATTCAAATGTTAACTCCACACTATGGAGACAACACCATGCATTGCATCAACTTTTCCATCTGGAATTTAGCAAAGTCAGTTTCCAGACCCCCACTGCTCAGCCTATTTATATGCATGGAGAACTATAAAATGCTGACATTCACCCAGTAGAAGAGGTCAGATCTGAACTAACGGGCATTATTTATTTCTGCAATTACATTATGCTTGCAAACTATTTCAATCTGTTATGATTTTTCTAATAATAGACTTGGAATTTTTTGTGTTATGATTACCCTGAGACTTCTGAGTGAGTATTTAATATACAGGTTAAATGAGATGGTCACCGCAGCTTTAATGTTCCACTTACATTCTTGTTTGCCCAGACCTTCTCCTTTTCCCATATGATCCTGTTTCCCTCCTCCTGCTTCTATCTTTGCTTGTTCCTGCATCCTGCTTCTGAAACAACATTCTGAGAAGGATGATATTGGGGTAACTTAGTGTTTCCCAAATCTATCCTGAGGGAAACTCCATCCAGTCAGGTTTTCAGGATATCCACAATGAATATTCATGAGAGAGATAGAGAGATGCTGGGATGGTAAGGGGTGAGTAGAAGACTGGATAGTGGGGAGGTGGGAGGAAGAGTTGGAGAGACAGAGGTGCTGGACTGCGAGGAGGGGTGCTTTAGAAATGTTAAGTAGTAATAGTAGTAGTAGATACTGGCCATGGGATGGGAGGTGCAGGAGAATAGGAAGAGAGGAGAGAAGCTGGTGATGAGGAGAGACAGTGACACAGAGGAGTGATGCTGGACACAGGGGAAGTAATATGGGGACAAAAAGGATAGGTGCTGAACAAAGGGGAGGGACAGGGACAGAGGAGAGATGTTACGACAGGTAGGGACACAAGGGAATGATGGTGGACATGGAGAAAGAAGAAATGTCAAATGGACCAGAAACCATGGACTCAGGAGAAGATAGATGAGACGCAGGGGTGGGAGGGGGCCAGGGGAACAGAGCAGAAGATAGATGGGACCCAGGTCAGACATAGCTAGACAATAGGATGCAAGAGGAGGCTGGAGTACCAGCTGGGATACAGAAACATTTCCTTCCTGCCTTCCCCTGCTGCTCTGCAACATAGAGCTTTCTCCCAATTTAATAAAGTACATTATAAAATATTGGGGGTACCCGGGCACTCACAATACCCACAGATCTGGCACCTATGATGATCAACACAAGTATATTCAAAGGATTTATACTTCTAACTTTGAGAGCTATCTCATAAATTGTCCTCTTTGAAAATTTACTAGGGCAAAGGCATAGTTTTTATACTCAAAATTTCAATAAACTCCTAAATTTAGGAGCACATCTAGTACGAACTGTGATTTGAAAAAGCTGCTCATGGTGGGGAGAGCATCCTCTCTACCCCAATTATGCATGGGAGCAGCTTTTTAAAAATTGCTGCTCCTGACATCCACTACACCCTCTCACCCCATCTCCTCCTATCCCCATCCCTGCTGATATCCCCGATAACCCAGCATATGTTCCACCCTCCCTCCCGACAGCGAGAAGACCCCCTCTATCGCACCCTTGACAGCAAGACCCACCCCTGATTTAGGGCAGGGAAAAGGTGCAGGAAGGGCGACTAAAATGATAGCGGGGATGGGACGACTTCCCTATGAAGAAAGACTAAGGAGGCTAGGGCTATACAGCTTGGAGAAGAGACGGCTAAGGGGAGACATGATAGAGGTATATAAAATAATGAGTGGAGTGGAACAGGTGGATGTGAAGCGTCTGTTCACGCTTTCCAAAAATACTAGGACTAGGGGGCATGCGATGAAACTACAGTGTAGTAAATTTAAAACAAATCGGAGAAAATGTTTCTTCACCCAACGTGTAATTAAACTCTGGAATTCGTTACCGGAGAAAGTGGTGAGGGCGGTTAGCTTAGCAGAGTTTAAAAAGGGGTTGGACGGTTTCCTAAAGGACAAGTCCATAAACCGCTACTAAACGGACTTGGAAAACTCCAAAATTCCAGGAATAACATGTATAGAATGTTTGTACGTTTGGGAAGCTTGCCAGGTGCCCTTGGCCTGGATTGGCCGCTGTCGTGGACAGGATGCTGGGCTCGATGGACCCTTGGTCTTTTCCCAGTATGGCATTACTTATGTACTTATGTACACTGATTTTCAGCACTAGGCTCAAAAATCTATGCAAATGAATGACAAACTTCAATTCATAGGCATAACTTTTAAGCTTCTAAACTAAGATGAATTTTCAACTGAAAATAGGTCATAAATTTAGGAGCTAAGCTTTTTTTGAATATCGGGCCCAGTGATTCTAGAAAACTGCTATTTCCACTTGTAAAGACCACAGGATGCATAGGTTTTGGGCATGTCCAGGACATGGTTAGAGCAGAAATAAAAATGATGCATATATTCCTAATTTTACAGTGGGAATACATGCATGCTTAAAAAAAGAGCAGGATGTCAGCATTAACATCTGCTCCACGGAAAGCATAAATGTTAAATAAAAGCTCCTTTTGGACCTAGAATTTGCCTCATTCATTCAGGAGCCAATTGTGTTAACCTCTCTGGTGTGTAACACTATCCTCCAAATTCTGTACAGGTCGCCCAAAGTCAGGCACACAATTATGGGTGCTGATCGCAGATATGCAGACAAATGGCTAAACTATCACCAATCAACTGGCATTGACATGTGCTAATTGGCACTAATTAATGGTTATGTGCACATCTTCTCTGCGTCCCTATTCTCTAACTTGTGCACATAATTCATCTTGCGCGTAACTCCAAAAGGGGTGAGGCCAAGGTATGGCATGAGTGGGTCATTTTACCGTTTATCATTTATTACATTTGATATACCGTTTTTCTTGTAATCAGGTCAAAATGGTTCACAATAAAAGTAAAACAATTAAAATTAAAAACAGCAAACATAAAGATACTAGGAACCCATAATTGATAGTAAAGCTCAGGCTCTCAAGGTCAAACACTCAATAATACAAACATTCTCCAATTCAATCAATCAATCACAAACATTACAATACAATTACGTTGTCATCAGCGTTGAATCATCACTCATTTCCTTTTCTCCCATTGCAGAGAGTGGTTAAAAAAAAAAGACACTCTGAGGCCAGATCGACGTACCAGTTCATTATCCAAATACCAAATTGAAAAGATAGTTTGTGGGTATTCCCAGGATTTAGGCACGGAATTATAGAATACTCACATTTCCGTGCCTGACAGTAGTTAGGCAAAAGCATTTGCACCAGCCTTTGACAGGCATAAATTCTTGCGCCTAAACTTAGGAGTGAAAATGACTTACGCTAGTTTTCTATAAAGACAGTTCCATGTGGACCTACTGTTATAGAATTTGAACTTAACACACATCATCCCAGCATCTAAATTTCAGCACCCTATACAGAATCCGCCCCTATGCCTAAATGTGTAAAAATGATCTTGTTGGGCCTTTTATGTTTCATATATGTATGGTGAATAAATTGGACTTTTTTTATTTCGACCCTTGTGATCTGCTCCTTTTTTTGCTCCACTAGAGGTTGGAGCAGCAGGCTGGCAACCAGAAAAGTCAGTGTTCAAATCTCACTACAGATTCTTTAGTAGCATGAATCTTGCTACTATTTGGGATTTGGTCAGAAACTTGTAACCTGAATTGGCCACTGCTGGAAGCAGGATACTGGGCCAGATGGACCATTGGTCTGACCAAGTATGGCTATTGTTATGGTCTTAAAAGCTTGTCCACACCAGCTTCCTAATGGGTAGGGTAACTGGCACATTACATGTATGTGTCACTATTTGCACATGCAGATCCCTCAGTGCTGCCACTCTATTTAAATCTCACTAGCGTGGCTGTTACCACTGGACATGCCGGCACTCACATGTGCAATCCTGTGCATCCTTATATATATATTCTACAAAGGGCTCCATGTTCAGTGAGCCTTTTGTAAAATTCTCAGCTCCCAGTGAATGTCCCATCTTGGGTATCCCATTTCCCATGTAGAGGCCCTATGCAAACCCAGGCTTGAAATGTATTAAATTATTCCAACAAAAAGATAATACCCTTATTTCCGTGCATTAGCACGGCACCATAATCCTTTATAGGAAAGATCAACAGTGCCAGGTGTACTATTATTATTTATTGCATTTGTATCCCACATTTTCCCACCTCTTTGCAGGCTCAATGTGGCTTACAATACATCATGAATGGTGACAACATGAGAAAATACATTTAGTGTTACAGAAGGATAGTGAGAACATGATAATAAGACATAATATTAGTTTAACAAGTAAAAGTTGTAAGACATTTCTGGATATATGTATAGGAGTGCACATTTATTGATCTTTGTGGTATGCCTTGTTGAATAGATGGGTCTTCAGTAGTTTGCGGAAGTTAGTTAGTTCATAGGTCATTTTTAAGTTGCGTGGTATCGCGTTCCAGAATTGTGTACTCAGGTATTTTGTATTTTAGGCCTTTACAGTTGGGGAAGTGAAGATTAAGGAATGTGCGGGATGATTTTTTAGCATTTCTAGGTGGTAAGTCTGGTGCGTCTCCATGAATGATTTTGTGAACTAGGGTGCATATTTTGAACATGATGCGTTCTTTAAGTGGGAGCCAGTGTAGCTTTTCTCGTAATGGTTTAGCACTTTCATATTTTGTTTTCCCGAATATCTGATAACAAATATGGGGCATGGTGAATTTTTTTTGTTTTTTTACAATATGTGCTGTAGTGATTTTGAGGTTTTTTGTTTTGTAAAACCAAAAATGACTACAACATAATACTTTGCTTCCAATCCAATGGGACAGAGACACTGAAAGAATATGCCACGGACTGGCCCCCACAGTTCTTCAAGGGAGGAAAGTAAAAAAAGAAAATGTGTTAATATTGAAAAGCATTATGGGGCTCTTTTACAAATCGCAGCAGGCTCTACGTTCATGCAGCATGTGCCAAAATGAGACTACCACTAGGCTAGTGCACCCCCTGGAAGTAATTTCAGATTTAGTGTGTGCCCATACCGCTGGGACAAATTATTTTTTTATTTCCTACAATGCGCAGCATTTCCAGCATTAATCGGCAGTTGGTGCGTGCCAACCAGTCACCATGCGTTGTGAGAGTGCAGGTGAAAGGGGATCCGGGAAGGCACGAAGAAAGGGGGTACAGGGAGCCGGGGAATCCCAACGGGGCAGATTTCATGTGCACAACACCCACATCCAGAAAGCTGGGCTACCGGAGGCAGAGAGGTTGGCTGGGTTAAGGAAGAAGGGGAGGAACTACCAGTCCCAGAATCCTTCTCTTCCCCACCCGGCTGTGCAAGAGTTAGGGGAGGAGATAGAAGATTGAGGGCCAGCTGGAGAGATTGGGGGCGGGGAAGTTGGAGAGGAGGATAAAATGGAGATTACTGAAGGGCTAGGGGAGGAACAAATGGAGATTGGCTCAAACCCAAAAAGCTGCTGTAAGAGGGTGGCTAGCTGTACCTTGGAGAGACTGGTGGAGGACCAGAGGAGAGAGGCTAAGGCACTGGGGGAAATCTCTTCTAAAGAGGAAACAGGTGCAGCCTGTGGGAGAGAAAGAGAGCTGGGCACAATTGAAACCCCAGCCTGAACCAGGTGGGAATAAAGCTGTGTAACCGTGCTGTAAGAAGGTACAAGAAAGACTGTGTAAACTGTTTCATACTAAAAAGGTCTGGGCTGCAACCTACCAAGCTATTGGGTTTTTCCCTCTGATAATGTACTGAAGTGAAGTGAAGTTATATGGACTGTTTTTGAACCTGAGTTTGAAGTTATATGGACTGTTTTTGAACCTGAATCTGACTGTGTTGAACCTGAATTGTGCTCTGGGCTGCTAGCCTAAACAACCTGGAGTGAAAGGTGTTTTGTTGATTTGAAGCAAGAAAATAAAAGCTCTTACTTATAAACATTGGGCTTTGAATGTGCCTCTGTGAAAGGAACGGAGGGAGGAGGAAGTCCTGGGAGTTCGCAGGGCCTGGAGCCAAGGCTCAGCGGATCCAGATTGCTGTGGAGTGAAGGCAATAGTTGTAGGGAGGAAGAGGCAGCTAAGCAGGGTCAAGCCTGGCTGGGTCCTGGATGGGTGACCCAGCTACAGCGTGTAGTGCGTGAGCCCTTACCATTAGATAAATGGGTGGCGTTAAGGGCTCAGGCTGTAAATAGGCGTGCACTGGTTTCAATTTTACCACAGGCCCTTTTCCCAGCCTATTAAAAAAAAAAACCCTTCTTCCCAGATGCTTTAAAAACTGGCCCGGCACACACCGAAAACACATGCCCATATTACCGCAGGCCACTTTTTGCCGCAGCTTATAAAAGTAGCCCTATGTGACCAGCACTGGGTGCTGGCAGAGTAATTGCTTTTCTTTAAATTGCCAGGCATACTAAACAGTCAAAGGTATATAGTGACAGGATCAGTGGTGTGCTGGAGCCAGCTGTTAACTTTTTCAGGAATTTTGTGAGCCGGTTGTTAAACATTCAAGCGGCGAATGAATCACTGGACATGGATGGGAAGAGAGAGGAGGGCGAAAGAGAACTGGGCATGTGTACACATTTTAATTTTGATGCATTCAGTGGGAAGTGTGTCACAACACCGCTCTTGAGTTGTGCTTGTCGGGCACTTTGAAGCATTGCTCCAGTTGTACAGAAAGCCCTCAGAAATCAGCTGCCTGCTCATCCACGTTTATGCCCACTCTGACAAACTTTGTAAGGACAAAAGTGCAGACGAGTTCAATGTACGTTTCAAGAGCCTCGGTTCCATTTGCTCCTCTTTCCTGCCCGCGGCTTTCATCAATAGAGAATCTAATTGGTTGGCCAAGTTTGAGCTCGTCCTCCAAAGTAATGACTTACCATAGCACCCTCTTCTTCTCTTCCACACCAACCCTTTAAGCGTCTCATTGACTTCATTGTTAAGTCACCAGATCAGTGCCAATAAGGGGATGGCAGACAACTGTTGGCGTGGGATCGCAAAAGGGAGACAGTTAGATCCCAGTGTTCTACCTCTATAAGCTGGAGTGAAGATGGATAAGTTGAAAAAGGTCCTGAGTGGACAGGACGAAGAGGACAGGAGTGGGCTGGTGGAGGTAAACTATTCTGTGGGAAAATGTTGGGGATAGATTTTAAGGGAGTGCTATGGCTACGTCAGAGTGTGTTCCCTAGGATGCAGTACATGTGTGGTGATGGCTATTGTGCTTGAGTTTCTCCTGGGGAGGATAAGAGAGGTGCAAAGCAATTTATGTTGATACTCGGTAGTGAGGCCCAGGCAAGTAAGTGATCATGGTAGAACAAGTCTCCTTTCTCTTCTCCTGCCTGTAGTGGGAATGGTGTAGTAAAACATGGAAAAACTGCAGTTCTGTATACAATTTTGTGTACTGTAAATGGCTGCCCTATGAACAGAGGAGTTTTGCACACAGGAAAAATGTGCAAAGAGGGACTGAAGCAGAGCTGCAGTGAGTTATGGACATATACATGGATGTTTATAAAAAGAAATGGGCACAAGTTCAAATTCTTTCATAACAGCTTGGGAATATGGGGAAACTTTTCTGTTGTAGCCAGTGCCATTTTTTAAACCAATATAGCCTTGCACGTCATAGAATTTGAGCAAAAGAATTATCTCTCTGCTTCTTTTGCAGGCAATTAGATCAGTAGGGTGGGGTTATCATGCTTTTAGTTTTTTTAAAACTTTCTGGATCTCATTTTTGATAACTTACCAGCTCATTTTCGAAAGACATCCCCGGCCATCTTCTGACACAAATCGGGAGATGGCCGGCGATCTCCTGAAACCGGCCAAATCGGTATTATCGAAAGTCGATTTTGGCTGGGTTCAACTGCTTTCCGTCGTGGAGCCGGCAAAACATCAAGGGGGCGTAATAATAACAAAGTAAATGAAGATTGAGTATTACAATTTATTTATTAGGATTTAACAACTGCCTTTTTGAAAGAATTCACGGTGTTGCCACTCATCTCTCTCTCTCTCTCTCTCTCTCTGTACTCCTCTTCTATCCAGCATCCCCACTAATTTTCTCCCCTCTGCTCTCTCCATTCAGCACCTCCTGCCTCCCGCTCCATACCCTTTCCCCCTTCCCCTTCCACCCAGTATCTCAGTGTTTCCTGGCCACTGCTGCTTCTCCGGATGAACAGCAAGCACGGGGCTGCGGCAACCTTCAGGCATGCACTGCTGGCTCTGCCAGTCCTCTGTCCCCACTGACTTCAGCTGCTGTGGCCCCCCGCTTGCTTTTCTTGTTCTTTTGACGTGGCTGCTGCTGCTCATCGGAAGAAGCAGCAGCGGTAGTGGCAATGGAGCCCCTGGCCTAGCACTTTATCTCAATGAGAGACTTTCCTGCTTTGGCGGGAGTACGGAAGATGACCCACCAAAGCTTCTTAAACTATTTTCTAGGGCTTTGGCTTTGGGGATGACTTTTTTTCCTAAAATATGCTAGGAGATGTTTAATTACTTATCAAAGCAAGGATTATGTGTTTTATGATACTGTATGATTAGGGGAATTTCTCAGAGTGCAAGAACAGTTGGTAAATAGTTCACAAGTTCTTTAATGCTAGGGTTGGATGAGTATTAAAAATTTTTATAAGAGCTCATATTATAACAGCTAGGCTTTTTATTTTTCCTTTTATTGCATTCTTTCTGCTTTGCGTTCCCTCCTCCCCATATTACTTTATTTTCCTTAGGATAAGAAGAAAGGATGGGAAGTAAATCTTCATTGCTTGGTTTTTTTTTTATTGTATGAATTCCCTTTCTTTTGTATTTCCTTAATGATTGCATATTTAGTTTTCCTAAATTGTAAATGTAAAAATTTTCAATAAATATAACATTTTTAAAAGCTGTAGGGAATATTTCTAACCTTTCATGTTGTTCTTTCAGCTTGTTAATTCGGCTACTTCTGGGGCTTCCCTATATCCATGCCACAATGCAGAACATGTTTGCATTTAACTCATAGGAACTACTATACTGTATCAGACCAAAGGCTGTGTCATATATGTGAGCACTTCCACAATAGTGATGGGGAAAAGCCTCAAAGAGCTCCCAGATTAAATATCCATCTGTCGGAGCTGAAACAGACCAACTAGTCTTCTCTTCATCATAGGCAAAAACCCCGTATATGCAGCCACAGGGATTCTTAGTGGACCGCAATTATATAATAGATACTGTTGATATAATTATTTTTTGAAATAAAGAATTTTTTTTTAAATACCGTGTTAATTTCTAGAACATGCTCAATATCTAATACAATACACTTAGCTTATTGCTTGGCGTTCTATTTACTGCTGCTCCATGCTGCGCTGTTCCCTGCTTTGTTACCCTGGGCATTTAGAATTTGGTTCCTATCTCCACACCACCAAGCACATTTTTTTTCATATATGTGAGCATCATCCATTAGGTATGTCCTAACTGATAAAGGTTGAGAACCACTGCCCCAGAGCCTCATCAGCATCTAGAAAGCAAAACATGCAGATCACTCCAAATGTATATCCCGGATACACCATTAGTACAATTTAATGACTGTATTTCTATATTAGCTTTTTGTCCAAAGCAAGCTAGAAATATTTCCAGTAATCTGTTGGATGAGAGGTTGAGGGGGCCAAGATCCATGTCAGTCTGCCCCTGATTACACATACACCGTGATGCAATTAGTGCATTATGTGTAAATTATGGACTTTGTATCATCAAAACCAGTAAAGAATCAATCCGGGGTGAAGAAGCCTACATCTGATAGCTAGGCTGCATAAGTGGTATGACTGGAATTGAGGATACAGTTAGATGCCAGTGTGTGGAAAACAGGGGAGGAGGAGAAACCAGGTAGGGAGCACTCAGTTTATTCTGCTTAGTTTCAGTCCAGTGTAAAGGTTACCAGTGTTGACCAGAAGACGGACAGCGTGCATCTTCATTCTAAGCAACACCACTCCGGTACTGTGTAGTTGACAGAAGTAAAATATTTCCAGCTGGAGTTTAATTGCAGGCATGAATGCTAGGAATTTTGGGCACATTATCTCAGCTCTCTTATTTGGTGGTCAAGCAGATTCCTAGATAATTTCTCTATGCCGCAATTGGATGCTTTTCCAAACATGGCTACGCCCAGCAGTTCAGACAAACAAGAGGGAAGTAATTTGAAGACTTTCAAAAATAACAATTTCAAAGCAATGCTTCAAGTCATGGAAGGCATAATCTTATTCATTCTGCAGTTTTGAACACGAATTCATGTTTTAAGTAGTACATGCAGGCACACGGAGAGGAAGGCAAGTTTGGTGCCTGATATGTATGACAGCTTCCACAGAGGGGAAAGAAGAACTTATCACTCACTTTCTAACTATCAGGCATTTACACTAATGGTGTGCTATATGTGAAGGTCCATTATGTGTAGTACTTTGAGATGGGAATTGAGATGTCCAGGTCAGGATGTGCACAATTCCCTTTGTATTCAAATTCCATGCATTACGTGCAAGCCCTTTGCTATTGGTAATGATTATTTCCTTTACTCCAAATTTAAGACTCATAAGAAAATTACTCCATAGCTGTACAAACTTTAGTGTTATGAGTTATTGTGAAGCCAAGCTGCACAGTGCAAGATTTCACAAATTAGTCATCCTTTCATGATTTTTCAGTTTTTGCAATTTTACCTTAGGGCTTTTAGAAATATTCTTTTGAATGTGTGTGGGCTTTTTTTTAATTGTGATTGCTGTATCAGAAACTAGCAATTTATTTGTATTTTTAGAATTCATAAGAAATTTTCAGTTGCAGCTTTAGCCAATCAGTTTTCTTTGGAAACAACTAATGCATAAATCTTTTGATTTTTGAAATTTGTTTTTCCTTATGTTATGATAGTATTTACTTGTTAGGTACGTTTCCCTTACAGAGACGGTTCTAATAGTTGTAAAATCTGGGTCTTAAAAATAGATTAAAAGATTTTTTTTTAAATTCTAAATTATCTGTGGCTCAATTAGTCTGGGTTACTTTGGAGCTTTTAAATGTTGTCAAAAATTATTTCCTTGCTAAAGCACACTGCACAAAAATTTGTATGTTATGAGCATTGACACAAAGTTGACATTTGAAATTGTTCGTATATAATTTAGAGATTTTTACATAATATTTGAAGTAAAACTGTAAAGCTTTACTAAAAATAACCTGCAATAGGTTTTTCAGTCCAGTGATGGGTAAGTAAAGCCTTGTGTTTTGGGAGTCCTTTTACTAAGCTGTGATAAAAATAGGCTTTAGCATGCCCTTACGCTTGTCTTTCCCGCATGCTGAGGCCATTTTTACCACAGCCATAAAAATGGCTTTTTTCTAATTTCTGCATTAATAGCACATGGTCGTTTTTTTAAAATTACTGCGTGAGCACTTACCACCACCCATTTTGTAGGCAGTAAGGGCTCCTGCGGTATCCAATTAGCATGCAATAATGTAGATGTGCTAACTGGTTAGCACAGGGTGGAGTAGCCTAGTGGTTAGTGTAGCAGACCCTGATCCTGGGGAACTGGGTTCAATTCCCACTGCAGCTCCTTGGGACTCTGGGCAAGTCACTTAACCCTCCTTTGCCCCAGGTACAAATAAATAATATGAAACCACTTTGAATATAGTTGCAAAAACCACATAAAGGCAGTATATTTAGTCCCTTTCCTTTCAAGAAAATTAAAATAATTATTTAGTGCACAGATTTCCAAGTTACCAAAGGATGCCTGAACACACCTCATGTCATTTCGTGGATGCTTCAGGCAGCTGTACCATCAATTTGGCCCAAAGCAACAAATGACCTTGCATTTTCTACTGTTACTGCTATTTGAGTATGACCTGAAGAAGAAATGGGTGACAAGGCAAAGCTTATTTTATTTTGTTGCATGCACCCTGGAAGTCATGTGTCTGCTGCTCTCTGCTTTTGCGTCTTGTTTGTGGGTACACAACAACTTGCTGCTTCGAGCCTCAGAATATCACAGAAAATCTGTGCCGCTTAAAGTATTTTTTTTTTCATGGAATCTGCAGTTCTACATAATATCAATCTGTGTGTAACTCTGAAGGATAGATTTCGGAAAGGTGGTGGTGATACAGAACTTAAGTTTCTTCAAATCAACGCAGAAGTCAAAACGAGAAGTGACAAATATTATAGGTGACTCTCAGAAAAAGACCAAGACACGACATCGTTCAGCACAAACAGTGAGTACATTAACCTTAATTAAAGGTATGCAAAGGGCCGGTCTTAGGCCGAGGTGACCGAGGCGGCCACTTAGGGCCCCGTGCTTAGGGAGGCCCCACGCGGCACGCCTCAGTCAGTCTCTTCCCAGGGCACCAATGTAAACAACAAGCCAGGTAAGCATGGCACGGTGCCACCGCGCCATGCTTACCGCCACCCTGCCAGCCCTCTTCTTCTCCCCCCAACCAAGGAAGGATAATTTTTCTTTTAAATTTACCCTCCATCGCCGGAATCCAGCACAGCAGTGTCACTGAAAGCGCTCCTCCCCTCACGAGGAGCGCTTTCAGTGACGCTGCTGTGCTGGATTCCGGCGATGGAGGGTAAATTTAAAAGAAAAATTATCCTTCCTTGGTTGGGGGGGAGAAGAGGATGGCAGGAGAGGGCAGAGGGGACGGGGGGGGTTGCTGGACATAGATGGACGGCAGGGGGGACAGGAGGGTCGCTGGACATGGGTGGATGGAGGAGAGAGAAGAAATGCTGGACATGGATGGAGGCGAGGGAAGAGTGAGGAAGGAGATGAGGTGAGGGAAAAGGAAGAGAGAAGAAAAAGTGCACATGGATATAGAAAATAGGCAGAAGCTGGATCCACTGGACAGTCAAGTCTGCGGAGGACCCAGCTTTTACTTACGGATGTAGGGCAAGAAATGAAGAAGAAAGGCGGAAAGTAAAGAAATAAATGGAAAGGAAGCCCTGGAAATGGAGTTAAGATAGCAGCACAATCGGATACTGAGCCAGCATGACCAGAAAAACAAAGTCACCAGACAATAAAGGTAGAAAAAACTATTTTATTCAGGATTTATTAATTGGAATATGTCAGTTTTTGGAAATGTGCATCTGTGATATTTTTCATGTAAGTTTCAATTTTTGTAGTATTGCTGCATGCTGATTCTGACTTCTTGAGGTTACTTTCCAGTTCAGTATTTTGCCTTCATGTGTTTTTCAGGTGTGATCAAGGAAGGTGCAGTATTCTGCTAGCGTATAGTTTGCAGCCATTTTTGTTTTTTTGTTTTTTTTTCACTAGGTTGTGCACTGGTGTTTTAGAGCCCGGTGTAATTACAGTTGGCTTTCCACGCCACGCATAAGGTTGTAGCTCGTCCTGTCCTTGGAATTAGTGCTGTTTATGGTTTCATGATAGCATTTTGCTTATTATTTTCAATCAGTTTTTTGTACAAGTTTAGCGTCATATGTCTTTATTTGAAATTTCATAAAAAATGTTCTAAAAATGGAATAATCTTATCAATGGGGTGGGGCTAGGGTGGGAGCGGAGCCAGGTTGGGGCGGGGCTATGGTGGGGTGGGGCTAGGATGGGGCCCCACCAAATTGGTCTGCATAGGGCCCCGCACTTGCTAAGACCGGCCCTGGGTATGCATTGCACAAATCTTTAACATATCTACTAAATCCCCTGTTATAAATGTCACCACATGCCTCTGCCTACAGTGAAGTACCCAAAGTACCTGAATATTACTTATTTATTTATTTCTAGCATTTGTATCCCACATTTTCCCACCAATCTGCAGGCTCAATGTGGCTTACATTTGCCGTAATGACGGTTGTCATTTCCGGTTAACAGAATTACAAATGGTATTGCATTAAGGTGCATACATACATGGCAGCATATATGGAACATCACATATATGGAATATATCATGGTATATATATATATATATATATATCTCATGTGTGTACATTCATGGTCAAGAAGAATACATTATGGTATTGCATGAAGGTTCCTGAATAATAACTTGGATTATGATCTTACCTCAAGCAACTATTGAAAAAGGTGTGAACAAAATACAAATTAATAAATAAAAGGAGCATGTATGTTCCAAAGGGAGAGAGGCTTTGGACTACATGCTTCTAAGCCCAATACAGAGATTTCTGTACAGTGGAATACACAAAAGACAAGGGGACTATGAATTGACCAATAGGGTCAGAGGTTATACTTCAGGCTGTTGAACCTGGCAGATCTCCTATTGACTGGAAAAAATGGGTCAGATGCATCATTTTGATCTATGAGAACAGAGATTATAAACTCTAGCAGGATGTTACTGCTAGTTTTGGCTTACATGGTACAACTACACATGCAAAACAAATGTAAACAGAACAGTTACTTCCTCATATTTTGAATGTTACTAGCCCGGAATACCCTTGTCCATTTTGGCTTTTCAAGGGCATGGGATTTGTGACAGCTCAGATGCTTATAGTTTTCATTGGAAAGAATAATCCAAGTCATAGTTACCTGATGCTAGGGTCCACCATGGGGGTCAGCACTCAAGAAAAAGATCTAGGTGTCATTGTAGATAATACACTGAACTCTTCCGCTCAGTATGTGGCGCTGGCAAAAAAGCAAACAGAATGCTAGGAATTATTAGGAAAGGGATGGTGAATAAGACTGAAAATTGCTCCATGGTGCGACCGCACTTTGAGTATTGCGTTCAGTTCTGGTTGCCGTTTCTCAAAAAAGATGTAGCGGAATTAGAAAAGGTTCAAAGAAGAGCGACGATTATTATAAAGGGGATGGAACTCCTCTCGTATGAGGTAAGGCTAAAGAGGTTAGGACTCTTCAGCTTGGAAAAGAGACGGAAGATGGGAGATATGACTCAGGTCTACAAAATCCTGAGTGGTGTAGAATGAATAGAAGTAAATTGATTTTACTCATTCCAAAAGTACAAAGACTAGGGGACACTCAAGGAAGTTACATGGAAATACTTTTAAAAGAAATAAGAGGAAATATTTTTTTCACTCAATGAATAGTTAAGCTCTGGAACTCTTTGCTAGAGGATGAGGTAACAGCAGTTAGCATGTCTGGGTTTGGACAAGTTCCTGGAGGAAAAGTCCATAGTCTGCTATTGAGACAGACATGGGAAAGCAACTGCTTGCACTGGGATTTGTAGCATGGAATGTTGCCACGATTTGGGTTTCTGCCAGGTACTTGTGACCTGGATTGACCACTGTTGGAAACAGGATACTAGGCTAGATGGACCATTGGTCTAACCCAGTATGGCTACTGTTATGTTCTTATGCTTTCTTGAAGGTTTCTTTCTTGAGATCTTGAGGCGAACATTTATTAGACCAGTGCTAATGTCTGGAGGAAATGATAAGCAGATATCTCCAATTTATCTCTAGCATTCCATTCGTGGTGAAGTTGATTGATTAAGTTGTGTATCTGCAGCTTAGAGACTTTATAGATTCGCATCACCTACTGACTGAACATCAATTTGGTTTTAGATGCAACTACAGTACTGAGACTTTACTTGCCCTTGTTGTTAATAGTGGAGAATGTGGTGGTTATTGTTTCTAGATGTATCTGCCATTTTTGACAATGTTACTGGTGAAATTCTAATTCATAGGTTGCGGTCCTTTGGGATACAAGATGAAGTATTGAGCTGGTTTAAATCATATTTTCACAATCATCAGTACTAGGTTCAAAGTGAAGGTGGTAGTTCAAGTTGGTTCACAGCTTCTAGGGGTACCTCAAGAGTCATCTTTATTGACTACTTTATTCAGTCTGTATCTTCAACCCTTCTCCTTTATGTTGTCAAGTAGGAGTATAAATTACTGTATCTGTGCTGATGATATTATGCTTTACATATTGAGGGTAATTCTATAAAGTGGACTCTAACATTTATACGTGATTATACACATATCTGTTTAGAATATCAACATATACAAGCATATGTGCGGACACGTGAGCATAAATGCCAAAAATTTGCCTGAGCACTATTCTGTAAATCGGTGCATATCTTACATAGGGCATATTTTAAGATGAGTATTCACATAGGCAAAGTCTGGGTGGAGCATGAGCAGGGCACACATTTACACACATAACTAATAGAATACTTTACATTAGATATATACCACTGGATTCTATATAGCGCGCCTAGAGATCTGCGCCAAAATCTAAGCATATTCCATAACAACCTGTGTAACTTAATTTGCTTAACCATCTAAGCAGCATTGTTAACAGCACTTAACAAGCAATAATGAGCACTAATTGGCAATAATTAGAATTTACATGCATATCTTGCTAAACGTATTCTGTAATGAACTGCGCCTAAATTCTAAAGCACGCAGTCCAAAAGGGGCTTGGGAATAGGCAGGGAAATGGGCGTTTTGTGGGCATTCCCAAATTTACGCGTGCTGTTATAGAATGTGGCCCAGTCCGCGTAAATCTATGCACAGGGATTTACACCACATTTTCATTGGTGTAAATGGATGTGCGTAGTTTTAGGCGCTGGGGTTTCAACTAAGCATATTCTATATACCGCACCTAAACCGCTACTAAACGGACTTGGAAAAATCCAAAATTCCAGGAATAACATGTATAGAATGTTTGTACGTTTGGGAAGCTTGCCAGGTGCCCTTGGCCTGGATTGGCCGCTGTCGTGGACAGGATGCTGGGCTCGATGGACCCTTGGTCTTTTCCCAGTATGGCATTACTTATGTACTTATCTTATAGAATACACTTAGGTGAAAATGATTTCCACACAGATTTTCCAGGCGCCATATATAGAATCTCCCCCATAGTTCCAGCATTTAGGTGCAAGTGTTCATATCGGCTCTATGGCTGGCATATGTTCTCACACCTAATTACATGCACATGCACTGCACAATTATGCTAGTATCCTATAAAGGAAAGTAGGTACCTGCTTTTCTTTATAGAATATGTGCCTAAATATAAGCATACTGGTATAGAATTACCCCCACTGGGGTTAATTCTATAAGAATGCACCTATATGTAATCGCCCAATATATTGAGGATTACTAAAACTAATGAGAGACATCTCCAGAGTTACTGGAGGGAGGGAGTGAGAAACCCAGCCCAAGAAGAGTGTTTATGGGAAAGTCGCTGAGGGAAATGTTTGTGGCTTTAGAAGGATAGGAGATATCATATAGGGGTGGAGTCAATAAAAACTGTCGTTGGACAGAACACATGGTCTTTGCTTGCCTTCTTCCTCGCCAGGACCCGTGAGGAGAGGGGGTGTCTAGGCCCAGTAACCTAAGGCTGAATAAAGAGAAGGTTTTTGCCAACTAAAGCATTAACTGTAGAGAGTGAGGAGTGCTCCGGGTGGGTAGAAGGGTTAACCCAGCCTGGGAGCAGAACAGGAAACAGCCTGTTCAGTACCAAAGGCAGCAGCTCAAAAAAGTGCACCTTTGGAGGCAAGGACAGACTGGGAGGTCTGGTCCTAAGTGGGTTCGACAGCTGGATAAAGCCCAATGGGACAGCTTGCTACAAAAGCGCTGCAAGCACAGTTTTGGATTATTCTGCCCAAAAGGATGAGTATGGGACTGGTGGAGCTGTTGTAAATATGTAAATACAGCTGATGTAAATATGTAAAAACTTTAGGATTTACAACTGGACTATCAAATTACACCAAGAGTCTTGAACTGGCACTTAAATCTCTTTCAACTGTACACCGTTGTGGATACAGATTCAACTATTTGATATTGAGAGAACTGTTAGTTACCAGAGAGAATGAAGTTTGGATAAACTACATTCAAGTTTATGTTTGTTTCATAAAGCCTGGCCTGGAGAATTTATTTGGAGTGAGAGTGAAGTTTATTTGCTCCTGGACTAATAAAGAAAATAAAGATAAAGTGTGGCTTAAAACCCAATGGCCTACTGGAGTTATTCTGGCTCTGGCCTGCACCCAGCTCAGAAAGAAACTAAAACTTTGCTGCAACCCTGGTTTCGGGTGGTTATCCGAAGAGTTAGCTGGTGCCTGAAACTCTGTGATGAGACCAGGGTTACATAATCGAACGTCGCCGGCCAAATAGATCGCCGGCAATCTATGTTGGCGGCGGCGCTACAGCTGGCCGGAACCGTATTATCGAAAAAGATGGCCGGCCATCTTTTTTTTTCGATAATACGGTTTAGCCCGGCCAAATGCCGTGGAGTTCGCCGGGTTTGAGATGGCCGGGTTTGTTTTTCAGCGATAATAGAAAGTTATGTCGGCCATCTCAAACCCCGGCCAAATTCAAGACATTTGGCCGTAGGAGGAGCCAGCATTTTTAGTGCACTGGCCCCCCTGACATGCCAGGACACCAACCAGCCCCCTAGGGGTCACTGCGGAGGACTTCAGAAAAGCTCCCACGTGCATAGCTCCCTTACTTTGGGAGCTGAGCCCCCAACCCCCCCACCCACAAATGTACTGCACCCACTAAAATTGCTCCAGGGACCTGCATACAGCCTCTAGGACTTATTGCTGCTGTATAACTTTGGCACACCAGTTCACACCTGAAGACTAATCTCTCTGAAAAAAGTCCTTTCTTGAAATAACCACGTTTACTCACAGTTAACTGCAGATCAGAGGTTGTGCCCCACTGGCAAAGAGTCCCCTGGTACTAAGATTAGCAGTAGGTCAGAGCTGGCACAATGGTGTACAATGCCCTCTTTCAGCACCATTCAAGGTAAGAACTACGTTCTCTAACGTGGGTAACACAGGAAAGGGAACTAAAACTGGCTTAGAAAAATGGCCACTACCGCATGGACTACAACAGGAAACAAAACAGGGCACACTCTGACCCAGTTAGCAGAGGGGAAAAGTACCATGGGAGTAGAGCCCAGTACCCTACACCCACCACAATGCATTGCTAATGTGACTCTGCAGGGCACCTAACAGAAAATGTGTCACACTCACCCGAGAGCCACATCGCAACCAGGGAAAGGCTGTCGGAGGATACAACACATTCTGCTGTCATGGAGGTGGGTACGGCATTTGAGGCTGGCATACAGGCTGGCAAAAAAGGTTTTTAGTTTTGTTTTTTTAGTTTGGAAGGGCATTGGTGACCACTGGGGGAGTATGGGGAGGTCATACCGCATTCCCTCCAGTGGTCATCTGGTCAGTTGGGGCACCTTTTTGAGGCTTGGTCGTGAAAATAAAAGGACCAAGTAAAGCCGGCGAAATACTGCTTAACGCCGCTTTTTTTTTCCATTATCGGCAAAAGCCGGCCATCTGGTAGCCATGCCCATGCCCGCCCATATCCCGCCTTCGCTAATCTACCGACACACCCCCTTGAACTTTCGCCGGCGAAGCAACGGGAAAGCGGCGATGCTGTAAAAAATGCCACTTTTGATTATACCGATTTCGCTGCTTTTAAGAAATCGCCGGCCATCTCCCGATTTGTGTCGGAAGATGGCCGGCGATCACTTTCGATTATAAGCTGGATAGGCACCTAGAGGGCACTTCATTGACACATCTATATATATAAAACTCACCCTCAACGTTCTATTTGCACTGACGTCACTGAAGCCAGGTTCGTAAGTTCGAAGCTCTGAAGCCACACAAAATCACAGTCTGTGGGCCCCGCCCTCGCGTCAAACGTTATGACGTTGAGGGCAGAGCACATTCTCAGCTCCAAGTTCCGTTGTACCGCACTGTAGCTCTCGCACGGCACAGAGGCTGCAGGGGGCCGGCGACACACGGAGACACAAAGGGACGGAGGGGAGCCTTGCTAGCGCCCATTTCATTCCGATTTGAAACGGGTCGTCGTTACTAGTATTCTATAAAGGAAAATAGGCACCTGGTAGATGTGCATGTATGGTCTTAGGAATAAGCACTTATATTGGCCATAGAGCTGGTATGTGTATGCCGATGTTCCAGACAGATATGTGTAATATAACAGTCTATAAGTTACATGTGTAACTTTGCATCCCGCTCATGCAGCCTAGATTCCACCCATGTGTACCCCCACCTGCAACCTATGTGCTACTGGAGATATGCATGCAGTTACAGAATAGCACTTAGCCACATATCCACATATGTTTATGTGTACACATACACGCCTATATGCTAATATTTTAAACATTTACAGTGGGGGAAATAAGTATTTGATCCCTTGCTGATTTTGTAAGTTTGCCCACTGACAAAGACATGAGCAGCCCATAATTGAAGGGTAGGTTATTGGTAACAGTGAGAGATAGCACATCACAAATTAAATCCGGAAAATCACATTGTGGAAAGTATATGAATTTATTTGCATTCTGCAGAGGGAAATAAGTATTTGATCCCCCACCAACCAGTAAGAGATCTGGCCCCTACAGACCAAGTAGATGCTCCAAATCAACTCGTTACCTGCATGACAGACAGCTGTCGGCAATGGTCACCTGTATGAAAGACACCTGTCCACAGACTCAGTGAATCAGTCAGACTCTAACCTCTACAAAATGGCCAAGAGCAAGGAGCTGTCTAAGGATGTCAGGGACAAGATCATACACCTGCACAAGGCTGGAATGGGCTACAAAACCATCAGTAAGACGCTGGGCGAGAAGGAGACAACTGTTGGTGCCATAGTAAGAAAATGGAAGAAGTACAAAATGACTGTCAATCGACAAAGATCTGGGGCTCCACGCAAAATCTCACCTCGTGGGGTATCCTTGATCATGAGGAAGGTTAGAAATCAGCCTACAACTACAAGGGGGGAACTTGTCAATGATCTCAAGGCAGCTGGGACCACTGTCACCACGAAAACCATTGGTAACACATTACGACATAACGGATTGCAATCCTGCAGTGCCCGCAAGGTCCCCCTGCTCCGGAAGGCACATGTGACGGCCCGTCTGAAGTTTGCCAGTGAACACCTGGATGATGCTGAGAGTGATTGGGAGAAGGTGCTGTGGTCAGATGAGACAAAAATTGAGCTCTTTGGCATGAACTCAACTCGCCGTGTTTGGAGGAAGAGAAATGCTGCCTATGACCCAAAGAACACCGTCCCCACTGTCAAGCATGGAGGTGGAAATGTTATGTTTTGGGGGTGTTTCTCTGCTAAGGGCACAGGACTACTTCACCGCATCAATGGGAGAATGGATGGGGCCATGTACCGTACAATTCTGAGTGACAACCTCCTTCCCTCCGCCAGGGCCTTAAAAATGGGTCGTGGCTGGGTCTTCCAGCACGACAATGACCCAAAACATACAGCCAAGGCAACAAAGGAGTGGCTCAGGAAGAAGCACATTAGGGTCATGGAGTGGCCTAGCCAGTCACCAGACCTTAATCCCATTGAAAACTTATGGAGGGAGCTGAAGCTGCGAGTTGCCAAGCGACAGCCCAGAACTCTTAATGATTTAGAGATGATCTGCAAAGAGGAGTGGACCAAAATTCCTCCTGACATGTGTGCAAACCTCATCATCAACTACAGAAGACGTCTGACCGCTGTGCTTGCCAACAAGGGTTTTGCCACCAAGTATTAGGTCTTGTTTGCCAGAGGGATTAAATACTTATTTCCCTCTGCAGAATGCAAATAAATTCATATACTTTCCACAATGTGATTTTCCGGATTTAATTTGTGATGTGCTATCTCTCACTGTTACCAATAACCTACCCTTCAATTATGGGCTGCTCATGTCTTTGTCAGTGGGCAAACTTACAAAATCAGCAAGGGATCAAATACTTATTTCCCCCACTGTATATGTGTGGTCAGATATCTGAGTTTTTTGCTTTGGGGAGGGGTACGAGATAGGAGTGCCCGCTGTTCCCTCTTTTGTTTATTCTTTCTTTGGATTTTTGCTTATTACATTGTGGGATGCTACCTCTATCCAGGGTATGAGAATCGGAAGGGAAGAGGTACGGTCTATGGTCTTTGCAGATGACTTGCTCTTATTGTTAACTAATCCTAGGGATCATTGTTGAATGTTTTATCTTTATTACAACACCATGAAGACTGGACTGAGACCTTCCCTCTTTAAAAAGTAGAACACAGAAATAAATACTTGGGAGTTTATTTGACAACCTCTGTGGCGGGAGCTTATTCTGAAAATGTCAAGGTTTTGATAAAGAAGAGACAGGATATTTGGGATTTATGGACTCCATTACCATTAAGTTTGAGAGGTTGTGTAGTGCTTTTTAAGATGGTTCTATTTCCTAAGTAGGTCTATGCGATGCAGACCTTTCCAATAAGGACTTCAGTTAGTTTAGTAAACTGTTATGGAAATGTCTTTGGAACAATAAAAAACCTAGGGCTACATTACAACAATTATCACTGCCTCTGGGGTAGTGCGGTCTGGCTCTCCCGGATCTTCGGAAATATAATGTTTCTTGTCTGATGAGGCATATGGTGGACTGGATAAAGGGTACTAATATTTTACTCCATTACCATTGGAACAAACAATTGATGGTGCCTGTACACCTTTTATCCTATTTGCATGTTAAGAAACCTCATCTTATATTTCCCACTAGTCAACATCTGCTTCTGAAATCTATGCAACAAGGCTGGTACTGGCTTTGTTGGAGATTGAAAATTTCGCCAAGCACTACAGTTCTGTTGCCTTTATGGGGTAATAAAGACCTTGACGCAGATGCCTCGAAGCTGTATTTGAAAAGATGGCATAGATGTGCACTTTGCTATGTTAAGGATTTGGGCACTGACCTTTGCACCATGAAGGCATTTGCTGATTTAAAAGGGATTGGTATGCTTATCGTCAAGTGAAACATTATGTCGATTCCCTGGATGGATCGGCTTTCAATGAAGACATGGCTGATTTGATCTCAGAAACTTTTATTTTAGCCCAACAAACTAAAGCTAGCCTATCTTTCTATCAAAGGAGTCTTGGTACCTTCCAAGTGCCCTGGAACTATGAAGCTTTGGTTTCGGCATGGAACGCAGAACTTTCACCCAATGAGCACACAACAGGTGGGAGTGTTTGTCTTCTTATGAAACATATTAGAATTCTTTCATGAGTGGTGACTATCCAGGAGCAACAGTATAAGTTTTTACTGCGGATGTTCGTGGCTCCGAGCCGTGCATTCAGGGCAGGAATTTCAAGTACAGCGCAGTGCCCTTGGTGTCAATTCTCTCCAGCCAATTTAACTCATATGTTTTGGTCCTGTGATAGAATGCAATTTTTTGGGAAAAGCATCATGGCATATTTACAGTGGTGGAAATAAGTATTTGATCCCTTGCTGATTTTGTAAGTTTGCCCACTGACAAAGACATGAGCAGCCCATAATTGAAGGGTAGGTTATTGGTAACAGTGAGAGATAGCACATCACAAATTAAATCCGGAAAATCACATTGTGGAAAGTATATGAATTTATTTGCATTCTGCAGAGGGAAATAAGTATTTAATCCCTCTGGCAAACAAGACCTAATACTTGGTGGCAAAACCCTTGTTGGCAAGCACAGCGGTCAGACGTCTTCTGTAGTTGATGATGAGGTTTGCACACATGTCAGGAGGAATTTTGGTCCACTCCTCTTTGCAGATCATCTCTAAATCATTAAGAGTTCTGGGCTGTCGCTTGGCAACTCGCAGCTTCAGCTCCCTCCATAAGTTTTCAATGGGATTAAGGTCTGGTGACTGGCTAGGCCACTCCATGACCCTAATGTGCTTCTTCCTGAGCCACTCCTTTGTTGCCTTGGCTGTATGTTTTGGGTCATTGTCGTGCTGGAAGACCCAGCCACGACCCATTTTTAAGGCCCTGGCGGAGGGAAGGAGGTTGTCACTCAGAATTGTACGGTACATGGCCCCATCCATTCTCCCATTGATGCGGTGAAGTAGTCCTGTGCCCTTAGCAGAGAAACACCCCCAAAACATAACATTTCCACCTCCATGCTTGACAGTGGGGACGGTGTTCTTTGGGTCATAGGCAGCATTTCTCTTCCTCCAAACACGGCGAGTTGAGTTCATGCCAAAGAGCTCAATTTTTGTCTCATCTGACCACAGCACCTTCTCCCAATCACTCTCGGCATAATCCAGGTGTTCACTGGCAAACTTCAGACGGGCCGTCACATGTGCCTTCCGGAGCAGGGGGACCTTGCGGGCACTGCAGGATTGCAATCCGTTATGTCGTAATGTGTTACCAATGGTTTTCATGGTGACAGTGGTCCCAGCTGCCTTGAGATCATTGACAAGTTCCCCCCTTGTAGTTGTAGGCTGATTTCTAACCTTCCTCATGATCAAGGATACCCCACGAGGTGAGATTTTGCGTGGAGCCCCAGATCTTTGTCGATTGACAGTCATTTTGTACTTCTTCCATTTTCTTACTATGGCACCAACAGTTGTCTCCTTCTCGCCCAGCGTCTTACTGATGGTTTTGTAGCCCATTCCAGCCTTGTGCAGGTGTATGATCTTGTTCCTGACATCCTTAGACAGCTCCTTGCTCTTGGCCATTTTGTAGAGGTTAGAGTCTGACTGATTCACTGAGTCTGTGGACAGGTGTCTTTCATACAGGTGACCATTGCCGACAGCTGTCTGTCATGCAGGTAACGAGTTGATTTGGAGCATCTACCTGGTCTGTAGGGGCCAGATCTCTTACTGGTTGGTGGGGGATCAAATACTTATTTCCCTCTGCAGAATGCAAATAAATTCATATACTTTCCACAATGTGATTTTACGGATTTAATTTGTGATGTGCTATCTCTCACTGTTACCAATAACCTACCCTTCAATTATGGGCTGCTCATGTCTTTGTCAGTGGGCAAACTTACAAAATCAGCAAGGGATCAAATACTTATTTCCACCACTGTATATACAATGTTGCATAAACGAATATCACTACAGACAGATATACGATTGTTTTCCAATTTTGTCTCTTTGGGACTGAGGAAAGGAACTAATTTTCTACTGAAAAAAAGGCTTTGTTCTGGCTAAGAAATACATTTTGTGGAACTGGAGGCAGTCACAGTCTCCATTCTTGACTGAGTGGAGAAATGAAATGTATTAGTTATTGAAACTGGAATGTTAAGAAGGGATCAGCGAAAGCATGGAGGATTTTTCAATAAACTTGGTCTCCTGAGTGTGAAGGTCTCCCTCAAAGGGCTGGTAGTTATCTTTTGAATACATAGGGCTGTGTCATGCTGTGTCGTGTTTGAAGTGTTTTTGGTGGGATTAGGTTTGGGGGAAATGGTAAGGAATGGGTGTTAGGGTGGGTAGGTGTATTTTTGCTATGGGCAGGGATCACCATAAAGAGCACTCATAGGTGTCCCATTTGTATTCTTTTGCTTGATTCTGTTGTATGATGGGGTTTATGGTTGGGGGTGGGGAGAAAATGCTATATAAAATTAGAAAGGGGGACTGTTTGTATCAGTTTCTACTGTATTTTGATCTATTATGGTTGGCTCCAACTTTCTAATACAAAGGAAATATATTTTTGAAAAATGTATATGTGTAACTGGTGCTTAAATGTTAGCACCTCTTTTATAGAATTACCTCCCATTATGCCCAAAAGATCTTCACCTGGGTTTACAGATGGCAGCTGAGCAAACAGTTTTTTGCTGTGGATGTCAATCAATGGACTAATTTTAAATACTGCCAAAATGCAGGTGCTGATATTTCCAGATTTCTAACATGTTAATACTCCCTCAACATTGTGCATTAGAAATGAACGTGCTCAGATAAAGAAAGAAGTGAAGTGTTTAGGTGTGACATTTAGATGAGGGGTTAAGGGGATCTTTTTTTACAAACTACAATAGTTGCGGAAATTGAAATTATGTGTTCCGCATAAAGTTCAGGTTTGGAAGCTGTTAGCCGGGTTTCATGTTGTGGTACTCAAGGCTCTGCAGTTAGTGAAGAACTCTGCTGCAGGGTTGATTACTGGAATACCTCTTAGGGATCATCTTACCTCACCTTAATACATCTACATTGGTTGCCAATGCAAGAGTGGGGCAATTTTAAAATGCTTATTCTGATTTATAAATTGGAGTGGCCTCTGCCACTGCAGAAACCCTCACTTCAGCCTTTTTACTCCAGACTCCATTGGTTACCTGTTGCTGTAAGAATACAATTTAAATTAGGTGTTACTATTTTCAAAATCTTAACAGGTAATACTGTTGCTTATATCTTAGAACTAGTGACCTTACTACAAGGGTCTACTGCAAGATACAGAACTCGTAGTCTCTTCCAACTTAGGGGGTCTTATACTAAGCCACGGTAGCGGTTTTAGCTCGCAGTAGAAATCAGCTGACGGTAAACACTGAGATGCCCATAGGTAGTCTCGGGGCTGGCCCAAGGCAAGATGCTGCCTGAGGCAGAGCTAAGATGCCGCCCCCCCCCCCCCCGGGCCGAGATGCCACTCCCCATTCCATGCCGAGATGCTTCCCCCCTTCCTACCTCCAGCCCGTTCATGGCATTTACCTCATCACACTCCAAACCTGGCAGCGGCAGCAATTCTGATACGCTGCCCTGCCACTGGCACCTGCCTCTTCCCTTTACTGCAGCTACCTGAGCCTCTGATGAAACAGAAGTTACATCAGAAAGGCGGCCGCAGTAAAGGGAAGAGGCGGGTGCCGGCGGCAGGGCAGCATATGGGAATCGCTTCCGCTGCTGGGTTTGGAACGTGATGAGGTAAATGCCGTGAATGGGGAGATTCCGCTCTCCAAAGAGTGGGGAGATGCCGCTCCTGAAGAGTGCTGCCTGAGGCCCCTGCTCTCAGGTGGCCTAATGGTCAGGCCTCCCCTGGGTAGTCTTCTAAAAACACATTTCTTCAGTCTGGCCTTTCTGAATACAAAGAACTCTATATGCACTTTACCCACATCCTTTTCTTTATCTCGTTTCGTCCTTTTTTCCATCTAGTCCTGCCTAATTATGCTCTCACCTATTCACCTTTACTTATTACTTACTGCACATGTATTAATTTGCTTCTTGAAGTTATTGTAATTTGTGTTATATTCTGTTCATTATTATGCTTTATTCACTTATTGTTTGTTTGCAAGCCACACTGACTAACCTGTGGAATCAACTCCCCTTTTGTTTAAGATCATGTACTCATTATCTTAAGTTTACAAAGAATTTGAAAGCTTTTCTGTTTTGTAAAGCTGGTTTATCTACTACTTAATTAATTGGATTTATTGAATGTTGAAACCTTTTTCTGTCATTTCTAGACAAATTGGTCTAGTTCTTGCTTTATGGAATCCATCCTTGAACTGTATAAGTATAGGCAGAATATAACTGGTGTAACATAACATAATATAACATGTTTAGAAAGTGTCTATAAACAGTTCTCAAGCTTATGCAGTGGGATAGAAGCAGCTGTTGTACTGTGGCAGGATGTCATGTTATTTGTTGTGATTTCCTTTATTTATTTTTTTTTTTTTATTTATCATTTTTCAAAATACAATCAAGCAATAAACACTTGTACAGAAAAACCATATGAATGAGAATAAAGAAAGAATAAAATCTCAAAATACTACTACTACTTGACATTTCTATAGCGCTACTAGGGTTACGCAGCGCTGTACAATTTAACAAAAAAAGGGGGGGCAGTCCCTGCTCAAAGGAGCTTACAATCTAAAAGGTAATTAATACAATAAAGACATTTTTCCTAGATACATACAGCTAAAGTCCTCAATATTGTATTAGGATCCAAGAGAAGAATAAGGGAGAATTCACATAACTAGAAAAAAATGATTTAGAAGATAAAGCTAGCTGGTCTGAGTACAATTCTCCTATGTAAGAGCTAAAATCCCAAAGGTTACACCAGGAATTTGTTCAAGCCGTTTACCAACTAGAAACTTAGACAAATGAACAGGGTAAAAAATAACATACTTAGCAGATTGAAACAATTACGCATTTACATGGAAACTTTAGGAAAAATAATGCCCCCAACTGCACAGAGAAGCAGGAACTGCTTCCTCCTTCTTTGTGTCTCTCTGGCCAGATCAGAAAACAGAGAAACTCTAAAAGCATGAAACGCTTTAATGTCTAAAGAACAATTTTAAGGGCCATTCTCTGTCTGAATATAGTGCAAAAGTCTCTATCAATGTAGAAGCAGAACATTTCTCAGAAGATTCTAATAAGTCTGAAACATTCAATCTATCAACCTCTAATTCTGACAACTCAGCATTTGGTTGATGTGAAGCTCTTTTTTTTAGTTGGCAAACAATAAACCTGAGCCAAAGGTAGAAAATTAGCTTCAGGACCATCAACACTTCTCATAAATAACTTTTAAACATTTCCTTTGCTGAGATTGCAGGAGTTTTAGGAAAGTTCAAAACACATAAATTACAACTCCAAGCTGTATTTTCCAGAGTCTCATTTCTTTATTTTAAAGCAGTTAAATCCTTAACCATTTCCATATGTAAATTTTTCATAGAAGAAAGATTAACCTCCGATTCTTTTATCTTTCCAGTAATTTGATCTAGTCCAGATTTTAATTACAACATTTGACTCTCCAATTTATCAGTTACCTGAGCCAGCTCATGAACTTTAGGAAATAACAGTTTCATTTGTTCAGAGACAGCTTCCCAAATCGTCTCTAGACTAATGACTGCTGGTCGGGTGGCAAGTACTGAAGGAGTCAACATACCTGAGCTCCCTTCCTTGGGGTGCAAGTCGACTGTAACTGGTGTAGCTTCTCTCTCTTCCGCAGTAACTCCTACAGTCAATGCCGGCAGAACTTGGGCTGCCCCACACGAGCCAGAGGGTCCCCCATCCAAACCCAAATCCAGAAGCAGCAGTGTGTTCTTGAATCAACACCACCACAGAGAACTCTGTGCTGCAGGCTGCGGAGGGATAGCTCTCCGGTCCAGACTAAGAGTGACCTTCCCAAATGAAGTGCCGCTCACTCCTTCCAATGGCAACATCGAAGCCGGGGTTTGCTCGGACTTTGTCTCTTGCATTATACCATGCACCAAATGTCTATCAAGAGGGCCCAAAGGCACCGGAGTTGGTCGAGAAGCATGCCGACTCCCCTTCTGCTTTCCCATCAAAACAACAGCACAGGAAAAAGGTGCGTGCAGACTGCTAGAAGTGGCCATCTTGGATCCGAGTGCTTGTGATTTCCTTTATGTTGTAATTTGTGTTTATTTTGTAAACTACTAAGAATTTATTTTTATTACATTTGCACCCCATGCTTTCCTACTCATGGCAGACTCAATGTGGCTTACATGGGGCAATGGAGGGTTAAGTGACTTGCCCAGAGTCACAAGGAGCTGCGTATGCCTGAAGGACCAAAGTCCACCACCCTAACCACTAGACCACTCCTCCACTCCAATGTGAATGTGAAAGTTGGTGGTATTTAAAAATTTTAGGGGCCCTTTTCCTAAACTGCAGCAAAAACGTGGCCTTAGATTGCCCTTACATGAGTCTTTCCCACATACTAAGGGGCCCTTTTACAAAGGCACGCTGAAAAATGGCCTGCAATGGTGTAGACGCATGTTTTGGATGTGCAAAGAATCATTTTTCAGCGCACCTGTAAAAAATGTCTTTTAAAAATCTTTGCCGAAAATGGACATGCATCAAAATGAAAATTGCTGCGCGTCCATTTTAGGTGTGAGACCTCACCCCCAGCCATTGACCTAGCGGTAAGGTCTCGAGTGGTAACAAGGCAGTAATGGTATATGTGTGTAAAATGCCGATTACTACCTGATTACCGCCCATGCGCCAGAAAATAAAAATATTTTCCGGCGCGCATAGCAGACGTGCGTCAAAAATGAAATTACCACAAGGGCCACGCGGTAGGGCCAGGTGGTAACTCAAAATTTATGCGAGTTGGGCATGTAGGTGCCTATGCGGATTAGTAAAAAGGTCTCTAAGGCCATGTTTACTGCAGGGTTAAAATAGCTGATTTTCAGAATTTTCCATTAATGGCCACGCACTAATTTTCCCATTAGCGCATGGCCATTAGCACATGAACCTCTACCACCATCTATTTTGTAGGTGGTTGGGACTCATGTGCTAAACCTGTGCTAATCCGTTAGCGTGCAGCACCCTCAGACACTCCCCCTATGCCAAAAAATAAATTTTATATTTTAGTGTGTGGGCAGTGGTGTGCTGGCGCTGGCTGTTAAATGTTTTAAGATCTTGCGATCCGGTTGTTCTGCACGGCAAGCCAGCTCCGGTATACGAGGTAAGCATGGCAGAAGGACGCCACAAACCATGCTTACCCCACTTACCTCACTTCCCACAGCTCTTGTTTGCCTGCGCCCGCCCCGCACCACACTGGGGGGTTTAAATCTTTTTATTACCTCCGTCGAAGCGACCGCGTCATTGAAAGCCCTGCCCATCTCTAGAGTTCGTTCCCTCAGAGTCCCGTCTTCTGACATCATTTCCTCTTTCCGTGAGGGCAGGACTCTGAGGGAACGAACTCACGAAGGGAAAGCTAGAAACGGGCAGGGCTTTCAATGATGCGGCCGCTTCGACGGAGGTAATAAAAAAGATTTAAACCACGCAGTGTGGCACTGTGGATGTTGGGAGGAGAAGAGGGTGGGCAGGTGGATATGAATGGGAGGGGAGGATGGGGGCAAAGGAGAATCGCTGGACATGGATGGGAGCAGGAGCGGGAGGGCAGGGGAGAGAAGAGAATTGCTGGGTATGGATGGATAGAGGGGGTAGGGGAGAGAAGAGAATTGCTGGATATGGATGGAGGGCAGGGGAGAGGAGAGTTGCTGGACATGGGTGGATGGAGGGGAGGGCAGGGGAGAGTTGCTGGAAATAGGTGGATGGAGGGGAGGGGAGAGGAGGGTTGCTGGACATGGGTGAATGGAGGGGAGGGCAGGGGAGAGAGGAGGGTTGCTGGACATGGGTGGATGGAGGGGAGGGCAGGGAGAGAGGAGAATTGTTGGACATGGATGGAGGGGAGGGAAGGGAAGACAGGAAGGAGATGCACATGGATGGAGGGGAGAGAGAAGAAATTCTGGACATGGATGGAGGGAAGGGAAGAGAGGAAGGAGATGAGATGAGGGAAAAGGAAGAGCGGAGAAAAACTGCACATGGATGGAGAAAATAGGCAGAAGCTGGATCCACTGGACAGTCAAGTCTGCGGAGGACCCAGCTTTTACTTACGGATGTAGGGCAAGAAATGAAGAAGAAAGGCGGAAAGTAAAGAAATAAATGGAAAGGAAGCCCTGGAAATGGAGTTAAGAGGACAGATAGCAGCAGAATCAGATACTGGGCCAGCATGATCAGAAAAACAAAGTCACCAGACAACAAAGGTAGAAAAAATCATTTTATTTTCATTATAGTGTTTGGAATATGTCCACTTTGTGAATCAGGTTCTCAATGTTAAAAGTATATATTTACTTCCTTATTTATTGCATTTTATCCCACATTAAACATGAATTAGATTGGAACCTGGGATCATTTAATTTTTTTTTCCTGGAGAGAGTAATGCATTGCCCCCCCCAGGCTCTCTCCCCAGCTATAGCCAGCTCTGCAATTTTTTTTTTTTGGGGGGGGGGCACAGAGGTGGACGAGGGGCGCAGAGGTGGACCGGGGAGAGAGCCTGCTGTTAAACATTTACCAGCACACCACTGCGTGTGGGTAGTGCACGCACATGGCAAAATTACTACAGGACCTCTCAGAGTGCCCTGCAGTACACCCTTTTTTGCTTTGGTATGCATTAGTGCATACTGCAATGTAGTAAAAGGGCCCTTTAATAAGTAAGGGGTCGTTTTACCAAGCTGCGGTTTTTGACATGCGCTGAGTCCCCCTTTTACCGCAGCAAGTAAAAGACTGTCTTTTTTTTTTAATGGCTGCACTAACCCAGCGGTAACCGCACTGCCTGATTACCATCGGGTAAATACTGGTGCTACAAAAATTAAAATATTTATGTAGTACCAGAAGTGGTGTTCGCTGGGGATGGGAACTACTCCCTGGCTGTAGTTCCGGATTAGCGAGCGGTAAACCCGCTTTGGGCTTACTGCCGCTTCGTACAAGACCCACTAAACAAACATGTAGTGGAACCAAATATATATATTGTTTTAAATGTTGCAACCAGCATTTTAAAAATATACTGAGCACAACATGAACAAAGATTTTCAGGAAATGTACTGTATTTATTAAAGAAAGTTGGGTTAATATGGAAAAGCTCTAGGGTTTAAGATTTTAAAAGAACTTAAGATAGGTTGACTTATTTCTGAGCACAAAAATATTTGAAAAAAACATTAAAAATATTTATCCTGGTTTGCATAATAAGTTATTTTATTGATTAATTGATTGATTTATACTGACATTTGTATTCCCACATCCCAGAGTTCAGGTTCAATGTGGCTTATAATCCACACAACTTAGTGCAAACATGTTATTGTTATAAATCTTCTGATAAAGGAAAAAATGTTGAGTAAATCTTCTATATAAAGCCATATGAAACTTTACAAAAATTTGTTTATGAATTATTTTACAAGGTTGTATTGTATAATAAACATCAAATTATAAGCAGTTATACAGGATAAAGTTTGAAACAGCATTTTGCATAAAACTGGTTATTCCATTATCTTGTTGCAGAAACGTTTTGATGGATGCCTGCAAACACTGATTGATATAGGACTTGGCTGTGGCCAGAAAAGCAGCATAGTGCACCCACTTGGGGAGATCGATCCTGGTATACCAAATCTTAGTCAAACACAAATGGCTGTAGCAGTTCATTCCCAACAGTGACCCAGTCTCCTGCACTGAAAGCCCAAGGAAACCTTTTAGAAAAAAGGCAGAACCCTCTTTCTCCAGTTGGATGCTTTTTTTAAAAATGCGTATCAAATTTGTCTTCATAACTGTTCCTGCCTATACATAATCCCCAAATTCTATATATCGTGCCTTAATTTGTACACGGAAATTGAAGCGTATTCTACAACAACGCGTGTAACTTAATTGGTTAACTAGCTAATCAGCGCTGTGAATTGGATGTTAACAAGCAATTATCAGCACTAATTGGCATTAATTAAGGTTTACATGCACAACTCGCTAAGTGTATTCTGTAACATGATGTGCGTAAACTCCAAGTCGCATAATTGAAAAGGGGATGTGGTTATGTTGGGTCATGGACGTTTCTAAAATCTTTGCGCATTATTATAGAATACACTCACTCTGCGCCTAATTTAGGTGTTGGGATTTAGGCCACGTAAATGGATGGGACCAGATCTGGTCGCATGGTGAGGTGCTCAACGTATTCTATATACTACACAGAAATCTAAGTCAATTCTATAAAATTTAGGCATACTTCGGAGAATATGCCTATGCAAATTTTTTTTACCATGCAGATTTTTCAGGGGCCATATATAGAATCTAGCCCAATATGTAAACTGCTTTGGTTGTACCACAGAGAGGCAGTGTATCAAATTCATGACCATACACATGGATGCAAGAGAGAGAGATTTAAATATTTTGAATGTATATACAACACTACAGGTATCTTTTGTATATTTATGAACCAGAAACAACATACTGTGAAGACCCAACATCATTTACATTTTTCCTCCTTATAAGGGGCTACTGCACAGATTTAGTTCAATATATATTCTGGTAAAAAGTATCAAACAAAATTATTCATATATCCAATCCAATTAGGTTTTCCATTCTACCGCTTCAGGGATGTATGTGACTCTGAACCCTGCCCATCTTTCTGCTATTAATAAACTTGCTTTGTGGTTCTAGTTTTTCTAGAATAAAAACTGTCTTAGAATGATCTTAACTTGGATGGCTGTAGGGATTGCCACCTCCTGCCTACCTCGCTGGCTAATGCACAGCACACATTGGCAATACAGCCAAAAATACTATGTGGTGTGAATAAAAGCATTGCTAACAGACAGTGCCTTATTCATACAGTTATATAACATTCAGGTTTCACTCTGATTTGGATGTGGGATGACTTCTGGTAACATCAGCATGCAAGTCCCAGCAGCATGGCTGCTTTTACTGGAAGTTTACACACAAATCAAAATTTTGCAGGGAGTTTTTTATATCTAAGAAATTTTGAAACTGCTTGCAGTTCTTCTTATCAAGAGGGCTTACTGTAATTACTAATGTATATTACAGCCATAAAACACGTTATTTGCTCCTTATATTACCATAACACACATTAGTTTAAGTTACCATGGGTTACATACTCATGAGATACAAAGCATACAAATTCATGCAAACAGCTCATCACTATGAAAATTTACTAATGCAGTTTGCGGTGTTATTCCTGGAAAAATACTGCCAGCGAATCTTTAGCAGTATTTTTCCATCCCAGGACCATCAGGCTGCAAACCCACAGCCTGATGCTCCCAGGCGTCACCTTAAAGTAGCTTGATTTGATTTGATTTATTAATTAATCGCCTTTCATCACAGGGATAACAAGGCAATGTACACAATAACTAAAAATAAGAATAAATAGGAAAGGAATGCCAGCAAATTAAAGGACAGAAACAGAAATAGAGGGGAGGAGAAGCTGGAGACTGGAGGCTGTGGATACCCAGTCCCCCCCCCCCCCCCCACAAAACAGTTTCCCTTCTCCAAAGATCTGCCCCCAAAGACCTGCCCTCCTCCCCACTTACACCCCCTCCCTAAAACACCCTCAACCCTCTGTAGGCCCCCCCCTGGACCTACCTTATTGGTTCCCTATATCTAGTGAGTCATGGCAGGAGCGATCCCCTGTTGTTCCTGTCCCTTATTGGAACCAGGTTCAAAATGGCTCCAGCAACCCCTAGCAATAACACTGTGGTAGAACTGCTAGGGCTTAAACCGCCATATAAGGGCCTTATATATCAGCTTCACTCCCTAGCTTACCCAAGCCTACTCCTAGTACCACAAGACTACCTGTAGGGGTTGCCAGCACCATTTTGATGTCAGCACTGGCAAGGAGCAGAAGCAACAGGAGATCTCTCCTGCACTGACCCAGTAGACACAGGGAACCAGTATGGTAGGTCCGGGGGGGGGGGGGGGGAACTATAGGAGGTTGAGGGTGTCTTAGGGAGAGGGTGTAATTGAAGGAGGGCAGGTCTTTGGGGTTGCTACTGTTCTGGGGAGCTGCTCTTTGAAAGGAGTCTTAGGGAGGGGGTATACTAGGGGGGGGGGAACTGTTTGGGAGGGCAGTTCTTCAGGGAGGATATGTATTTATTTTAAAAATTTGTACGCTGCCTACCTCCTAGGCGGTTTCCAGGTCAACATACATAACAAAAACAATAAAATCACAAACAGCAAAAATACATTCATATCTAAAATAGATCAATACTGCTCCTTCTTCCCAAATCCAGACGTAGTCATTCAACATTAAAAAAAAAGCTGTGTCTTCAAAAATTTCTTAAACTGAGGCACACTAGCACACAGACATATCTGACTTGCAGGTGCATTCCACATCAAAGCTCCTGCCATTGAGAAAGTTGAGGCTCTCGTTTCAGCATAATGGACCAGATTCTACATATGGCACCTAAAATATCCATGTGGTAAACATTTCCGACTAAGTGTATTCTATACACGGCACCTAGATTTAGGTGCGGTATATAGAATACGCTTAGTTGATATCCCAGCACCTAGAACTACCTGCCTCCATTTACACCAACAAAACTGTGGCATAAATCCCTGCGTATAGATTTACGCACACTAAGCCATATTCTATAACTATGCGTGTAAATTTTGGAACACCCCTGAAATGCCCATTTCCCCGCCCATACCTCCACCCCTTTTGAACTGCACATATTAGAATTTAGGCGCAGTTCATTACAGAATACACTTAGCGAGTTGTTTATGTAAATTCCAATTATTGACAATTAGTGTTCATTATTGCTTAAGTGCTGTTATCAATGGTGATTAGCTTGTTAAGCCAATTAAGTTATATGAAATTGTTATAGAATATGCTTGGATTTTGGCGCAGAACCCTAGGCTTGATATATAGAATCCGAGGGAATATGTCCTTGCCACTAAATTTAATGATAGCCACATGGCATTCTCTGATCTCAGCACTCTTTTTAGTGATATATGAGTGCATTTTGAAACTCCAGCAGCTGCATTCTGAACAATCTGCAGTGCTCTGCTCCAGGAATTTGGTATTCTGAGATACAAAGTGTTGCAATAATGGAATTTCTACAAAACCATTCACCATACTCCGAAAAACAAACCTTGATAACATAGGTTTTAACTTGTGCAAAAGATGGAGCTATGAAAAGAAGATTGAATAGCCCTAACAATTTGATCTTTCATAGTAAGTTTCAGATCAAGCACCACACCTTACAATTTCATCTCTTTCTGAACTGGAAATTGTACATCATTAACATCAATATAATCCAGCCATTCTTCCTCCATAGGTCTCCCAACAATCATGACTTCCATTTTAGATTTAAAACAAGCCCATTTTCAAAAATCCACTCACTAACCTTATCCATACAATGCTTCAACCAAGAATTCAATCCATCTCCCCCCAAATAATCTATTGGGAAAAAAATTGCACATCAGCATACATGTGATAATTTAATTTTGGCATTTATATTCTGTGTAACCATTAAGTTCAAGGTGGACAACAATCCCATGTTATGAGCAGGTACATTACCTGTCCCTAGAGGGCTCACAATCTTGGTTTTTGCACCTCAGGCAACAGTGAGTTAAGTGACTTGTCCAAGGTCACAAGGAACTGTAATGTGAATTGAACCCAGGACACTGGGATCAAAGCCTGCTGCACTAACCATTAGGCCACTCTCCCACTCTCTTGGAGACTCAGACACCTTACCCAAAGATATCACATAAATATTAAATAGCAAGGCCAATAAGGCTGAGCCCTGTGGCACCTCCCTATCTAAATGAACTTCTCAAAACACCTGCCTTCCACTTCACACAACCTTCCAAAAAGATATGACTCAAACCGTTTATAGGCTTGTCCATCCATATCTAATTGCTTTAGCTTCAGTAACAACAAATTCATATCTACCGAGTCAAAAGCTCCAGAAACATCCAAAGATGCCAGACAAAAACGTAAGTTCTCATCTATACCCTTTCTAATTACATCTGCTGTCTAAATCCCATATGCTCACCTAAATCCAAATTTAAAAGAATCAAGACATCCACTATTTTCAATAAATTCCTCCAGCTTTTCAATTACTTTGTAAAAAAGGGAATTACAGAAAGCAGTCGATAATTACCTGAATTTAAGGGCTCGAGACCCTCTCTTTTCAATATAGGTCTGTCGCCTGTTTACACAACTCTGGAAGCTCACCAACTGTCAAAAGATTTATTGACAATCCACGTCAAGCTAGGTGCAACTTCATCTGCTAACTGACATATCACTCCTGAAGAACACAGATCTAAAAGGGAGCAAGTAGGCACAACACTACATACATTGAACCAATTTCTCCTTCTGTAACACAGTCAAACATTGTCTATGAGGAGTTACCATCCTCCTCACTATCCACCACATCCTTACTTTTAACCACATTCCTCAAATCATCCATTTTATGCACCAAAAAGTCAGCATACAAATAGCATCAGCTATCGTACCCTCATCCAACTCTTTGTAACCATTTATCAAAAACTTCACAGTATGGTAATGTAGATGATGGTATAATTCTTATTAAAGTGTAATGTAATTTATTGTGTCTTTTGTATGGAAATCCATTTTCTCCATATACTTTAATGGGAAAATTTGATTTCAAAATGGAGTTTGTGGAAAAGTTTCCAAACTGTAAAACTTGGTTCACCTGCCACAAGCTAGCGTATGATTGGTGCTGCTAGGTCAGATGGCCTAGCTGCAGTCCTGTTGCTAGGGGGAGGCAGAGCTGGTGACCAGGTGAGAGGAACTGAAGACACAGGAGAAGACAGACCTGTGTGTGTGGAAGGTGCTGTGCCTGTGTATGTGTAAGAGTTGATTTATACAGGAGAGAGAGCTTAAATAAAGGGAGATATACCTGCATGAAAGATGCTCTGCCCGTATATGTATAAGAAATTTGTGTGATTAGACAAGCTGATAACCACAGCACACCTGACTGGCACTAAGGGAGTGCATATGTGTTAATTTGCTAAGTGATTATACAGAAAGGCTTGCCTGAGTTGAAATAGGGTATAAGCTGTATAATAGCCATCTGGTAATAAGTGAAGGTGGCTAGAGAGAGTGAGTGTGCAGAAAAACTGTTGTGTTTCCACTGATCTGTCTCAGAGCAGAGTTGTGGCCACAGTGCATTTGACTGACACTTTGAGTGCAATGCATATGTGTTAATGGGTGGTTGTACTGAGGGGTCTGCCTGAGTTTGGAGGGACTACAAATTGTGTAGAAGCCTGTTGGTGATGGGTGAGTGTGCAAATCTGGTGTGTTCCCATTGACCTGCCACAAAGCAGAGTTGTGATCACCTTGCACCGGTCTGCAGTGAGAATTGGTGCTGATTAAAAACTGAAACAGGACTGTTGTCCTTAGCTGAACTGCTGTGTATAAGGGCAGTGAGGTATGAAATGTGTGACTGGTTACAAGGTGTGATTAACATACATGGAAGAGTGTTCCTCATTAGGCAGGGAAAAGTAATAAGGCAGGTCCTGCAATAGGGAACATTAATTATCTATTGATTTACTCTAGATAGGTTGGCCACAGTTTTGATAACAAAAATCCCTATAAAAATTCCCACAGGATAGGGAGACAGGGTTTCAATTTCTTTTGGTTAACCAGAGTACAGGTACAGAGGCTGTTGGGCAACGCAGGAGGACCATCGCAGGAGCGACACGTGCACCAACTACCACAAAAGACCAAAGTTACCATCATACAAGAAAGTTCAACTCAAGCATCTAAGTACAAAAATCACCATCTACACCGTTTCAGAGACTTTAAACTTACACGTAAATACTTACCTGGAGGTTTATGCTGAGATTCAGTTACATTGCAAAGTGAAGGAAGTGGACATCTGTAAGAAAGCAATTGACACAAAGAAACAATTTTCTTGTTAAAATTTCATAGTTAAAGTAAATTCTGAGCAACAGAGAAAGTAATTATTTGTACTACTTATCTGATTTGTGGTGTTGAGAATTTCAGAGGAAAATTTATTGATTGAAAGTTGATACATTTTCTGAAAAGTTAAAAAGAAACAGCTTGTGCAATAAATTATTATAATGTAAAAGTTAGTGTGCAATATTGTCATCATTAAAATTTTGTAACATCTAGGGGAATTCGCTTAACATCTTGAATTGCACACTGTATAATATACAAAATACAGAATTTCCCCACCTTTCTTTGTACCTTCCCTAAGTGGTGAGAGTTTAGCGTGGGACCCTACACCGTGATTTTACCATCGTACCACCCTCTTTAAATAAAAAACCTCACCCATAGGGGATCTACTGTAAGGTTCTTTGGATCTATTTAAAGCCCCCTCAATTCTCTGTTTATAATATGTATTATTTTCTTCCTCACAAAACCATAAATATTCAGTCAAACATATCTTATAACTTTAATAGTCATCAATATCATCAGATTTTCTCCATTTTCTCTCTGCTTTTCTTAATTCACACCTAAACTGCAACAATGGTTCTGTTCTGCAAGGACATGATTTATACCCGCTTCTCAGTTTAATTTCTCTCATTGGGGCTACTACATCCAGGGCCAAACCTAAAGAATCATTCCATGTTTTGGGATGAACTTTGGGAAGAGAACCAGGAGTACATCCAGCTGGTTTAAGATGCCGCCCAAGAACATCAGGCTGATCTCAAGCATCATTATTCTTGTACCATAGGATTGACTAATCTGGTACTGAGCTACCACAGGTTAGTATATTAAGGTATATTAAGGTTCAGTAAAAGCCTGACTTTCATTGCACCTTAATAACTACCCCCCCCCCCCCCCCCCCCCACACACACACACACACAAATGTCAGTTTTCTTACCAACAGGAAATAGTAAAGCCTTGCCTGTTTGTCTTTACCTCCAGCTAAGTCGATGTGGTTAGCACTTTGTATCATCCCATGTTCCCCATTTATTTTACCTCTTGCCCTTCAGGTTATTTTAGTGCATGATGGGGAAGTAGAGAAACCATTATCTGTAAACTCCCATCTGTTTCCAAGGTCCTGCTGTCCTCCATTCTTCTGACACGTCACATGTAAGAAATGGGACAGCATGCAGAGACATTGGAAAAGGAAAGAAACATTGGTGGTAGATGAGGTGAGAAAAAAGGCAAATGCTCCTAAATATGACGACCTATGTAGAACATACATTTTGACAAAAACTCTTAATAGTTTTGTTGGCTATACAATTCTCATACCTTATCGCTTATCACCACAAATTATACAAAATGCCAATACCTCTTCAAATACTAACAAATACCAGCGCTTCCAAATCCATTTCTAACAAGCCACTTATTGAACCATCAGTGGTGACTCATTTCACATGAGCAACCAACTCATGACTCATCTTCTCTCTCCATCAGTTCAACAACAGTTGTGGATTATATTAATGCCTGCTATATATTTTAGTAAAGTGTCACTCATTGTTCAATCAAAATGAATCCTTTTCACGCTTTTTAAATCTGTTAAAACTCCAATGTGCAAACTAAAGCCCTTATCTGATAATTGCAGACCAACTGACATGGCCCATGTTTCGTTGCTGCGGTCACCAGTGCCTACACACTTCATTTTAGCATGCTGTTCAATTACAATCATTTGATGTATGCCCCTGCTGTGATATCTATCCCAACTAGTGAAAATTTGGAAAACCTCTTCATAAGGCACTCCCTGTCAGAGTCGCAATGCCCAGCTAACTGTCTGCTAGTCATTTCCCATGTAATATGTAAAGAACTGTACTTTAAAATACATTTCAGATAACTTTTCCAAGTTTTACCCCATATGTATTTCATGACAGAACTGTATTATGGGGAAAAGCAACACTTTTATCAATCAACAACAGATAAATACCATCAATATTGAATAATTTGTTAGTAACAGGTTTAAACTATATGATCAGTGCTTGGCTTGTATAGCACCTTCCCACAAATGAAGAGTCCTTGTTTCAACTTCTTCCTTGCTTGATTTCCTTATGAATTTTTTAAAAATAATCAGCACCAAATTTGAGAAACTGGAAATTGCAATGCCCTTGGCTTGCATGCTTTCTTAGATTTTTTCCCTTACATCTTGAAGTGAAGGAGTATCCTACTAGTTAGAGCAGTAGATTGAGAACTAGAGAAAGTAGGGTTCAAATCCCAGAGATGCTCTTTGTGAATCTGGGGCAAGTTGCTTAACCCTCCATTGCATAAGCAATCCCCAAAAGGAGAAAATAGATGGAAAATGCTCAATTGCTAGAAAGCACACTAACTTGCAGCAAAATTATTTACAATACTAAAATGGTTTCACATTTTCAACAATTTTTTTGTTTGTTTTATTCTGATTGGAAGCTGTACTGAGATGCTGGGCAACAGTTAAGTAGCTAGTGACAGCAAGTAGCAGATAAGTGACAGTGTGTAGTAATGTGAGCGAGGGTGGGACTGGAGCATGGACAAACTGGAGCCACATAACAGGTGCAGGTAAAACAAAACACAATTTATTATAAGTATCGAGCAGGGGTCCAGTTCCGTTCACCGGTGGGGAAAAAGCAAAGACACCAAGGGTGGCCCATACCAAAGCCACAGATTTACCACCTCAATGCTGGAGATTTTAGGTCAATGAGTGAGATTTCTCTCACTGGCCCCTGCCATGTCATAAAGCAGCTCTAGCATATGTACATTCCAAAAGCTGACATATTCTAATCAATAAATAGAAAATACAATTTTTTTCTACCTTTGTTATCTGGTAATTTTATTTTTCTAATCGTGTTGGTCCCAGTCTCTAGTTTCTGCTTTCCTTTGTCTTCTCTTAACTGTCTTGCCAGGGTCTCCTTGTGTATTTGGCACTTCTTTTCTCTCCATGTCCACCATCCATCTTCCCTCTGTATCCCTATCCACCACCCCCACCCCCCCCACACACACACACATCCTGGCATCTCTTTCTCTCTTGCTCTCCACCACCACCACCACCATCCTGGCATCTTTCTGCCTCCCACCACAACCATCTTGGCATCTCTTCCCCCACCCCCATCATCATCATCCCGGCATCCTTTCCTCTCACCTCCCCCTGACACTCTCCCCCTTTCCTTCCCCTGTGGCCCAGTGGCCCAGTGGCATCTCCCACTTGCCTGGCTCCCATGATCTGCCGAACTTGCTTGAGGCTGCCACCACCACCGGTAGTCAATAATACCCCACTTGCAGTGCAGAGAGCTTTCCAGGAGCTGGGGAAGGGGCTAAAACCTTTGGTACGAATGGTAGCTTTTTCTGAAGTACTACCTACTTTTGGAAAGGGAGAAAAAAAATTACAAAATACCGAGAATTTCAATTGGTGGCTCAAAGCCTGGTGTCATCAAGAAGGTTTTAGGTACATAGCAAGATGGGGCAATATATGGAAAAACAAAAGACTATATTGTAACGATGGACTGCATCTCACTGTGGCAGGAAAAAAAGTCCTTGAAGAAAAATTCAGACAATATGTATCTAGGTATTTAAACTAGAAGGAGGCAGGTCAATTCCAGTGGTCAAGGTGTGACAGTAGTAAGAAAACAATGAAAACAACTATCTTAGCAAATCACTTCTCACCAACACAGCAGGAAGTGAAACTAAAGAAATCGGAGAAAATATTTCTTCACTCAACGTGTAATTAAACTCTGGAATTCATTGTCAGAGAATGTGGTAAAAAGCAGTTAGCTTAGCAGGGTTTTAAAAAGGTTTGCATAACTTCCTAAAAGTCCATAAGTCATTATTAAAATGGACTTGGGAAAATCCACTGCTTATTTCTGGGATAAGCAGCATAAAATGTATTGTACTGTTTTGGGATCTTGTCAGGTACTTTTGACCTAGATTGGCCACTGTTAGAAACAGGATACTGGGCTTGATGGACCTTCGGTCTGTCACAGCATGGCAACACTTATGTGCTTATGTACTTATAAAAAAATAAACAGAAGATGAGACTACCACTGAAATGTAGCTGGGAAGTGATGACCACAAATGCTCACAGTCTAAGCAACAAAGTTCATTTTCTGTAAGCCCTGATGTTAGAGGCAGACTTAGACATTGTTGCTACCATGGAGGCATGGTTCAATGATTCCCATGAGTGGGATGCAAACATACCAGGCTACAATCTATTTAGGAAGGATAGAGATGGTCGTAAAGGAGAAGGAGTAGCTCTGTATGTGAGAAACTATATCACACGACTGAAATGCCAATGGCCTGGGTGATATGGATCACCTTGAAAAGAAATGATGGAACCTCTGCCCACAGGGGTGTTGCCTACAGACCTCCAACATAGTCAGAGCAGCTGGTAATGATCTGGTTACAGATATCCAAAAATTAGGAAAGAAAAGAGAGGTGCTGTTGCTGGGAGATTTCAACCTGCCGATGCAGATTGGAAAGTTCCATCTGCGGAATGGAAAGAAGTAGAGAGCTCATGGACACCATACAAAGTGCTCTGCTCAGACAAATGGTGAAAGAACCCACAAGGGGAGGAGCAATGCTGGATCTGGTGCTCACAAATGGGGAAAGTGTGTCTACTGTCTGAGTGGGTGCCTACCTGGGCAGCAGTGATCATCAAACAGTTTGGTTTGATAGAACAGCTAAAGTGGAGGGGATTTCAAATATGCTGACTTTAGCAAAATGAGGGAATACCTGACGAAAGAGCTGACGTCCTGGGAGGACATAAGAAAAGTGGAAAGGCAGTGGTCCAAACTGAAAGGTGCTATAAATATAGCTACTAACCTTTATGTAAGGAGAGTAAATAAAAGCAAGAGGAAAAGAAAACTGATATGGTTCTCCAAGCAAGTGGCTGACAAAAATAAAGGCTAAAGAGTGGCGTCATAAAATACAGAAAAACTCAGTAACACAGAGAGGAATACTAGAAGAAAATGAGAGAAGCCAAGAGAGAGATACGTCTGGCAAAAGCATAAATGGAAGAACTGTAGATGGGGTATTAAAATAAATAAATATATAAAATGCTGGGTGTCCCCTGTAAAGGAGCCATCCTGGGTCTGCTAGGGCTGCCCCGGGGCTGCTGGCACTTTGGGGGGGGGGGGGGGGGGTTTACATGAAAATGATGTGAAATGGTGCCTGTTTATGGTTTAAAAAATATAAAACATGGGTTGGATTCAGGAAAATGTGGCCTGGATGATGGTATAATTCTTATTAAAGTGTAATGTAATTTATCATGTCTTTTGTATGGAAATCCATTTTCTCCATACACTTTAATGGGAAAATTTGATTTCAAAATGGAGTTTGTGAAAAGTTTACAAACTATAAAAGTTGGTTCACCTGCTACAAGCTAGCGTCCTATTGGTGCTGCTATGTCAGATGGCCAAGCTGCAGTCCTGTTGCTAGGGGAGACAGGGCTGGTGACAAGGTGAGAGGAACTGAAGACAAAGGAGAGGACAGACCTGTGTGTGGAAGGTGCTGTGCCTGTGTATGTGTAAGAGTTGATTTATACAGGAGAGAGAGAGCTTAAATAAAGAGTTGTCTGATACAAAGTGAGAGGAACTGAAGACACAGGAGAGACAGGACCGGTATGAGAGGTGCTCTGTCTGTGTGCTTGGAAAATTGAGTGTGGATGAGGAGGAAAACCTCAATAGAGTATAATTTGACTGAATCAGAACACCTGGTGATACAGAGAGAGTGGAATTCAGTAAAGCTGAGAGACTGAAGGTACAGGGGAGATATACCTGCATGAAAGATGCTCTGCCTGTGTATGTATAAGAGACAAGCTGATAACCACAGCATACCTGACTGGCACTGAGGGAGTTCATATGTGTTAATTTGCTAAGTGGTTATACAGAAAGGCTTGCCTGAGTTGAAATAGGCTGTAAGCTGTATAATAGCCTGCTGGTAACAAGTGAAGGGTGTGTGTGCAAATCTGGTGTGTTCCCACTGACCTGCCACGAAGCAGGGTTGTGATCACCTTGCACCTGTCTGCAGTGAGAATTGGTGCTGATTAAAATTGAAGCCAGACTGTTGTCCTTGGTGTAACTGTGTGTTTGTGAGGACATTGGGAAAGTGAGTAAAGTGAATTTGATGACAGATATTGTAAAACCTGAATTCCAGCAAGAGTGAAGTCTATGTCTATTGCTGGATGGTTCTTGTTTGGAATGAGAAATGCAAGAGTGGTTATAAGGTGTGACCTACTGAAATCCAAAAGTGTTCCTCAATAGGTAGGGGAAAAAGTAATTAAACAGGTCTTATCTTTAGGGAAGTTAATTATCTGTTGATTTGATTTAGATAAGTGGAACACAGTCTTAAATATAACAAAAATCCTTATAAAAGTTCCCACAAGATAGGGAGACAGGGTTTCAATTTCTTTTGGTTAACTAGAGTACAGGTACAGAGGCTGTTGGGTAACGCAGGAGGACCATCGCAGGAGCGACACGTGCACCAACTACCACAAAAAAACCAAAGTTACCATCATATAAAAAATGTCTACAGAGCAGCTAAGTGTTCCAGCCATCATCTCTTTCAGTAATTTAAGGGACCGTGTATAAATATGGGTACTTACCTGATTGCTGAGAGTAGTCCATAAACTGTCTGAGTCATTTTCAGTAGAAATTTTGGGTCTGAAACAAAGAATTGAACACAAAGAATCAATTCCCCTGCTTAAGTGTATGAAAACTGGTGAAATTTTGGGTAAAGAGAGGAAAAATTGATTAATGTACTTATCTGATGTGTTAAGTTGTGGTTTGAATAGAAATTGATCGCTTCACAGCGTATGTTTTCCTGAAATTATACAAAAGTTGAAAGTTATTGTGAGCTGAACTTACTTGTTATTATAAAACATTCGTTGCACTTTAAAACCAAAATGTGCAATAAATTATTTAAATCCCACATTTAGTGTGCAAAATTGTCATCATTAAAATTTTGTAACATCTAGGGAAATTCGTTTAACATCTTGAATTGCACACTGTATAATATACAGAATTTCCCCATCTTTCTTTGTACCTTCCCTACGTGGTGAGTGTTTACCGTGGGACCCTACATCGTGGTTTTATTATTGTACCACCCTCTTTTATAAACCTCACCCATAGGGGATCTACAGAACAAATGACTAGAAATGTAAGGAGGGGTAACAATAATTTTTGCAGGTATATTAGTGAAAGGAAAAAGACTAAAAATGGAATAGTGAGACTGAAAGATGCCGTGAACCGCTATGTGGAGAATGATGAGGAAAAATCAAACGTGCTAAACAAATACTTCTGTTCTGTGTTCACAGAAGAAAATCCTGGAAAAGTACCATGATTGACTGACAAAGGTACATATGAGAATGGAGTGGATATAACACCGTTCACAGAAGAAAGTGTTTATGAACAACTTGAAAAACTGAAGGTGGACAAAGCCATGGGACCAGACAGGATCTATTCAGGATATTGAGGGAGTTCATAGACGTTCTGGCGGATCCTCTGAAAGATTTGGGTCCTTGGGATTGGAGAAGAGCAGATGTGGTTCCTCTTCACAAAAGTGGTGACAGAGAAGAAGCTAGAAACTACAGGCTGGTAAGTCTCACTTCGGTTATTGGAAAAGTAGTGGAAGCGATGCTGAAGGAAAGGATAGTGAATTTCCTGGAAGCCAATAGGTTACAAGTTTCGAGACAACATGGTTTTACCAAAGGTAAATTATGCCAAACAAATCTCATTCAGTTCTTTGACTGGGTGACCAGAGAATTGGATCAAGGACATGCTCTACATGTAATCTACTTAGATTTCAGTAAAATCTTTGACTCGGCTCTTGAATAAACTTGATAGGCTGAAGTTAGGACCCAAAACTGGATTAAGAACTGGTTAACAGACAGAAGCAAGAAGGTGGTGATTAATGGAATTCATTCGGAGGAAGGAAAGGTGAGTAGTGGAGTGCCTCAAGGATCGGTGCTGGGGCCAATTCTGTTCAATATATGTGTAAGCAACATTGCCACAGGTTTAGAAGATAAGGCTTCCTTTTTATGGATGATACCAAGATTTGTAACAGAGTGGACACTCCGATGGGAGTAGAAAACATGAAAAAGGATCTGCAAAAGTTAGAAGTGGTCTTATGTTTGGCAATTAAAATTCAATGCAAGGAAGTGAAAAGTGATGCACTTAGGGAGTAGAAATTCAAGGGAGACATATGTCCTAGGTGGTGAGAGGCTGATATGCATAGACAGGATCTTGTGGTGAGAGTATCTGAGGATCTGAAGGCAATGAAACAGTGTGACAAGGCAGTGACTGTATAGAGAGAAGTGTAACCAGCAGAAGAAAGGAGGTGTTGATGCCCCTGTACAAGTCATTGGTGAGACCCCACCTGGAGTACTGTGTTCAGTTTTGGAGGCCGTATCTTGCTAAAGATGTAAGAAGACTTGAAGCGGTCCAGAGGAAGGCAGCAAGAATGATATGGGGCTTGCGTCAAAAAAATATGAGAAGAGACTGGAAGACCTCAATATGTATACCCTAGAGGAGAGAAGAGACAGGGGAGATATGATACAGAAGTTTCAATACTTGAAAGGTATTAATATAGAAACAAATATTTTCTAGAGAAGGGAAAGCGGTAAAACTAGAGAACATGAATTGAGGTTACCAGGTGGTAGACAGGAGTAATGTCAGAAGATTCTTTTTCACCGAGAGGGTGGTGGATGCCTGCAATGACCTCCCAAGGAAGGTGGTGGGAAAAAAACCTGTGATGGAATTCAAAAAGGTGTGGGATGAACACAGAGGATCTCTAATTAGAAAAAAACGATATATAGAAAAACAAAACTTAAAGGGTTGCATATGTGTTTGCAATGTCAAGTGGTGCTTAGATGACAACTCTGGCTGCATCAACTAAGGCCAGTGCTGGGTTGGCTTGTATGGTCTGAGTCCTGCATATGGCGATCCGGTTTAGGATGGAGTGGAGAGTGCTTTGACGGAAACTCCAGTGGTTTGGAACGTGAGGACAGTGCTGGGCAGACTTTTACAGTCTTTGTCCCACAAATTACAAGATAGATTTGGATAGGATGGAGTGGGCGTTGACGGCAACTCCAGTAGTTGGAACATAAGGACAGAGCTGGGCAGACTTCTACGGGAAAGACCAAAGAAAGACCATGATCAAGTAAATAATATCACATTCATTGTTCATTTAAATCTTGAATTGATGAAAATGACTGTTGGGCAGACTGAATGGCCAACTCAGGTCTTTATCTGCCGTCACTTACAATGTTACTATCAGGCTTATTTTCGAAAGTGATCGCCGGCCATCTTCTGACATAAATCGGGAGATGGCCGGCAATCTCTCAAAAGCGGCAAAATCGGTATAATCGAAAGGTGCTTTTTTGACACCATCGCCGCTTTCCCGTCGCTGAGCCGGCAAAAGTTCAAGGGGGCGTGTCGGCGGTGAAGCGAAGGTGAGACATGGGCGTGGCTACCAGATGGCCAGCTTTCGCGGATAATGGAAAAAAAAGCGGCATTAATCAGTATTTTGCCAGGTTTACTTAGTCCTTTTATTTTTAAGACCAAGCCTCAAAAAGGTGCCCTAACTCACCAGATGACCACCGGAGGGAAAGGGGGATGACCTACTACTACTACTACTACTACTATTTAGCATGTCTAAAGCACTACAAAGCGTACGCAGCGCTGCACAAACATAAAAGAAAGACAGTCCCTGCTCAAAGAGCTTACAATCTAATAGACAAAAATAAAGCAAGCAAATCAATTAATGTGGGGGAGTGGTTACAAGTCAAAAGCAATGTTAAAGAGGTGGGCTTTCAATCTAGATTTAAAGACCTCCCCATACTCCCCCAGTGGTCACCAACCCCCTCCCACACAAAAAAAAATAAAAATAAAAAACTTTTTTGCCAGCCTGTATGCCAGCCTCAAATGTCATACCCAGCTCCCTGACAGCAGTATGCAAGTCCCTGGAGCAGTTTTTAATGGGTGCAGTGCACTTCAGGCAGGCAGACCCAGGTCCATCCCCCCCTACCTGTTACCAGTGGCGTAGCGGGGGCGGCTGCCACCCGGGGCGGATCACCGCTGCACCCCCCCCCCCAGGTGCAGACCAACACAACACCCCCCCCACTGGCGTCGACCCCCCCCCCCCCCGGCATAGCGCCACCCGACACGGTCCCCACCTGCCTACGAGCTCCATCCATCTGCAGCGCTGCTGGAAAGAAATCGCTTCGTCGACCCTTCCCTCACTCACTGTCTCCCGCCCTCTGACGTAACTTCCTATTTCCTCAAGGGCAGGAGACAGTAAGTGAGGGAAGGGCCGACGAAGCGATTTCTTCTTTACAGCAGCGCTGCAGATGGATGGAGCTCATAGGCAGGTGGGGACCGTGTCGGGGGGGAGGCGCTGTGCCGGGGGTGGTGGTGGATGGATGCACCCCCCCACCCGTTGACACCCGGGGCGGACCGCCCCCACCGCCCCACCCTTGCTACTCCCTTGCCTGTTACACTTGTGGTGCTAAGTGTTGAGCCCTCCAACCCCCCCCCCCAAACCCACTGTACTCACATGAAGGTGCCCCCTTCACCCATAAGGGCTATGGTAATGGTGTAGAGTTGTGGGGAGTGGGTTTGGGGGGAATTTGGGAGGCTCAGCACCAAAGGTAAGGGAGCTATGCACCTGGGAGCTATTTGTGTATTTTTTTTAAAAATTTTAGAAGTGCCCCCTAGGGTGCCCGGTTGGTGTCCTGGCATGTCATGGGGACCAGTGCACTACAAATGCTGGCTCCTCCCACGACCAAATGCCTTGGATGTAGCCGGGGTTGAGATGACCGCTTTTAGCTTCCATTATCGCTGAAAAACAAAAGCGGCCATCTCAAACCCGGCTAAATCCAAGGCATTTGGCCGGTTCGAACCGTATTATCGAAACAAAAGATGGCCGGCCATCTTTTTCGATAATATGGTTATGGCCAGCTGTTGCGCCGCTGCCAAAATAGATCGCTGGCGATCTATTTCGCCGGCGACGTTCAATTATGCTCCTCCACGTTACTGAAAAGGTGGGAGCTATATTTCTGCTCTTATGACAGTTATGCCTGTGCCACTTAAAATCCTATTCCATTGTGAAATATGTGAACTGTTGGTATTCTGCAAGATAGAATTTGCTTACAGCACATTCTTCTGAGGATTTTTTTTCTACTGCAACACAGCAATTTAATTTTTAACTTATCCAGGCTTTCTCATTACCCTTGGCAGCTTCAGATCACAGGTTTATTTCTCAACAGAGAATGTTGACACTATGAAGCCCACCATGCTGATCAGTTTAGCCACAGGAATGCCTGACAGTCTCAAAAACTATCTCCTCCCACCACCTCTGTTTCCCCCCCCCCCCCCATCTTTCCACAAAGAAGGAGGTGTTGATGCTGTGCAGCGCAATGTGTTGTGGGAGTGGGAGCAGTGTTGCCAGGTGGGCGGTTTTACCGCCCAATTGGGCGGTTTTCCGCGACCCGCCGCGGGAAATTTTTGCCCGCGGCGGGTTGCGGTTTTTTGGGCTGGTTTTTGTGCTTCGGGCGGTTTTTTCGGCCGCGGGGGGGGCGGGGTTAGTGACGTTTTTGGGTGGGGTTAATGACGTTGTGGGCGGGGTTAGTGACGTGGGAGGCGGGGCCGATGACGTGGGAGGCGGGGCCGATGACGTGGGAGGCGGGGCCGATGACGGGGAGGCGGGGCCGATGACGTGAGAGGCGGGGCCGATGATGGGGAGGCGGGGCCGGTGACGTGGGAGGCGGGGCCGGTGACGGCGGGGGCGGGGTTGATGACGGCGGGGGCGGGGGTGATGACGCGGGGGTGGGGGTGTCAGGGGCGGGGTTTGTGTTTGGGGCGGTTTTTGGGCTGTTTTTTGGGCTCCAGTGGGCTGGAAAAAAATTTTCCACCTGGCAACCCTGAGTGGGAGGGCGGGGGGCAGGGAGGGAAGAGATCAATTGCAAGGACTCCTCCAGGCAAGCCCTGGATTATATTTCTGCCCTGACTTTGAGGTCAGGGCAGAATACAGAAGGTATTGAAGTTTAGTCTTTATTTATTTATTTACTATATTTACATCCCATCTTTATCCAAGGTGGATAACAATGGTCACATACATAGTCTTGTCTCCTCTCTCCACTGACCCCCTGAAAATTGCTTGAGTTTGTAGGCCATAACAAAAGTATCCAAACTGGTGATAGTTACTGTATATTTACCCCAAGTGTGCTTTCTGAACTAGAAGGCCAGGCAGATTTTTCTGCACACCTTCCCCTCTGCCTTCTGCCTCTTCTCTAGCTCTCCTCAAAACCTATGTTCACTTTCTGTTTTAATATGGTCATACGAAACCCAGACACTTTTACTTAAGCTTGCTTAAAATAGCTATAATGTTGGAAACCAGCCCATTGCATAAGAACGTAAGCGTTGCCATACTAGGACAAACCAAAAGACATCAAGCCCAGTATTAGGGTTGCCAGCTTTTTAACAGAGAAAAGCCTGACACCTGTTCCGCCTCATGCCCCACCTCTTGCCCCACCCATGCTCCGCCCTTGCTACATCTACTGTTTTATCCTTTCCAGCATTTCTCTCTCTCCATACCCCTTCCCCTCCTCCACACATCACCAGTGACATCTCCAAACAGAAATATTTGGGGTGGTAACAGGGGGACAAGTTAGATTTGGAGGGGGGGCAAGCCAAAGCAAAATTTCTGCATATCATGCCCACTACATCAAGCACCCCTCCTTTTTTAAATTAGCAGCATAAGACACCGTGACATTCTATGCATAAAGAAAACCTCCCCCTCCAGCAAGTTTCAGCTCCCAGGTAAAACCGCCATTATAATTGATAACATCATTCAATAAATTCTTCTGTGTGGAGTGAAAGCTGAATTCTTTACAGGATTAGACAGAATCTCTACTATAATAAAAGGCACCTCCAACGTTCTGAAGCTGACTCCGTGGCTTCATTGAAGTGAAGGGTTCGTAAGGATCATTAGGTTCGTCGCTCTGTAACCATCTCTCTCTGCCATGCCCTCGCGCCTCTGATAGGTCCACCGCCCTCAACGTCATCATGTTTTGACGTCGAGAGCGACGGACCTATCAGAGGCACGAGGGCAGGGCAGAGAGAGATGGTTACAGAGCGACGAAACTAACGATCCTTACGAACCCTTCACTTCAATGAAGCCACGGAGTCAGCTTCACAATGTTGCAGGTGGGTGGCTGGAGGGGAAGAGGGGGAAAGAGAGGGGGCAACTACCCTGGAACTGGGAGGGGGGGCGGACCCTGGAACTTGGAGGGGGGCCAAGCGTACCCAGAAACTGGGAGGGAGGGGGGAGGGGGGAAATAAGGGGGGGCGGCTGGACCCTGAAACTGGGAGGGAGGAGGCCCCTGGCACACACTCTCAGTCACACACACACACACACTCTCGCACACAGTCTCTCTCTGTCACACACTCACTCTCACACACACTCTGTAGAACACACACACTCCGAAGAAAACCTTGCTAGCACCCGTTTCATTTGTGTCAGAAACAGGCATTTTTCCTAGTCTCAATATAAATCCTGCACATCCAGTTCTGAATCACAAACTCCATATTCCTCCAACAATGGAGCTAACCCTCTTAGAATATGTCATACAAAAAATATACAAATTGTCATTATCACCTCAGAACCAGCATGCGCGCCTTCCAATGCCAGACACTTTGTTTAAAAATCATATGGGATTTTGTTTATGTGATGATTCTAGAGGATGTGGAGACCAATAACACAAAACCTGCCAGGATACATTCAAAACCTACATAGCAAACTTACCAAACAATATCAGCCTTAACCCACCTAAGAAACGACAAAGTGCTATAAATATCACAGTGGACCCTGTACTGTACAAAATAGAAAAATATTGTACATTTTCCCAAAGCAGAAACATCTTAATCCTTAAAGAGTATTAAATAATATTTTTTATTTCTACCTTTGTTGTCTGGGCATTTTTCTGATTGGGCTGGTCCCAGTCTCTTTTCTATTTTCCTTGTGTCAGTCTTCTCCGAAACTATTTGTCAAGTTTGCCTTTCCATTTCTTTTCTCTCTTCTTGTCATCTTTTCATCTCTATATATGTCTGCTACTGATCTTTCTTTTTATGTTTTTATCCACTTTTCTCAGTGTTTTTATCTGCCCATTTGATGTACTCTAATTCTCCCTTTCTCTCACCCTCTTCTTAGTCTTCTCCTTTTCATCTCATCTACCTACCAGCTTTTCCAATCTCCTTCTCATCCCCTTGACAGTACTCCCATTGCCCTCTCTGTCTGTCTTCTTCCCCAATCATCTCCCTCATCTTTCACCCACTCTCAGGCCTCCATTTCCATACTCTGTACTCACCCTCTCAGCCCTCACCTACCCTTCACTGTCTATCTTCTGCTCACAAGTCCAGCTCTATTTCTGTCTCTCCTCCCTTCCATTGCCTCTAGGCCATTCTTCTCTCTCTTACCCTCTACCCCATCTTCTATTCCCTCTCTTTCACCATCATTTTAATCCCATTTCCATCCTCACTCAACTCTTTCGAGACCCATCCTCTTCCTCTCAAACCCTTCCCCATCCCTTTTCAATACCTTTCATCCTTTCTCCATTCTCCCAGGTCATTCACATTATGCCTTAGCCTTTACCCACTATACATTATCTTACACTCCATTTCACACTCTCACTCATTTTCCTAACCCATCAACACCCCCCCACCCCACCACCACTCATACCTACCTATTGCCAGGTTCTCACTATTCCCTCAAAATTCTCTCTCCAAATCTCTCATCCATAATTCCCTGCTCTGACCCCGTCCCCCAACATTCTGTCACTCAGTCACCAAGTTCCATTCATATTCTGCTCTGTTCCTCTATCCCCACCCACATTCCTTTGTCCTTTCCATCTTCTGCTGTGTTCTCCTAACCCCTCACCCCTGAGTCCCATCCATCTTCTGCTCTTTCCAAGGTTTCTGGTCTGACATATTTTCTCTCTCCATGTCCCTATCATTCCTTCTGTATCCCTGTCCTTATCGCTCTCCCATGTTCAGCAGCTGCCCTCTTTGTCCCCATATTCCCCATGTCCAGCATTACCCCTTTGTGACCCTGTCTCTCGCAGCTTCTCCCCCATCTCTTCCAGTTCTCCTGCATCCCCCATCCCAAGATCAGGATCCCTCCTCCCTCCTCCATGCAGTCCAGCAACTCTCTGTCCCTCTCTTTATCTTTGGGTTTAGTACCTCTTCTACTCTTCCTCTCTCTCTCTCTTTTTCCTCTGCTCAACCCTTCTCCCATCCCAGCATCTCTCTCTTTCTCTCTCTCCTCTTCCTTCCCTCCCTGGCTCCAGCATTCCTCCCCTCATCTTCTCCATCCCCTCATCCAATCTCTCATTTCTCTTCAAGTCCTCTCCCATCCATATTTCTCCCCCTCCTCACTGCTGTGGTCATGCGCTGTTTCTATTCTATCCATCCCCATCCCCCTCCCCTCTGACCACGAATGCGGCATCTTTCTCCTCCCTGCCGACCGCCCTCTGCAGCCCAATAACTCTAGTCCCTTCCTCCTCCTCCTGACCCCCGAGTGAGCGAGCAGGTGGAGGGACACACCTTTCACCCCCACCCATTAACTATCTATTCCCTTCTTCCTACCCTCTTCTCTCAGTCTTCCAACCTTTGGCTACGTTATTGACATCATCCACTAAAGCAGGGCACAGTCAGCTGGCTCCAGAAGTGTTCTCTGTGCAGCGTCCCATCTCTGCAGGAATAGGAAGTTGCATCAGAGGAGGAGCAATGCAGCACAGAAAATACAGTTGAGTGGAATATGCTGAACCATCTGACTGATGAAATTGGGGTGGCAAGCCAGAGACACCTATGCATACCACACAGGAGTTTCTTAAGCCCCTCTCTGTCTCAGGTCCAGCCAACATCTCTCCTGCTGCCTCTCTCTCTCTCTCCCTCCCTCTCTCTCTCTCCTGGGTCCATCCATCCATCCAGCATCTCTGCCTCTTCCCCCTCCCAGCAGATCCAACATCTTTCCTTCTCCCTCCCTCCTTCTGGGAAGATCCAGCATCTCTTCCTCTTCCTAGGCTGATCCAGCATTTCACTCTCCTCTATCTGTCTCCATCTCTCCTCTCACATACACACACAAGTTTCTGAAGCCCCTCTCTCTTCATCCAACATCTCTCCTGCTGCTTCTCCCTCTCTCTCTTTCTCAGTTCCCCAGGTCCACGTAACATCTCTGTCTCTCCCCCCCCCCCCCCCCCCAAGTGCTGAAACATTGCCTTACATTTAGCAGCTGCATTGATTCAAGCAGATGGCATCTGATGACTACAGAACCTTCACTTCCCTTGGCTGTGTCCCGCCTGTGTGGCAACAGGAAGATGCATTATAGGAGGTGGGACACAGCCAAGGGAAAGGAAAACCCTGGAGCCAGTCAGAAGCTGTCTGCTGAATCGCAGCAGCTGCTGAATGCAAGACTTCCTTTCAGCCCTGGTAGGGGGTGGGAAGAGGCAGAGATGCTGGATAGTCCTGGGGAGGCAGCGGGAGAGACACCAAATGGATCTGGGGAATGGAGGGAGAGATACTGGTAGTTCTGGGCCATGGACAAAAAAACTGCCTTTCTATTGCTGGTTTTGAGGGTCTGCCGGCAGCCATCTTGGATGTTGAAATACTAGCCAGGCCTGCTAAAAAACGTCCAGTTGGCAACCCTACCCGGTATCTTGTTTCCAGCAGTGGCCAATTCAGGTCACAAGTACCTGGCAAGATCCCTGAACAGTAAAACAGATTTTTATGCTGCTTATCCTAGAAATAAGCAGTGGATTTTCCCAAGACCATCTTAATAATGGCATATGAACTTTTTTTTTTAAGGAAATTATCCAAAGCTTTTTTAAACCCTACTAAGCTAACTGCAGTTTATCTCTCTTTCTAAGAAATAATTTCTGGTACTGTGAACAGAATAAACTGTATTTTTAATATGTAGCAGAACTTCACAATGTACCTTTCTATGCAGGAGGAACATTCTGGGTCCCTGCTTCATTTAAGATTTCGACCTCTGCTGATGACTGAGAATTTTTAAACTAACTGATGATTTTATGTAATTGTTTTCAGTGTCTATATATTTGGGTTGGTTTTTTCTTCAATTCAAAAATTTTGTAAACTTTGCTGGTTGTGACGGTTAAAAAGATAACTGTCTAACTTACCTTATCATAGTAGTGCCACTCAGACTAATGAAGGGATGATCTCTTTGGGGAGTAGCTCAATAGCAGTAGATCCTCAAGAATTGGATGGAGCTTAGGGAGGAGCCTTTGACTTTTTCCCACACAGGAATCCAGAAAGGGGGAAAAATGCAACGTGCAGTGTGGTGGGTCTCCCACTCTAAGGCCCAGCAGCATCTTCGTCTTCTACCCAAGAGGGGAGAAAAAGGGAGAAGGGAAAGGTCAAGAGTGGGCCTGCTCTCATAGACAGAGCATGGGGGGGGGGGTGTTGTAAGCCTGAAAACCAGCTGAACCCCAGGGCACGAGGTGCCGAAAGGAGGGATCATTAGGGAAATCTCATCCTGTCCTCAAGGAGAAATAAACAAAGAGAAGTTGTAACCAGTTCCATATCTGAATCAAGGAAAGGATTGGAACCAGAAGCAATGTGAGTGCATGCGGACAGTCTGTGTGAAAAAAGTTGGAACCCATACCCTGGGTGTATGCTACTTGTCTAAAGGTTGAGCTTGAGGAACATGTGAGAAGGCCCAAAGAAGTCCAAGAAAGGAGAAAAGGGACTATTCTGATCATTGAAAGACTGCACAGTCTGAGACCACAGTGAGAGACTGGAGACCAAGATATACCCCAGGGGCATAGCTACAGGTGAGCCTAGATGGGCACATGACTACCTGTTTTTGGCTCAGGCCCACCCAAGTCTGGTGGCCACTCAGGCAATGCTTTTTTCCTTGGGTGCCACCCTCAATCCTTCCACTGGTGCCCAGGTAAAAAAAACAAACAGTTATATTTCGTTATCTCTCCTTCTCGTCCTCCCCCTACCACCCCCAGGCCAAACTTTCACAGGCATTGATGAACCCATGCTGCTTCTGGCTAGCCCAGGAGCCTTCCCTTTGCCACGATCTGCTTCTATTGACACAACTTCCAGTTGCCATGTGGGCAGGGCGCAGCAGAGGGAAGGTCCCTGAGGAATGCGGCAGATCTTTTAATAACCATGCTGAACATGGATCAAGTAGACAATTGCCCTTGGCAAATCTTTTTTATATATGTTTCTATTTGAAGAAAAGTATCCCAACAATGATCACAAGGGACACCCTCAACTTCTATTCCTTGTTTAAAAACTGATGCATCTACCTCATGCTGCTGGATCACATGAGTTTCATCTATAATTAAGATCAGCCTCCTCCAATAATTTTCTCATTTGGGATATGTGTGCCTGTCTAGAAATTTCTTCTTTATTACCTAAAAGTCCAAGTCAAATCCCATTGTGGCTCCTTGTGCCCTTGGGCAAGCCACTTAACCCTTCATTTTCTCAGGTACAAACGTAAATTGTAAGCCCTCCAGGGATGGGGAATGTCATTTGCCCTGAGAAAAAAAAAGGTGTAAACCAAATCTAAATAAATAAATTAAGCAGCTAGCCTAGCAGGGGACTGTTCTCACAGGATTGTGTACTTGTGGAAGAATATTGAGTAGATTGCATGTTTTAGCTACAGACACAACCAAATATGACATGCTCCTGGGGTCACTCTCAACACAACAGGGTTCTGGCTACAAAACAAAATATTGTTTCCACAATAGACAAGGCAAGCAGAGTCCAGGAGTACTGTTTTATTAGTGCTTTCTACTAGAAATAAACATGCTGTGTCCTTTTATTTATGCTCATAAATTTGGATCCTGTTGGATAAGCATAGGGAGGTGTTGGCTGTTTTCTGTTCAGGAGAATCTGAGAAAGATCACTTGAACAACATTGTTCCTGAAAACATTTACTTACAACAATAAAGTCTTTGTGATATGTGGACAAGGTTTTTTTGTGTTCCCTAATTAAGATCAATATTATTATTACTGTTGCAAATTATTTTTGATCCTTATATTCCATGCTTCCAGTTCCCAGTGCTGAGCAACTTGGAAGCCAGGATGGGGTCACAGAAGGGCTCAGGATCCAGGATTGAACTATACTGTAGGTGGCAAGGAATTTCCATTTTTACTGAATCTGTACATAAAAGGCAGGGCTGATGCAATTAACTTTTGGGCTCTTCTCAATTTACTTTCAGAGCCCTTGGAAACTTTTCCTGAGATTTTGATAATTCAACTCAATGAACATGATTACTACCTTTCTGTAAAAATGCATATTTGGGCATAATGAAGGACATTTTATGAAGTCTTTTTTGCATTTATGTTGTCACATATGAATGTAAATGGTCATCTCATAAAATTTCAAGAGCCATAAAAATATGCACCATGATATTATACATGCATTTTTCCAGTTGGTGTGCACAGGAGCAGAGTTTGGGCAAAGTTCACAAGTACACATGTAAATTATAAAATATTGAGAGGATGCACAGAAAAAGGAGACTTTGATCAATTGTGGTGGAACTGTACAAAAATAAAAACTTTCTGGCAGAAAGTTAGAGACAAATTAAAAACAATCACAAGAACACAACTTCACATGGATAAATTTTGATGCTATTAGGCATCACCATGGACCCAGAACCGAAAACTAAACAAATGGGATCTGACCTCACACCTTCTCCTAGCAGCCCACCTTGTAATAGCAGCCCAATGGAAAAACCTGGAAATTCAAACTATTACAATGGAGAAGAAAAGTGAGCCACATCAAAGACATGGAGAAAGATGCAGCCAAATACCAGGACAAATTGGATAACTTCAACAAACTATGGCATCCCCTTACAGCACTCTAGGAAGAGACTGCAGGACAGAACCCAAATAGAGGAACCAACCAACCAAGCCTCCACATAGAGATGAAAACACCCACCACCACATGTACCAAAGAACTGAACCATAAAGACATCCCCTCAAGACTGTCCCTTCCCCTTACAATCTTTCTAATAAAAATATATTGCTCATCTAGAATAATCTAGGTGTGGACATTTACAACTACTTGAAAGCAAGTGTAGGTGTCGGTACTTACAAGGTAGGCATGATTTCTGCAACTTATAAAGTTATAAACTTATAAAACTTATTTTATAAAGAAACAAAGGTATCTATGAGTCTATATCGCCTAACATCTACTTATCCTCCTAAACCAGATACCTTATTATAAAACTACCCCCTATACCTCTCAGTATTAAACTTTGTTTTATATATGCATACCTAATGAAGGCAATGTACAAAAGCCAATTACTTGACTAAGGGGCCCTTTTACTACGCCTTGGTAGGCACTAGAAAGTGCTTACCGCACACCAAAAAGCACTGCCACAGGACATGCTGTGGTGTCCTACACTAGTGTGTCGATCAGCACGCACTAATCCCGTACTAAAAAATAGTTTATATTTATTTGGTGTCAGAGGCATGTTTATGGGCGGAGAGTAGGCGTGCCCTGCGCTAATCAGGTACTGTAGAGTATATTGTCGCACGTTGCCTGATTATCACAGGGGTAGCGTGGGAGCTCTTACCACCTAGTAAATAGGTGGTGGTAAGGGCTCCCACGGTAATGGCCACACACTAAATGGGAAATTAGCGCGTGGCCATTACAAGAAAATATACAAATGCGGACACTGTATCACCACGCTAAAAGTGGCCGAAGCAGGCAGTAAACCCACACTCTACAAACAGCACCAGCCACTTTTGAGCCTGATTTAGTAAAGGGCCCTTAAATGGGATATATGAAAATTGCCCACCCTCCCTTAAGGTAAAAGCATGCACTGATGGTTCACTGAGTTTGTTTGGCTATCAGGATTTGTTTTGCTTTGGCTGCAGCTGCTGTTTGGATGCTCCCCAGAAGCTTCTGCCCTAAGTGACCGCTTAGAGTAGACTGTCTTGCCTAAAGGTTAAGCCAGCCTTGATTAAAGGAAGCCAAGTAGGAGCACCTCTATGTCAATGTCAATGTTATGCTTATTAATTGCTATATCCCCTAAGGGTTCATTGCGATTTACAAATAAAATTATCAATGAACAAAGTATAAATAAAATTTCATGAAGACTAATAGCATTTACTTAAAAAAAAATAAGTTTTCAGTTTTTACCTAAAATTTCAGTTCCATTCTAACATCAATTGGAAGAGAATTCCATAAGGGTATCAATACAATTCCAAAATAGTGAAGTATTTGACCCCCCCCCCCCCCCCCCCCCAATCTTACCATAATACAGAGGACAAAGAAGTAGCTGCTTAATCAATCTTGAAGAAGAGCCAAATAGAGATGTAGAGACTGAGTTGATCAAAAGAGAAGGTGCAAGGCCATGAATTACTTGGTATAAAATACAAAAAGCTTTGAATCGAATACAGGCAACCAATGCAAATTCTTCATATAATTAGAAACATTAGTAAATTTATTAAGCCTAAAGATCAAGCTACATTCAGTGGAGGAGTGGCCTAGTGGTTAGGGTGGTGGACTTTGGTCCTGGGGAACTGAGGAACTGAGTTCAATTCCCACTTCAGGCACAGGCAGCTCCTTGTGACTCTGGGCAAGTCACTTAACCCTCCATTGTCCCATGTAAGCCGCATTGAGCCTGCCATGAGTGGGAAAGTGTGGGGTACAAATGTAAAAAAAAATCTCACTGCCGTTTTCTGTATAAACTGAAGTTTCTTAAGATATTATTAAGTGTTAAGTATAAGACATTACAATAATCTAAATAAGGGTTTTAGTTGAGCTAGGGGTTAATATTTTAGAGTGACATTTTAGATAAGAAGTACAAATGGGCATGAGATGTCTAGTATCTTACAACAGGATCTGCTAACAAAGAGCCTGTTCAAAAGTATATGGTGAAATTGATGATGTTCATGCATCAGCTACATTCAGCAAGAATGTCCATTTTAGAAATGGACATCTAAAATATCAATAGAACAAAACTGCAACATGAATGTCCCTGTGGCAGCACATAGACGTTCGTGTTATGAAATGGCAATATAAATTGTATGTGCTGGAAATTGCATGTTTGTCAACTATTTTAGAAAACAGAGATATTTTTTGTGAAGCTGTCACGAAGCTCCATTTCCCTTGCCAATTTAGCTTTTTTTTGAGAGGGGGGTATCAAACACTGGAAAATTAAGGAGGTGAACTCCTCTAATCCCTCCAGTGGAGAAGTTCTGATAGAAGAGGACATTTCTCTGGATAAGTGATTATTTTGCTTTGTGCTTGGTAACTTAGGCGGTCTTTTACTAAAGGTTAGCTCCAGTTATCTGCAGCAGGGCCAATTTTATTCCTATGGGCCCTGCTGCAGATAACGAAAGCTAATCTTTAGTAAAAGACCCCCCCCCCCCCCCCCCCCCCCGTTAAAGATTGGGTTTAAAAGAGGAATTGTATGTTATTGATAAACACAGGATCTTTTTTTTAAAGCAAACTTTATTAACTAGTCTCCATACCCTTTTCCCCGTAGTTTTTAAAACTTGAATTTTCTGCCACAGCATTAACAGACAGACTCTAAAAGGCAAAGAAGGGCCTAGTTCAGTCTTAGAAAAAAAAGAAGAAGAGAGAAGCAACCATTAACTAGTTTCCATAGTGTACAACCCTTTTCCCCATAGTTTTAAACTGAAACTTTCTCTAGAGGTAGAAACTTAGCAGCCAAGAGTATTAAAAAGGATAGTAGCAAGGATCAAACCTTGTTCTAAAAGAAAGTTATTTTCTGTTCTTTGCTTGCTGGAGAGATAGCACTGCTACTGGCCTGAATCAGGTGTTAATTAAGGTGTGAGGAAGTAAAATATTTGCAATGGCTGCTAAGGGCAATCTGACTATTGGGTTAGCTTCAAAGGGCTTGTTTGAAGCACTCTCCTTAAAATACAAACTATATACAGAGGAAAGGTCCCTCTTAACTTTCTTTCTGAGAAGTTAAGAGGGACCTTTCCTCTATATATAGGATGTGTCTGCAGGAGCATCTGCACAGGAGAGAAGGATTAGGACGGCTGTTGTAGTTGGTGATTCGATTATTAGGCATGTAGATATCTGGGTGGCTAGCGGATGTGAGGATCACCAGGTCACTTGCCTGCCTGGGGAGGAGACATCTGTCATGGGAGAGAGGTTCTGGAAGCCAAATTTAGGCTCTTAGGTAGAAAGTTCAAATCTAGAACCTCTAGGGTAGCATTTTCAGAACTGCTCCCCATTTCACTTGCAGGGCCCAAGAGACAGGCAGAGCTTCAGAGTCTCAATGCGTGGATGAGGTGATGGTGCAGGAAGGAGGGTTTTAGATTTGTAAGGAACTGCCCCTCTTTTCCCCTTTGCAGCTGAAGATAGGACTACTTGCTGGCCCCAATGTTGTACTTTTTTATTTTTATTTTTAGAAAATTATCACAGATTGTATGTATATTATCATGTATATTGCTGAATGCCCTGATTTGACACTTTATTGCAGTAATGCTAGACACAGGTTCTCAATCCAATTCTCAGGACACAGACAGTAAGGTTTTCAGGATACCCACAATGAATATGCAGGTGATAAATTTGCATGCACTGCCTCCATTGTATGCACATCTATCTCATGCATACTCATAGTGGATATTCTGAAAACTTGAGTGGCTGGGTGTGTCCCAAGAACTGGGCTGAGAACCCCTGTGCTATGAGAACAGATACTTGTGATATATTTTCCTCTCCAACCCCCATGCGAATTCAGAGATATTATCTGGTGGTATCACTAATAAACCTTCCCTAGACTGTTTATTTATTTATTTGTTACATTTGTATCCCACATTTTCCCACCTATTTGCAGGCTCAATTTGGCTTACATAGTACCGTTGAGGCGATCGCCAATACCGATTATAACAAATACAAAGTGAGGTTGTGGTAAAGTTCATGTGTGACAGACACATTGGGGAATCGTAAGAAGAAGAGTTAAGTTATGTCCAGTATATCCAGTATTTATTTATTTATTTGGTGCATTTTTACCCCACATTTTCCCACAAGAGCAGGCACAATGTGGCTTACATTAATTCAAAAGGATACAATAAAATACATAGTAGGCACAGATACGGAATGAGATAGGAGGGGAAGGAACATGGGATTACACGGGGAGGATGTCATGGGCGAAGCAACCAGCAAACAAAAAAAAACCTGTACAGTCAACAAGAGGTAGAGGTTAAATAGTGGAGTTGCCAGTGGAATAGGCCTTGTCGAATAAGAATATTTTTAAGGACTTCTTGAACAGGTGGTGGTCGACTAGCTCTTTTAGTTGTTTTGGCAGTACATTCCAGGATTTAGGACTGATGTAGGGGAAGGACGAAGCAAAAAGGGTCTTGTACTGGGTTCATACAGTCGAAATTTCCATTGTTGGTGCTGTTCTGAGGTAATGTGCTGCGTAGGTTTACAATTTTTTCTTTGAAGTATTTGGCAAGTTTATCTGCAGGTGAGATATCTGTGTTGGTTGTGGTGACCACAGTGGTGTCTAGTAGTTTGCCCACTAGTATGAGCTTTGGTTTTGTTGTGTTGCTGGGTTAAGGCATTTAAGTTGGATTGTTAGGGTATGCCTTTTTGAACAAGTTAGTTTTTAGTAATTTCCGGAATTTCAGGTGGTTATATGTTGTTTTCACGGCTTTTGGTATTGTGTTCCATAGTTGTGTGCTTATATAGGAGAAGCTGGATGCATAGGTTGATTTGTATTTGAGTCCTTTGCAGCTTGGGTGATGGAGATTTAGGTATGTTTGTGTTGATCTTGATGTGTTTCTGGTTGGTAGGTCTGTGAGGTCTGTCATGTATCCCAGGGCTTCCCTGTAAATGATTTTGTGAACCAGGGTGCAGATTTTGAATGTGATGCGTTCTTTGATTGGGAGCCAGTGCAGTTTTTCTCGTAGGGGTTTGGCGCTTTCAAATTTCGTTTCCAAATATAAGTCTGGCTGCTGTGTTTTGAGCAGTTTGGAGTTTCTTTATGATTTGTTCTTTGCACCCCGCATAAATACCATTGCAGTAGTCTAGATGGCTTAGTACCATAGTTTGTACCAAGTTGCAAATATTTCTCTCGGGTTGAGCTTCCACATTGAGTGGAACATTTTCTTCGTTGTAGTTTTCACTTGGCTCTCTAGTGTGAGGTTTCGGTTGATTATGACTCCGAGAATTTTCAGGCTATCTGAGATAGGGAGGATATAGTCTGAGGTGGTTATGTTGGTAGGTTTGTTCGTGTTATATTGGGATGAAAGGATGAGACTGTGTGTTTTTTCTGCATTAAGTTTTAGTTGAAATGCATTTGCCCATGAGTTCATGATGTTTAGGCTGAGATTGATTTCTTTGGTGATTTCTGTAAGGTCATGTTTGTATGGGATGTAAATTGTGACATCGTCTGTGTATATGAAAGGGTTGAGGCCTTGATTGGATAAGGACTTGGCTAGTGGCAGCCAGAATGGTTCATTCTCCGGCTTCCTGCAGCCGGCAGCATTATCCACGTGCTGCTGCTACACCGGCCCCCTCCCCTCCCACACATACTCACATATACGTATACCCACCCATATGTATTGCCTTTAAGATTTGTACCTTGGTTCACAAAATAATACATGGCCTAGCTCCGAGCTACATGACTGAACTAATCTACTTACCAATTTAGAAACACAATTGAATCAGTCAGAACATACCTAACCCTTCACTTCCCAAGTTGTAAGGGCCTGAAGTATAAATCAACATACGCGTCCAGTTTTCCTACATATGTACACAGCTCTGGAATACACTACCAAAAGGCCTAAAAACCACAAATAATCATCTAAAATTCAAATAAAAACCCTAAAGACTCACCTTTTCAGAAAGGCATACCCCACAGAACTGACATAAATACCGAATAATGAAATATTATTATTATTATTATTAGCATTTGTATCCCACATTTTCCCACCAATTTGCAGGCTAAATGTGGCTTACATTTGCCGTAATGGCGATTGCCATTTCCGGGTCACAGAATACAAAAGTCGCTGCATTAAGGTGCATGCATACGTGGTAGAGAGGAATACATTGTGGTAGTGCATATTAATTTCTGTGTGATAAATAGGAATGTAACATACATTGGGTCATCGACTGTAGAGAAGTTATTCAACATAAGGGTTAAAGTGACACTATATTCAGCATAAGGGTTAAAGTGAAAGAGGTCAGTCAGTCAAGTGTTAAGAGTTCGGTTTTTCTAGTTCATGTGTAGTCTTTATTATTATGTATTGAGGATGAATATTATTGGTATGCCTTCTTGAATAGATCAGTTTTCAGTAGCCTCGGAAGATAGTTAAATCTTGCGTTGTTTTAATGGCCTTCAGTAGTGCGTTCCATAGTTGCGTGCAGATGTAGGAGAAACTAGTTGCGTATATGACAATTTAACCAGGAAACGGACAGTACTCAACTCCTGACACATGATCCCACCTTAGCAATTTGCTTGGGATGAACCACACCGAATCTAATTAACTGTACTCCTACACTGTATTTGTTCACACCGGAGTCTGTAACCATCTCTCCGGAACTATGTAAGCCACTTTGAGCCTACTAATAGGTGGGAAAAGGTGGGATACAAATGTAAAAAAATGAAAATAAAATAAAAAATAATCATTAGGTTGAAAAGGAGTGGTGATAGTGGTGATCCTTGAGGTACTCCACAGTCTGCTTTCCATGGTGATGATATGTTCGAATTTGATTTCACTTGATATGTTCTATTGGTTAGGAAACCCTTGATCCAGCTAAGTACACTTCCACCAATCCCAAAATATTCTAGGATGCTTAGTATGTTGTGATTTACTATGTCGAATGCACTAGACATGTCGAATTGTAGGAGAAGTACGCTTTTGCCTGTTGCAATCTCTTGTTTGAATTTGGCTAAGAGAGTAATTAGAACTGTTTCGGTGCTGTGGTTGGAGCAGAATCCTGATTGTGATTCGTGAAGTACTGTGAATTTGTTTATGTAGTCAGTTAGTTGTTTAGTTACCATGCTTTCCATCAGTTTGACTACTAGTGGGATTGATGCTACTGCGCGGTAGTTGGTGATATCATTTGTTTTTTTTCTTGGTATTTTTTGGTATTGAGGTGAGTAGGATGTTGCCGTTTTCCTTAGGGAAGAAACCATGTTGAAGCATGTAGTTTAAGTGGGATGTGAGGTCTGTTGTGAAGCGGTGGGGAGTGGATTTTAATAGGTGACTAGGGCAGATGTCCAATTTACAATGAGTCTTGGAGAACTTATTAATCGCTTGGTTGACTGCTTCAGCGGTGAGTGGAAGGAAGTTTGTCCAGAATCTGTCCGCTGGATATTCGCCGTGGACTGGGTCCATACAGTCGATGAAATTTCCGATGTTGGTGCTGTTCTGAGGTAACGTGTTACGTAGGTTTACAATTTTTTCTTTGAAGTATTTGGCAAGTTTATCTGCAGGTGGGATATCTGTGTTGGTTGTGGTGACAACAGTGGTGTCTAGTAGCTTGCCCACTAGTTGGTATATTTTTTTGTGTCTTTGTAGTCTGGCCTTATTTTGGTTCTGTAGTATTGCCTTTTGGCTGGTCTTATTGCGCATTTGTATTTTCTTTGATTGTGTTTCCATGCAGTGAGTGTTTGTGCATCTTTCATTTTTTTTCATGCTCATTCGAGTCTCCTGGATTGTGTTTCCAGTTTGTTTAGTTCTTCGTTGTACCATAGTATCGCGTTGTGCCTATGTGAGGTTCGTGTTTGTAAGAGTGCTATTTTGTCTAATATGGTTTTACATCTTTTATCCCAGTCCGTGAGATAGTGTGTGAAGTCCGTTTGTGCAGTCCATTCATTACTGTATATTTGTTGCCAGAATGTTTCCGAGTCTATTTGGCCTCTTGTGCTGTAGGTTGTGTGTTCTTGTATACAATATGAGCCCTTTTTCCATCAAGAGGAGGGATAGGTTTGGTTTTTAGTGATCCGACCATGGTATGTTTGTCCAATTGAAGTCTGATAATATTAGGTTCTGGTCTGTGGACAGTTTGTGTGACATGAGGTCCAGTGTATATCTTTTGATTTGGGTTGCTTGAGTGTGTGGCCATTTAAGGTCCCATAAATGGAGGAATTCCATGCATTCGCGTGCGTTGGTGAAGTTTGGGTCTTCTAGGTGAAGACTGATGTCTCCCAGTACTAGTATGTTGGGTGTTTGATATGAAGTCCATGAAGTGTAATTGACAGTCATTCCAGTTGCCTGGTGGTCTATAAAACAGGACACAGTTTAGGTGATCAAGGAGGGTTTGTGGTGGATTCTAATTGAGGCAATTTCAAGTTGGGGTGTTATGGACTCAGCGGTGGTTACGGTGGTGTGATCGACGGATTAGTGCTAGGCCTCCGCCTCTCTTTTCCTTTCTGGTCCATTATCTGTAGCAAATTTAGATAGAAATTATTATCCAAAGATAGCAATGTAACAAATGATAGCAGATAAATAATTTGCTCAGGTATTTGATACTCCATTTCTCTTCTTTACCATCTTGGGCAGATGAGTGTTCACATTCCCAATACCCAAACAAATGCTAGCTCCTCTTACCCAACTCTTTAACCCTCCTCCCACCACTACTTCTGCTCCTTGTGATCTTGGACAAGTCACTTAATCCTCCATTTTCTCAGGTACAAAATTAGATTGTGAGCCCTCCAGAGACAGTGAAACATCTAGTGTTCCTGAATATAACTCACCTTAAGCTAATACTAAAAAACAGTGTGAGCTAAATACAAATAAATATCCTGCACAATTGCCCCAAAACATGTCCCTCGGTCATTTTTTCTGTTACTCTCTCCATCCCCTAATCACCATGTTTTGTGACCTTCTAAAATATTTCCAAATTCTCTGATTGCTTTAGCTGCCATTACCTCTGCATCAACCACCCTCCCAATAACCTTCTCATGTTCCATCTACATGCCCTTACCTGCAAGTTTCAAATCACAGCCCCACTTTTCTGAATTTTGCTCTCCATGGGAAAACTTAACTTTCTCTTAGCCCACTGAAATACAAACAACTGTGCAGATAGATCAAAAAGGAAAATAAAAAGATTGATTATATAGAAATAACACAAGAAATGCAGATACTACAAAATAATTCAGATTGTTCTCCAGACCACTCAGAAATCAAAGCCAGGAGTGGGTTCCAGCACTGTATTGAAACTTGCCATTGTACATAGATGCCAGTCTAACTAGCATGTCGTCTATGATATGCAATCATAATTCAGACAAGGGAATACCCAAGATGGCACAATTTTCATCATACTCCCAGCTCAATCATGCCAGTCTTTCACTACCACACAACAAAACCACCAACACTCATCTCACAATAGCATCACTGTTTATGTCATGTGTCACTGGGAGGTCACTAGCTATGCTATCCAGGTGACCACCAAGTGAAGGGTGCCAGATTCAGTAAGTGGCACCCAAAGTTAGATGCTGTTTTGAGCCACACTAAGAAAGTATTCTGTATAGGGCGTTCTGCGCAAGTGCCCTTTATAAAATAGTTTAGCGAGCTTCTCATGCCTAACTTTGGGTGCAAGTACTTACACCTGCCCAAAAGCTGGTGTAAATGTTTGCACCCAACTGAGGATGGTTAGGCGTGCCTAATTTCTGGGAACACCCCTGATCTGCCCATGCCCCTCATGCCCATGTCCCCTTTTGAGCTGCACACTATGAAATTTAGAATAGATCGAAGGGCAGACCTGCACTTAACTCCTAATTACTGCCAATTAAATGCTTAACTCCAATAATTGATTGCTAGTACCCAATTGACAAATTAATTTACATATGGATCTGGGATCCGTATCCAAATTTGAGCAACCTATACAGAATCCGGGGGCTAATCTCTACAATGTTGATATATGAAATGCTCCCACATACTTTTATAAATCATCCAATCCTTTTTTTTTCTTTTTTCCTATGGGTATGCAACTCCTAACTGGTCATTTGAAGCATCTGCTTCCAATTATGGAAAGGGACTTTTCTAAAGACAACCAGGATTGCAACTTTCTTAACCAATAAAATCACTATGTGGAAAAACTGCTTTTCTATGTAAGGTGTGTCTTCTTTGGGGGTTTGATTGGAGTCACTGGATAAGACTGAGGCTTTTCTATCTCATGAAATAAACATAAAATTTTGCTACTTCAGTTTTAAAGTTTGCAAATTAATATTTTCTTTACAGTGCAGAAATAATGTTGAAATTACAAGGTATTCTGAATCATGCATATGCATGAATTTTGTAGCACTTTTCAATTTTCTCTTAACACAAGATGGGGAGGAATGTGTCAATAACACACTTTCTGGTAAAGTTTTATGCTGTTTATTATGCAATGGCCACTACTTAGGTTCTTACGAACTTCAGTAGGATAAGTTCCAGCACCATAGCTGGTCTTCACATGATGAGGCCATTGTAAAAGCTAGAAAATTTCCCCCAAAAAGCCTGCTACAAATGCAAATTAGTTCCCTATTACTTTAGTTTAGTTGGTACTTGATATACTGCCATTGTTTTATAAAACTTTTTAATGAAATTTTGTGTGGTCCAAAAAAAAAAACAAAAAAAAAAAGACAGAGCAGGACAGCTACTTGATCATGAGAGGCGGGGTGGGGGGGATTGCCTCTTTCATGAAAACCACATGCAAAGCCTTTTGCACACGTTTTCAAAAATTACATTAATGAGCAGCTTTACATGATCTTGCATTGCAGTGCATTGATTTAAATAAACTTTCATGTACAGTAGACTATATACAACACTTGTACTGCAAATGCCAAAATTTGCAAGTGGGGTTTTGCTTGGAAAAACATGAAAATGCCAAACTTGTCATTTTTGCATGTTTCAGCGCAGTTTTGCACATTTTCTACATAAAGCCTTGCCTGTGAATAAATTTTGCACCTCAATCCATCAGCCTGTGTCTGAACCTGAGCTGTTTAACTCAGGGGTTCTCAACCCAGTCCTCGGGACACACCTAGCTGGGATACCCGCAATGAATATGCATTAAACAGATTTGCATGCAATGGAGGTAGTGCTTGAAAACTGATCTCATGGATATTCATTATGGATATCCTGAAGACCTGATTTGCTAGGTGTTTCCTGAGGACTGGGTTAAGAACCCCTGTTTTAACTAATTGTTTTAGTGTGCTGTTTTAATGTATATATAAATCCTAATAACTAAATTATAGTTATTTTGCCTCTGGATGAACAGACAGATGGATAGACTGAAGCACCTTATAAGTGCTTTTCAGACATGTTGAAAAGCACTAATAATTCACAAAACTATATCTCAGGATTTTAGTTAGCTTTCTAGGACAGAACAGACAACCCATGGTATAAAAGTTGAGATCCAAAACACTTAGATGTTTAGAAGCTCTTTTTTCCCCACTACATATTGGAGTAACATAATAAATTAAAACATACAAAGAAAAAAACAAGGTTAAATCTAATCCATCTAAGCATTTTTACTTGGATCTTTTAACAAATTGCATCTAAACTGCTTTGGGTGATCATTTTGTTAAGGAAGTCAGTCAAATGGCTAAAATCAGTTTTTAAAAGCTGGTGTTCATATTTCGCTGTCCCTGTGATTTATTGTATGGCACTGTATAACACACTTGAAATTAGAAGCTCCTATGACATGTCATTGTGTCCAAGTCCAACATCATTTTGACCAACTATAATGTATGTACATAAGTACATAAGTAGTGCCATACTGGGAAAGACCAAAGGTCCATCTAGCCCAGCATCCTGTCACCGACAGTGGCCAATCCAGGTCAAGGGCACCTGGCACGCTCCCCAAACGTAAAAACATTCCAGACAAGTTATACCTAAAAATGCGGAATTTTTCCAAGTCCATTTAATAGCGGTCTATGGACTTGTCCTTTAGGAATCTATCTAACCCCTTTTTAAACTCCGTCAAGCTAACCGCCCGTACCACGTTCTCCGGCAACGCATTCCAGAGTCTAATTACACGTTGGGTGAAGAAAAATTTTCTCCGATTCGTTTTAAATTTACCACACTGTAGCTTCAACTCATGCCCTCTAGTCCTAGTATTTTTGGATAGCGTGAACAGTCGCTTCACATCCACCCGATCCATTCCACTCATTATTTTATACACTTCTATCATATCTCCCCTCAGCCGTCTCTTCTCCAAGCTGAAAAGCCCTAGCCTTCTCAGCCTCTCTTCGTAGGAAAGTCGTCCCATCCCCACTATCATTTTCGTCGCCCTTCGCTGTACCTTTTCCAATTCTACTATATCTTTTTGAGATACGGAGACCAGTACTGAACACAATACTCCAGGTGCGGTCGCACCATGGAGCGATACAACGGCATTATAACATCCGCACACCTGGACTCCATACCCTTCCTAATAACACCCAACATTCTATTCGCTTTCCTAGCCGCAGCAGCACACTGAGCAGAAGGTTTCAGCGTATCATCGACGACGACACCCAGATCCCTTTCTTGATCCGTAACTCCTAACGCGGAACCTTGCAAGACGTAGCTATAATTCGGGTTCCTCTTACCCACATGCATCACTTTGCACTTGTCAACATTGAACTTCATCTGCCACTTGCACGCCCATTCTCCCAGTCTCGCAAGGTCCTCCTGTAATCGTTCACATTCCTCCTGCGACTTGACGACCCTGAATAATTTTGTGTCATCGGCGAATTTAATTACCTCACTAGTTATTCCCATCTCTAGGTCATTTATAAATACATTAAAAGCAACGGACCCAGCACAGACCCCTGCGGGACCCCACTAACTACCCTCCTCCACTGAGAATACTGGCCACGCAATCCTACTCTCTGCTTCCTATCTTTCAACCAGTTCTTAATCCATAATAATACCCTACCTCCGATTCCATGACTCTGCAATTTCTTCAGGAGTCTTTCGTGCGGCACTTTGTCAACGCCTTCTGAAAATCCAGATATACAATATCAACCGGCTCCCCATTGTCCACATGTGGTCATAGATCAAGTCAGATTGGGTAAGAGAGGGGGGACATTAAAAGCATTTTGTGGCGAAAGGAACAACATTGGATATACTTGTTGGACACAGTGGAACCGAAAGGTTTAAATAAGAACATTGAATGGAATGCTTACTATTGATTTGATACTGGCCACTCCTTGAGGTGTGGCTTTGTTGCTGATTGGCCGGGCCAACTTGTTGAGCGATTGGTCAGTCCAGGACGTTCATCACGCTTTAAGGTTTAAATACCTTGGTGTTGAGGAATCTCACTGCGTCACCTTTGTGAAATTAGTGACTACAATGAAATCCTTTTTGTTTTGGAGTTTGGTATTTGGATTTATTGTGGCGCCCTTCCTGAGGCAGCCAGAAACTTGGCGAAACAAAGTGCACTTGTCGAGGGTGTCACGAGTTTACATTGGATTGCTGAGGGTGTCACAAGTTTACGTCAGATTGCTGGAACACCTCTCCAGTTAAGCTGTGGACAGCCTAATTTTCCGGGGGCCACTTCAGCCTTTAGTTAAGTACTGTTGGTTTTTCAGATTTATAAGGGTTACAGCTGAACAATTATCTGAATAAACACACAATCCCCAAGTGTAGAGGGGATGTTTGGCTGATAATAGGTGGTTTTGGGATATATAGAGAGTTTAGGCGTGTATCAGAGTGTGCACACGGGAAGTTCCTGTACATTGAATGATTCATGTAGAGTCGTGTACAGTCCTTATTGGGTTTATCCCGTTTAATTGGTTTGGTGTAAGGTGTCTCTCACTATGTTAAAATATAGGAGGAAAAAAGAGATCCAAGATGGCCGCAAGCTGTTAGGTTTTTGCGACTCTCGCTCCTAAAAATAAAAGAAATGCCTAAACGAAGAGGGAGACTAGCGGGTAGGGCTTCCCCGCTAACTCCCTCATTACCTGGTCCGATGGATCGATATTTGAGATCGCAGGGAGTTCACCGTGATGGCGGTTCGCTTCCAGAGGTGCGCACCGGCGAAACGGAGACTTCAGCGCTCTCTGGCTTTGAAGTAACTCTCAGCCCCGCCGAACGCATTCCCCCTCCCCAGCCGATTGGCGCCAGCTCTTTCCTCCTGATTCGACGGGGTCCACTCCCGCAGAGGTTAGGGGCCCAGAAGATCGCCGAATCAAAGCCTCACTTACTACTGAGGTGGGACTGGAGAGCAGTTTGTCCGTGGAAACGTCGCAAACCGAGGGGAGAGGAGCAGAGGGGCAGAGTGAGGACCGAGACCAGCCTGTAAGGTTTGAACTTCCTAAAGAATTATGACTAGACCAAAAGATGTGACATTAGAAGCTTTGTGGGACCTGGTTTCCAACCTAGGACAAGTTTTCCTCAAGCAGATAAATGATGTCCAGCCTAAAGTTAAATCTCTTGAAAGTAACCTGGTGGTACAAGAGGAACAGATTAAAGATTTGAATGGGAAATTTGTTAACTTGGATCAGAGAACTATGAAGCTTGAAACGGCACAACCTATTATGATGAAAGATTTGACGAATCTTAGAGACAAAATGGAATCTTTGATAATTACACTAAAAATCATAACCTAAGATTTGTCAACTTTCCTAGACTTCAAAATGTTGCTCCTATGGATATGTTGAAACACTATATGGGTGAAAATTTACTAATTCCTGAACAGAACTTACCGCCAATGACTATGGTTTACTATATTCCTGGGAAAGGAACCACTCAACCCGAAACTCCGATAAATGTCTCTCTCTTGCTTGAGACTTCAGATACCGAATTAGCAACTGCAGCTACATTGGTGGCTACAGTTGCACTATTATTACCAGACAAGAATTGGATCTTTCGTCTGTTTTTCCGAAATAAAGATAAACCCTTTTTGGGTTTAAAAGTTTTACTTTTTCCTGATGTCTCCAAAGAGACACGACGACGAAGGAAACAATTCCTGCTCCTTAGGCCTGAAGTTTTACACTTGGGGGGGTACCTTCTTTCTAAGATACCCCTGCAAGTGTATAATAAAGTTTAAGGAAAAAAATATGTATTTACAGAGCCGTCTCATGTATCTTCACTCATAACCTCAGTGAAAATGGAATAAGCGTTAATTATAAGTGTTTGCTCTACTTAACAGTATTTGTATAATTTCTTTTTCTGATTAACCTTTAGATAATTTGTTTCCAGTATTTTCCTGAAATCTTGGATCACATGTATGGACTTGAGCATAGGCGGTCGGTGGCCCAACTGTTTGGGGAGGCTAAAGGGGGCGTGGTTAGGGGTGTAGTCAGGGGTGGGGCTTATAGCCACAATTAACACAGAAAGAAATAAGTAAAAATAAAATAGTCACAATACCTTTTATTAAATTTAGATATTAGATATGTATCATATGTCAAGAATAAAGTGGTTGCTCAAGCATATACTAACCACAATCGCTCAACTGCAAAACAGTATGCACAAATTTGTGCAAAAACACACTCAGAACCTTACTGTACCATAACACTAGGCAGACCCTAATACACCAATATACCACCCATATAGAAAATGCAGACCGTCAACAATATGAAACAAGGGATCATAATATCACAATTCTCATGTAGAGCCACAAACACCCTTTTAGGGTGGATAGTGTTCACAATGAGCTCCTTTTATTAACAACTATATGTAGATCCTTCAAGAGGTAGTGTGTCATGATTTAGGCTCTAAAACCCCTTTCCGATGTGTTTGGTACCATCTCAGTAATGCCATTACACAATCTCTCCACTGCAAAACACTATACACAAACTTGTGCAAAAACACACTCATAACCTTAGCAAACCATAACAGCACTAATTCCAAGGACAGAACGAGCTACAACCTTATGCGTGGAAAGGTAGCACTGTAATTACACCGGGCTCTAAAACACCAGTACACAACCTATTGAAACAACAAAAAAAAAAAGGGCTGTAAATACTACACACTAGTAGAATACTGCACCTTGATTACACATGAAAAACACATGACACAACAGATATGAAGGCAAAACTGGAAAGTTACCTCAATAAGTCAGACTCAACATGCAGCAATACTAAAAAAATTGAAACTTACATGCAAAATATCACAGATGCATATTTCCAAAAGCTGACATATTCCAGTTAATAAATTCTGAATAAAATACTTTTTTCTACCTTTGTTGTCTGATCATTTATTTTTTCTATTCTTTGGTCCCAGTGTCTTCTTTCCATTTGATATTTTTTCTCTCAACATGTTCACCATCCTCCTGTGTCCTTATGCGTCCTGTCTACCATCTTTTGCCCTGTCCCTATCCTTTCTCCAGTTTCAGCATCTGCCCTCAAAGTGTTCCAATCCAGCCCTTAAATTCAGCAATTTCCCCTCCACCCAAATCCAGCATGTCCCCCCTCCATCCATGTGCATGAACTTCCTCTGTCTTTCCTCCCCTCCATCCATGTCCAGCATTTCTCCTCTCTCCCTTCCACTCCATCCGTGTGCATCTCCTTCCTTTGTCTTTCCTTCCTTCCATCCTTGTCCAACATTTCTCCTCTCTTCCCTCCCCTCCATCCATCCATGTCTTTCTCTTCTACCCTTCCATCCAGTATCATCCCTCTTTCTCTCTCCATCCTTCTACCCATTACCCTCTCCCAATCCTTCCGTCTATTGTCTCCCTCTCCTTCCATCCATTGTCTCCCTCTATCTCCCCTTCCTTCTAAACAGTTCTCTCTCTCGACCCTTTTCCATTCAGCATGTCCTCTCTATCCCCATCCTTCCAGTGTCTTTCCTCTTTACCTCCCTACCCTTACGTCCAGTGTCTTCCCTCTTTCTGCCCCCTCCTTCCAGCATTTTCCCTCTTACTCCCTCCTTTCATTCAGCATTTCTCCATCTGACAGCTAGGGTCTCCCCCAGTTTCTCCCCAGCAGCTTCTCTCTCTCTCCCCCCCCCCCATCTTTCCACTAATCTCTCTCTCTCCTCTTCCATCCAGCATCTTCTCTCTGGCTCTCCCATGCTCTCTTCCATGTCCCCTCTTTCTCTCCCCATCTCTCTCTGGCTCTCCCCTGCTCTCTTCCATGTCCCCTCTTTCTCTCCCCATCTCTCTCTGGCTCTCCCCTGCTCTCTTCCATGTCCCCTTTTTCGCTCCCCATCTCTCTCTGGCTCTCCCATGCTCTCTTCCATGTCCCCTCTTTCTCTCCCCATCTCTCTCTCCCTGGCTCTCTCCTGCTCTTTTGCATGTCCCTGGCTCTCCCACTGCACTTTTCCACTTTCTCTCTCTCTCCTCCAGCATCCTCATGCATCCCACCTTTCTCTTCCCTCCCCTTCTTGCTCCCAACACTCTCACTCCTTTCTCCATCCCCCTTTTCCTATTCCCTGCCATTGCTTTCCTTCCTCCCTCTTCCCCTTAGATGTGGCACCTCACATCTTCCTATCTCCACCCCCTTTCCCTTTGGTCTGGCAGCTGGCTGGCATGATGCATCGTCTCTCCCCCACCCCCCCCCCCCCGGACTAGTTCGGTATCGCTATCCCCCTCCGCTCCTGTCATGTGTTTGAACATCGAGGATTCCTTCCGGTAGCAGCAGAATCGGCAATGATGTAAGCGCTGCTTTCAGCCTGCCCCAGAAGCCTTCTCTGGACAGCGTCCCTCCTACACGGGAAACTGTACAGAGAGTGCTTCCGGGGCAGGCTGAAAGCAGCGCTTACATCATTGCCGATTCTGCTGCTACCGGAAGGAATCCTCGACGTTCAAAGACGACGTGATAGGACAGGAGCGGAGGGGGAGAGCGATATTGCAGTAGTCGGGGGGTGGCGGTAATGATCGCGCGGTCTACGGGAGGGAGGGAGATGTTCAAGGCAGCGGGAGGTGCACCCGGGGTGGTCCGGTCCGGTCCGCCCTTGCTGCACTTCTGGCTGGGGAGGCTTAGCCTCCCCAAGCCTCTTATACCGGGCGCCTATGGACTTGAGTATAGTTTTCCTGTTAATGTGAAGCTTAAGCTTCACTTTTTTTTCCTGTTTATTATTTTTACATAATTTGTAGATTATTAGATACTTTTCCTGAACAAGAGGATTGTCTTGTAAAATATTGGATAATATTAATAAATATATAAATAAAAAAAATATATAGGAGGAAAAGAGTTTTTTAAATCATCCGATTTTCTCATTTATAAGTGAGTATTTGCATATGGTTCTTTTTTCTCCTTACTGGGACCAATGATATTATCTTACTCCTAATTCGATAGTGGTTTTCGCAATACTATATGCATTTTCCCTATCTGGAGCTTTGAGGTTCCTTTTTGTGTAATTTGATATCCCGGATTTCTTTACTGGAATCCTTTTTATACCTAGGGGAGACACCTACAAACTGATCTTTCAAACTTCCTTGAGTTTTTGGAAAATATAAAAAGAGCAATTTACAAAGCCACACTCTCAGCCAAGATGGTGGGCAAATCAGAGATCCAAATAGACTTAGACCCAACTTAAAACGGTAGACAAACTCAAAATATACACTACTCTATTCATCTTATTTCTTCTGAGCACTTTCCTCCAGGTCTATTATTTTTAATCCTAATATATTTTCTTATTTTTTATATTTATGCTTTCTTTAAACATGTGCACCTTTTATTGTGATATTTTGGTTTATAAAGCCTCCTTTGCCATCCCCACTCTTCAGTTATTCTGCTTCAGTACAGTCTGGATTTAACTTTCCCACAGAGGAAATTGAAATGCATTCCATGTGAGCTTCAGACACACTGAAGTAAATGTGTTTCAAACAAAGAATTCATTCCAAACTCATTTGCCAGAAAATTGGAGGCCCTTAGTGTATAGCTTGACATTACACAATGCGATGCCTGCACAAGATTTTGATAAGGATCGACCCATCTGTATCTAGATTTAGTTAGATTTGTAATAGTGGGAGAGACAAGGCAAGGAGGCATTCACAACTTCCTAGCTTAATTTTGCTGTAAAATGCCCTGGCTAAAACACAACTGAATTATGCAAGGAATGTAAATGATTTAATTGTACAATGTATGTATTATTAGGATCTATTTTCTGTCTTTTTTAAGAAATTCACTCAGTTTATATCAACGCCACTTTTGAATTTAAAAATCTTTCTAGTATCAAATCAGAAATATGATAAAACAATTAGAGCATAAGGAGAATCTTTATTTTAGTAAAAGACTTTAAAAATGCCTGTTAATTTCAGCTTTCCATTTTCTGGGAGTGGTTAGACCAACATGAAAACTCCAAAACAGAAATAAAAATAAAAAAAAATAAATCTGAAAACTATCTGCATATGTTGGGAAAAGGAACTGGGAAAACGATCTCCCAATGAAAGCAGTATGATAGTGACAAGATCTGTTAGTTCTTCTCACCTGTTTTTCAATGTTAGTGCGTGGGATTGCTGCACGGTAGGCCACTTTTTACCGTGGCGGGGAAAAGGGTTTTTTAAAAACATGTATTACCTGAGCCTTTACCGCCACCTCTTTAGAAGTCAGTAAGGGCTGACAAGCTAACCCAGTGATAATCAAGCAGTGCGTGGCAATGTGCCCGCGCTGCCTGATTACCGCCGCAAATGCCTACTCCCCGCCCCCCTGAACTAGAAATTAAAAATTATTTTCTAGCGTGGGAAATGGTGTGCAGCAAACACAGAACTACTACTTGGCGCCTGGGTGCACCCAGCGATAGTGCTGTTTTGCCGTACGCTACCTGTATGGTAGCCCTACCGCTACTATCCCTCCTCTCAGTACCCTTCTCCACCACCGCCAACTCCAGGCTCCGCCCTTTCTGCCTCGCCTCACCCTATGCTTGGAATAAACTCCCTGAGCCCATACGCCAAGCCCTCTCCCTGCCCATCTTCAAATCCTTACTCAAAGCCCACCTCTTCAATGTCGCCTTCGGCACATAACCATTACACCTCTATTCAGGAACTCTAGACTGCCCCAACTTGACATTTCGTCCTTTAGATTGTAAGCTCCTTTGAGCAGGGACTGTCCTTCTTTGTTAATCTGTACTGCGTTGCGTAACCCTTGTAGCGCTTTAGAAATGTTAAGTAGTAGTAGTACTTGATAAAAGGGTCCCTTAGCTACGTTACGTTTGGGGTGGCTGTATATATAGTACACTGTTTTATCTGGCTCTGCACTATTTTAAGAGCTTGGTTAGATAGTATTAGCCACCTTAAAATGCAGTTCTTTGGTATTTCTCTTTCCTTACAAATGGCATCTTACATTAAGGGCTTGCCTGGGGGTATCAACCAAGCCGCACAAACACTACTAAGAAACATCACGCTTGACTTTTCCTACTATTTGTTCAAATATATGATAAAAAGACTAACAGCTGATCAAGGGATTCCATGGTTGAAGACAATATGTAGCTTCTTCCAAAATATATCTGGTGTTCCTCGCCATCATGAGAAAGGCAAGGACAAATCAAACTCGGGTATACATATAAAGTATCACATACCATGTAAAATGAGTTTATCTTGGGCAGACTGGATGGACCGTACAGGTCTTTATCTGCCATCATTTACTATGTTACTATGTAGCATGCCAGTATAGGAAAGCTCAAGTGTGCCCAAGGGTCAGGAGGTTAGACCAGCATTTACAATGCCAACCTAAGAGTGTTTCCATTTAGAAACACCAAGATCTTCTGCTTATCTACTGGACTATATGTAAGGCTCCAGCGTTACAGGGTTCCCTATATTCAGGAATAAGAGTACATTTGAGATGTTAAAATACTCAAAATAAATTACTCAAGTTTGAAATGCCTGGCTGCAGCAGTTTCAGATGTTAATCTTATAGCTGCTTCAACTTAAGATATTTAGAGGATGTAGTATCTTTTAATGAGCCAATCAAAATAAATTAGACATACAGTTGAATGTTCAGGGGCTTGTGGGTCTTTCCTTCAGGCATCACTCCAAGTAAGATGTAGTAAACCTATCCTAAGATGGAGGTCAACCATAGGCTCCAGCTTGAGAGTTGAAATGTTGAAAAAGAGCAGAACCAGTTCAAAGCATTGTATACAATTTTTAGATTTCCTCAAAACCTTTAATAGTGCCTGAGAAGGCAAAATTTGTCTGATCAAAGTAAAGCTTTAAAAATGTGTAAAATAAAGATATGCCTGCAAGTATATAAATACAGTTTTCAAAATAGACACATATATATGAGTATGTACATGTTGAACCATACGCCGTTTAGAACTAGCCTTCTGGGATTCTTTTCCTTTTGGCAGAGGCACATGAAAGATTTCATTGAGTGCAAAGACAGAGAGCAGAGACAGAAAGCAGGAGGCGGCAGAAGTCTTTGTAGTCGGAGTGGAATGCGGAAATGTTAAAGCAGTATGTCAAACTTTTTTTTTTTTGAAGCAGGGTCAAGTCACATTCAGCCAGCGTGGGAAAGCAACAACAACAAAAAAAAAAATAAAAACTAGGAAAAAAGTGCACTGCTGCTTCTCCCAGACCAGCAACTAAAAGGGGGGGGGGGGGGCGAGAGAAAGAAGTAAAAACAAATCTTACTACTAGAAAACGCATATCACAGAAAAATTAGGGGCCTCGGGATTGCATGACCAGGTTTTGATCTGTAGAATAAAGTTTGGAGTAACTTCGAGCTGTATGTTTTAAATGAGAAAACCCGAAGCTTTTTGCAGTGTGTGCCTAGCTAGAGAGTGGGTGTTGAGAGCAGCAGTGTTCTGCGGCTACCTGTGTGGCCCAGGCTGGGAACATGAACTGCAAAATCTTTAGTCCTTCACACTTTCCATGGAAACTCTGGAGAACCTTCCTTGAAGAGTAATTTGCTTTAATACACGCAGCGATCGGGGGTGGTGGTGGGTGTTCTTGCGTATCATCAGACAGAATACATTTCAGTTTAATTCATGAATGCGATCATTGAATATAATTCTATCTTAAATCCATTGCAAACATCCTCCTAACGTTAACATATTACATGTTGTTAATCTTTTGAAAGATGATCGCCAAATATGATGTAATTTATTTTGTACTTAATATTAATAAATGCATCACTTAGGCACCGCTGCTCTTCGCACGTGTACTTGCAAGGGCAAGTAGTTACATTCCATTTCGAGCCCGATCGATCACATCTGCCTTTTCGGTTGATTCTCTTGTTACTGTCGGTCATTGTGCAGATTTCACCGTCGGAAATAATTAATACTTCGACGTGTTATTTCGGCAGAGATAAATGTAAGTCATAGCAGTAATACAGGAGCATGCAGCTTTAGCCAGTCCTGTTAACTATCCATGTAACTGTCCCGTATGGGGCTAAATCATAGGGATTATCAAGACTCCAGTACTTTTGTAATATGAATTTCCTTGCATGTAACCTGGCCAAGCCTGTCAACTGTAGTTGCACCGTTCGTCTGTTTAGAGCAAAAGCACCAGCACCTTACGATTCCATTACCCTATTCTGATCTAGCATGGACCTACTTCTGAAAATGATAGCGCACCATCTAACAAAAATCGGCGAGGTCGAGGTACCCGAACACTCCCCAGGCTCCCGGTGAGATAATGTCCGAACTGGCAGCGCCTCCCCGAATCCAAGGGAGACAATTTAAAACTATGTGGGGGTAAAATTAAAAGAGGGCACGCGTGTGCGGGCGAATTCTATGTAAATAGAATGTGACATCAACATAAAAAGGCTGCTACTACGGCAAAGCTAAATCTAAAGCGGAGCTCGGGCAGTTTTCTACAGTACTGCCGTGCCGATCCGCATTTCTTAAGTGAAACCAAAAAAGTCTGACTTAGCAGCGTGCAAGAAGCTTAAATGAACGATGTGGTGTTTTGTTTGCCCCTTTTTTCAGACGACCTGCCCTGCCATGTTAAAGCGGACACTCTGAAGCTGCCCTCGGCCCGGCAGTGGGGCGGAAGAGCCGGCACTGCAGCCAGTCCCAGGGAGAGTTCCGCGCCTGCGGCGGCTGGGCGCGAGGCGGGCGCTTCCGCACGCGCACACAGGGAGGCAGAGAGCGCCATGGAGAAGGACGGCCAGGCCGCCGAGCAGCAGTACGAATGCGTGGCCGAAATCGGCGAGGGCGCCTACGGCAAGGTGTTTAAGGCCCGCGACCTGAAGAACGGGGGCCGCTTCGTGGCGCTGAAGCGGGTGCGGGTGCAGACGAGCGAGGAGGGCATGCCGCTGTCCACCATCCGGGAGGTGGCGGTGCTGAGGCACTTGGAGACCTTCGAGCACCCGAACGTGGTCAGGTGAGTGAGCCCGCCCTGCGACAGGGGGGAGGGGGAAGGGTTGAACCCGGCACGTGCCCAGGTGCGAGGCGCCATCCTGTCCGCACGAGCACGAGAGGGGGGGTTCAAAAACCTGTGAGAAGGACCTCTGTGGGAAAAGTGTCCAGAGGTTTAGGAGAGTCATTCGAATGTGGCTAACATTTGAAGTCTGGAGAATGGAAGGAACTTTGGGTTCTGTCAAAAAACCTAGGGGCCGATGCTGAGAACCTGTACAGCCTATTAACGCTCTGGACTAGCGCTGCTGGCATTGATCTGCGCAGAAGACTTTAGCGCAGGAAACAACACGTGTGCCACAGATGGCCATCTATTGTATTTAAATGTAGTCAAATGGATGTGAATAAGGTCATTTGCTATGCCCTCCCAGGCATAGGAGCCAACGCTGTGGGTGCTTGAGCACCCTCAATTATTGAGAAAATTCCTTGTATGTGTCCAGGGAGGGGTTATTTCCTCTGGGCTTAGCACCCCCAATAATTTTGAAAAGTTGGCTCCTATGTGAGTCCCAGGGGCCTTTTTACTAACCAGGGGCTTAACGCACGCCAGTCCAGAACTACCGCTGGACTACTGCAGGAGCCCAGCAGTAGTTCCCATTACTAGGCGCATGCCATTTCCGGTGCTACAATAATACATCTTTTTTTTGTAGCGCCGGAACTTAACCAGCGGTAATCGTTGCTGCTGGGTTAGCGCGGGAGCCCTTATCACCATCTCAATGGATGGTGGTAAGGGTTCCCTCCTGAAATGGCTATGCAGTATAAGTGTTTCACTTACTGCATGGCCATTTCTTTCCCTCAGAAAGACAGCCTTTTACCTGCTGCAGTAAAAGGGGGCCATAGCGCATGTCAAAACACACACGCAGATGCTAGTACAGGCCCCCTTTTACTGCCGCTTAGTAAAAGGACCCCCCAATGCTCATAGAACAGCGTACAAACAAACCCTGCTCTTACTACTGGAAAAGTAAGGCCAGCTCAGAGCTGTGTTTGAGGGTTTGAAGAGAGGATTTCTTGTGATTTTCTCTTTAAAATCTGCTGGTTTTCATTTATTTTCAAAGCAGAAGAAAGCCTATGCAAGCGTCTAGGTGCTGATGCTGAAAACATGTGTATGAGTCTGAGCAAACCCAAAAGCGAAAGCACACACTGGTGCCGTTTTCTGTGCTTAAATATAAGCCTTTCAAGTAGGAAAACAATTTGAAAAGCTTACGTTTAAAGGCGCAGAAGAACACCGCCAGTGTGTGCTTCACTTCAGGGTTTGTCTGCCTTCTGCGCACAAGAGCCGTGCTTACCGCAAAGTCTTGTGCACATGTGTCAGTCACGGTCCTCCCCTTTACTTTCGGTCTCACAGCACACAATTTGAATTCCATTAACTTTGAGCATGGAGGACTATTTTTCTACGCTGTTCCTGCAGTATGGGGCGGTTGCTGTTTCCTATAGCAACTGGAGCTTTGAGCATCAGGGCCTTAGAGTGAAAGTTGGAGTGATTGAGAATTTCATAGGAGGTTTGGATCCCAGTGAACCTGGGGAACAGTTGAGTTCTTTGTAGGCTGGATATCATATTGGTCCAGCAGAGACATCAGCCAAATATGCAGCCAATGAACTTTAGAGTCTACAGTGACCTATGCTTGAAGAAGGAAATTATGTGGTACCCAAACTTATGTAAATTGACAGAACTAGATGGCACCTTATAGATTAACTGGTTTATTGAGGCATGAGTTTTAAAAGACCAGACTCCTTAGATTTGTCAAAAGAGGTATCAAACTTACAAAGGGGTCCTTTTACTAAACTGCAGTAAGTGCTAGCACGCGCTTACCACAGCTTAAAATGGTTTCCTGAGGGATGCGCTCAAGCATTCTGAAGTAATTTTCAAATCTGTGCGTGCAAATCGCATGCTAAAAAATATTTTAATTTTATTGCAGAGGGGTGTGTGTCTGGGACGGAGGAGGCGTTTCTGCGCTAATCAGCGCATCTATATTACCGTATGCTAACTGATTAGTGCACAGGATTATTGTGCGAGCTCTTACTGCCTGCAAAATAGTGTTGGTAAATGCTCATGTACTAATATTTTTAATGACCACATGCTAATGGCAAAATTAGCGCATGGACATTAATTTAAAAAATAGAAAAATAGTTAATTTTCCGGCTGCGGTAAAAATGGCCTTAGTACTAGGAAAGACCCGCATAAGGTTGTGCTGATGCCACTTAAAGCTAAAACTGCACAACTAATTCCTACACTCTTCTAGTGCTTTTGAGGCATGGTGGAAAGAACAGTTTAACTTGTGTTTGCACGATTTGCTTTATGTTGACCAAATCATAAACTGCATAGTGAATCAAACATTGTCATGATAGCAAGAAAGTGCAGGCAGTCTATGTTTACTTTCTTAGCTGAGTACAACTTATTTACAGGTTCTTAATACAACTGCTGTGCAAGAAACAAAAGTTTGTTAAGAAATGTGGAGATGGAAACAGATCTCAGCAATTAAAGTCTGTCTCCAAACCGTTTATACATTTAGAAACCCAAGTTTCATACCAATTAATCCTTATTGGAAACATCATAAAAATGTTGGATACGAAATTTAACCAGTAAGATTTCATTTAACAGCAGTGGTATTTATGAAAAAAAAACAAGTTTAAATAAACATTGTAAACATAATATAAACAAAAATGAATCAGGAATTCTCTCTAATCCTTCTAATTTTCAGATATATTATCACAAACAGCTACTTTTATTTGAAAATCCTCTCAAGATTCGCATGCACTAGGAGTAAGAACTACTATTGGGCTTCCCTGGGAGCCCGACGGTAGGGTCAGATCACTGCTGCCACCAAGCCGGCGCTACTGCTACTGCTACCGCCCTTTTGTAAAAGGCCCTTAAATCCACAATGATTTGTCTAAAATTACAAGCCAAAGTCTTTAATTTTAGACAAATCATTGTGGATTTAAGGGCCTTTACAAAAGGGCGGTAGCAGTAGCGCCGGCTTGGTGCGCAGTGATCTGACCCTACCGTCGGGCTCCCAGGGAAGCCCAATAGTAGTTCTTACTCCTGGTGCATGCGAATTCTGACGCTAGAAAATATTTTTAAAATTTCTAGCGCAGGCTACTGCTGGAGCCCCAGTGGTAAAGGCTCTCTCAGAAATGGCCACACGTAAGTATTTAACACCGCATGGCCATTTCCTTATTAAAAAAAAAAGCGCCCATTTATTGTGGCAATAAAAGGGGGCCTATGCCAATGTCAACGCAGGGGCCCCTTTAATGCCATTCGGTAAAAAGGGGTCTTTACTGAGCAGTGTGCGTTAATCTTTTCTTCTGGATAATTAGATTCTTCACTGTGCTTTTTATTGGCTTCCACATACCAGAAGATAACCTTATTTTGACAACACCAGAGTATTCTTTCTTATTCATAGGATGTTAAGGCATACAGTCCGTTGTCAGTATTTACGATGGCATGGTTCCCCCAAAATTGTGAACAGCAAATATCAAAAAGTGTACTTATGGGAAATGGGGTATGGGAGAAAGCACACCATGCAAAAAAACCTTGATGACCTTAGTAGTGCGCAGAGCAACAGCATGCGAAGAGAACAAACTATCACCCACTCTGTGTCGCATAGAAGGGTCTACCATATCCTTGCTACCACCAGCAGAAACTCTTGCTGTCATAAATCTCATTCTTTCATGTGGCTCCTATTTTTCTTTTATATCCCCCTTCCTGCTCAGCGAAAGTTGGCGCTTTAGCTGAAAGAGCAGAGGGGTGCGTAGTGATTCTCTATGGGTTAGTCATTTAAATGTCAATCACAAACCACACTCCAGGATTTGAGTTGAAGGAGGGGTTAATTTGCTTCAGCAGGACCCAAGTGTGTTCAGCTTCCTGCCATCAAGTTAATCCAGTCTTCCATGGCGTCCCACAGATCAATCCAGAGACTTGTGGTTTGTGTCCTTCTACCAGCAGGTGGAGATAGAGAGAGAACCTCCGAGGTTTGCTATATGTGACCTGTGCAGCCAGCTGAACCTCAGTATTCTCTATCTAGCAGGTGGAGGGACATCTCTATGCAGCTCTGGTTTGATCTGGCTACTGGTGTCCTTTGGGCCTAGTTTAGCACAGACAGGGGTGAGTGGCTGTTTGCAGCTTGTGGTGTACACCTGTGGTGCCAGGTCCCTCCCGGTCTCCCCCTACCTTTTCTCTGTCCGCCCGGGCTGTTGGCCTGATTGGATGTTTCCTTCTCTCCTGACAAAAAAAAAAAGATAAGAGACTTTGTTTTGTTAATCATACGAAGGAACTAGACGTTCTGACGAGTCAGTTTTGGGGCAGGCATTTGTGGAGCATGTCAGTGCGTTCTGAGGCAGGTAAGCGCTGCTCCCGGTGTGGGGACCGGAGAACAGCATCAGGGGAGTGTGAGTCCTGCTGCCGACAGCCCGCAGCGGGTGTCCAGCGTGACGGGGGGTTCCCTAAGGCGTCTGGTGAGTCGGAAGTGCAGGGATAGTTTCGGCGGTTTCTTCGGGGCAGTTAGTGCAGCGCGCGTTGTCCGGCGCCATTTTTTCCTCTCAGGCGCAACCCACTCTGCACTGGCGGTTGATAGACAAAAGGCGCAGCGTGCTTCTGTGCACAGGCTTCGATGGAGGGAAGCGATGTACAGGGAGCAGGGAGTCCCTTGCAGTTCCTTTTTCCCCGGATTTTGTTTTATTAATGCACAATGCCTTTCTTTTGAAGAAGTCAGGAGCTTCTCTTCAGGCAGCCCATCTCTCTCCTCAGCAAACTTCGTTGCAGCAGCCTCTCAGTCTTTCCTGCCAAAACATCCCCAGGTGGAGATTTTGGATCCCGAGGAGCTATCTGACACAGATGGCCCGGTTTTGTCTCCAGGCTCTCCCTCAGCATCTTTGGATTTGGCAGATGAGGTCACCCTGCCCTCTGAGGAGGGGATGATCCGACGACTGCCCGCCTTTTTCATAGGGAAGAGCTTCCCTCCCTGATTGTTAGGGCTTTTGAGGTTTTGGCCATTTCCCCCCTGAATCGTCAGGGGGAACAGGTCCAGTGCCCTCTATTATGCCTGGCACCAAATGCCCACCTCGTTCCTTTCATGTGCATGAGGCCATGAAGATCCTTATTTCTGTGCAGTGGGATACGCCGGACAATGGGCTTAAGGTTGCTTAGAGCTATGTCGTGTCCTTTACATGCTACCTGCTCCTGACTTAGACTTGCTGAAGGTCCCTACGGTGGATTCCTTAATCACAGCGGTCACTAAGAAAACCACTCTCCTTGTGGAGGGTGGCACGGCGCTCAAGGACCCTCAGGATCGTAAGTTGGAGACGTGCTTGAAGCTGTCCTTTGAAGTAGCAGCCCTTTCCCTGCAGGCCTCAGTTTGTGGCTCCTATGCGGCGCGGGGCATGCTTATCGTGGTTACAGAAAGCCTCCGGTTTAGCATTCCTTGTGGATCTTCTTATGATCTTTTGAGGGCTTCGGCGAAGGAGGTTTCCCTAGCGGTCACCGCGCGTCGCTGGCTGTGGTTGCAGCATTGGGCTGCAGACGTGACCTCTAAGCTCGTGTTTAGCAAGGCTTCCTTTAGGGGAAAGCTTTTGTTTGGGACAGACTTAGAACAGATTGTGAAGGACCTCGGTGACTCTAAGGGCCTGCGCCTCCAGGAGGAGAGACCAAGTTTGTATGACAGGCGGGACTTAGACCTAAGTTTAGGGATACATGGCGTTACCTTCCAGGTCGCGGGGCCTCTTTTCAGAGAGCAAGGTCTTCTCAGAGGCCTCAGCCCTTTCAAGGTGACATGCAGGCCTTCCTTTCTGGTAACAGAAAACAGCCTGCAGCCAGGTCCACCCAATGATGGGGCTCTGGTCCATATCCAGCCGGTTATTGGGGGCAGACTGGCCCTATTCCTGGTGGAGTGGACCAGGTAACATTCGACGAATGGATCTTGGGGTTATCAGAGACGGCTACAAGTTAGAATTGGCTCGTCTGATAGTAGACTCTTTTCTGGAATCTCCTTGCAAATGTCCCGCCAAGGTGCGGGCCGTTCGACACACTCTCCTCACTTACAACGGCTGGGTGCTGTCCAGCCTGTACCTCCCCAGCAGAAAGAGGGTGCGGTCGATACTCCATTTATTTTGTGGTGCCAAAAAAGGGCGGTTCTTGGCGACCAGTCTTAGAGTGCGTCGACAGGTCCTTACGGGTTCGGCTTTTTCCGCAACCCTCCTGATCGGTGATCGCTGCGGTGCAGCCAGGGGAGCGTTTTGACCTCTCTCAATCTCAAAGAGGCCTATTTTCACATTCCAATCTGGCCCTCCCCACAGGCGCTTTCTTCGCTTTGCAGTGCTCGGTCGTCATTTCAGTTCAAGCGATACCCTTCGGCTTAGCCACAACGCCTCGGACCTTTCCAAGGTCCTGGTAGTAGTGGTGGCCTATTTCAGGAAGGAAGGGATTCAGGTCCATCCCTATCTACACAACTGGCTTGTGCGGGCGTCTTCTTTCGAGGAGAGTCGGCGGGCAACCGACAAAGTGGTCGGGTTGCTTCAGTCGCTTGGTTGGGTGATCAACATCCCGAAGTGCAGCCTAACGCCTTCCCAAATGCTGGAATACTTGGGGGTGTGCTTCGATACCCAAACAGGGATAGTTCCTCTTCCTTCAGCTTGAGCACAGCGGTTACAGGCTCAGTTACAAGCACTGTTTCAAACTCCGAACCCGCGGGCTTGGGACTATGTACAAGTTCTAGGTTCCATGGCCTCCACCTTGGACGTGGTAAAGTGCGCCAGAGCTCACATGCGCCCCCTCCAGTGGCACCTTCTGAGCCGTTGGTCTCCGCTCTCGGAGGATTACAAGGTTCGGGTGCCATGTTCGGGCCCGTCTTCACACAATCATGCACTGGTGGTTTATTCAAAAGAATCTGGTGTCGGGCATTCCTCTGGCAACCCCGGACTGGAAGATAGTGACCACGGATGTGTCACTGTGGCTGGGGGGATTCATTGCCTTCAACAGACGGCCCAAGGCATTTGGACTTCGACGGAGGCGTCATGGTCCATCAACCGCTTGGAGTTACGGGTGCCTCGTCTGGCCCTTTGGGAGTTTCTGTCTCTTCTCCGCGGTTGCCCAGTTTGAGTTCTTTCAGACAATGCGACTGCGGTCGCCTATGTAAACCGACAGGGGGCACCAGGAGTGCACCCCTAGTGCGTGAGGCGGCCTCTGCCGTTGGGCAGAGACTCATCTCTCTTTCTTGACGCGGCTTATATAGCGGGTCACAGAATGTGTGCATGTGACTTTCTCATGTCGCCACCAGTTGGAGCCGAGGGAGCAGACACTCTCCTCTCTGGCCTTCAATCAGATAACTGCCCGTTGGGGATGCCAGAGATGGACTTAATGGCCACCGCATTCAATGCGAAGGTTCCCCTGGATTGATCTGTTGGGACTAATGGAAGAAAAATTATCAGGTAAGAATTAATTTTTCCTTGTAATACTTTTAGCTCCCTATTATGTACCAGTGGCTGATTTATTTATTTTTGATCATATTTGATATACTGCCAGTAATAGGTAATGGCTGGTGCAAGTGGGTTGACTTTCTTGCTTCTCAATCGTTTGAAGAGAAAAACTTTGTAAATCTGTCTAAACAGAGAGACAACTGTATCCCTTTGTCCAGAAGTCACCTTGCTATCTTGCTAAATGGCGGGCTGATTTGGGTCCTGATGCGGCTACTGTTGTAAGGGAGGATGTATACAAGGGATTGTTTAAGGGCTCATTAGCAAGTTACTGGATGGAAAATGGGTACAAAACATTGTATTGTTGGCACTATATACCTATGAAGATATATTTGATGTTCAAGAAGGGAAATGAGAACTGCTGGATTCAACGCGGACATCAGGGCATATAATCACATTTGGTGGTATTGTCTGAAGTTGTGGAGTTTTTTCGACAAAGACTTTTCCTGGGGATGTGTGAAGTTTTGGGTGGGCATATGGTTTAGCGAATGGGTAACTTTCTGTTAGGCCCTCCGATGCCTGAGGCTGTCACATTCGTAAAAAGTCAGTTCATCAATATGTGGCTTTGGGCAGCTTGTTTGATGATCGCCTCGTACTGGAAAATTGCAGGAAATCACCATCTTGGGATGTTCTTCAGAAGAAACTGCATTATGTCTACAAGACTGGAGCGTCTAACCACATTGAAGGCTAATACTACGGCAGCGAGGTCAGGTTTGGCTCCAGCATTCCCAGCGGAGATATATCTGAAACCGAAGAGGAGTCGCTCATGGGACGGATTCCCTCTGAACCTTCCCTCACATCTGAAAGGAGAAAGTGTCTCTGGAGAGCCTTTCGTTTCCATCTTTTGTATATGAAGTGGAGGATGAGCCCAGGGCCAAGATGCTTGAGGTCCTGGACTACAAACTCCTCCTAAGGAGGCTGTGATAGTACCTCTCCACAGGTACTCAAGGAAGTCTTTGTTAGGAAGAGTCCCCCTCCGTTGTCCCTGTCATGCCCAAGAGGATGATACCCAGTATAAGCTTCACAGTGCGCCTGGTTTTCATAGGCCTCAGTTGCCTCACAATTCCATTGTGGTGGAATCCACTCTCAAAAGAGCCAGGAGTTCCATGGACTATGCCTTGGCAGTCCCAGGCAGAGAAGCTAGAACCCTGAATTCTTTAGCGCTTTAGAAATGTTAAATAGTAGTAGTAGTAAGTACCAGGCTTCAGTGCTCATGTAACATATACAATCTTACCAGATCTTCACGAGCGTTTGCTTGCAAAACTTGGTGCGCCAGCTGTCAGATTTGGTTGACACACTCCCTCCGGATCAGGCTGAGCCTTTTCACCAGTTGGTCAAGCAGCAGAAGGCGTGTTGAAAATTCTTGGCCAGGGGCACTTACAACACTTTTGATGTGGCATTCAGGATCTCTGCTCAAAATATAGCAATGCACAGACTCTCATGGCTGCATGTTTCTGACTTGAACATTCTGTTCAGCAGAGGTTGGCGGATGCCTCTTGCTGGGGGGATAACCTTTTTGGAGAGAAGGTTGAAGAGGTTGCTGACCAAATCAAAAGAACACACTTATACCATCTCGGGCGCTTTCTGCATCAACCTCCTCAGCTAGGAGGACTTGTGGCAAGCCAAGGAGGAGTTCCTATTACTATCCTAGGCGTAGGTACAACTCTTCAGCTCACCAGCCTACTCAGGCTCAGCCCCAGCGTGCGCCTAATGCCCCTTCTGCTCCCCAGTCAAAGCAAGGATGAGCTTTTGACTGGCTCCAGCAGAGCATACCTGCAGTAAAAGTGTCTGTCTAGGACAACTTGCCAGTCGGGGGGAGGCTGAAGTTTTTCCACGAAAGGTGGCCCCTTATAACCTCCAACCAGTGGGTTCTTCAAATAGTCCGTCTCGGATACGCACTCAATTGGTATCAAAGACCTCCAAATTGCCCATTGAGAGCTCATTCATTCAGCTCTCAGCACAGACAGGTACTTGCAGAGGAATTCTCAGCCCTTCTGAAGGCCCATGTGGTCGAACCTGTTCCACCAGGGGAAAAAGGGTAGGGATTCTATTCTGGGTACTTCCTTGTGCAGAAGAAGACGGGGGATGTATCCCATCCTAGACCTAAGGGCCCTGAACAAATTCCCAGTCCGAGAAAAGTTCAAGATGGTTTCCTTGGGCACCCTTCTCCCAGTGATTTGGGAAAACGATTGGCTATGCTCTCTGGACTTAAAGCATGCATATACTCACATCCTGATACTTCCAGCCCACATCACTCGCATCAGCTCCCAGAGGTCTGGGGAGTCTTCACCAAGTGTCTAGCGGTAGTTGCAGCATCGCTACACAGACTGGGGAGTCCATGTGTTCCCGTATCTCAATTATTGGCTGGTGAAGAGCACCTTGGAGAAGGGTGCTCAGGAGTCCATGTGGATAACTATTTGGGTGCTTGAGCTACCAGGGTTCATTTTAAACTACTCCAAGTCCCATCTCTGCCCTGTTCAGCGATTGGAGTTCATATGAGCCCTGCTCGACACACAGAGGGTTCGAGCCTACCTTCCGGAAATGACAGTGATGATCTTTCACTTGTGTCCAAGGTTTGTGCCTCTCAGCGGGTTACAGCTTGGCAGATGTTGAGATTGTTGGGCCACATGGCTTCCACAGTGTACATTACACCCATGACATGTCTTCACTTGAGATCAGCTCAATGGACCCTGGTTTCTCAGTGGTATCAAGCCACAAGTAGTCTAGAAGATGTCATGGAAATGTCCCCAGAGTTTGTACACTCTCTTCAGTGGTGGACCATTTGATCTAATTTGACTCTGGGACTTCCATTTCAAATTCCTCAGCCGCACAAAGTGCTGACGATGGATGCATCTCTCTTGGGATGGGGAGCTCATGTAGATGGGCTTCACACTCAAGGTGCTTGGTCCTTCCAGGAAACAAATCTTCAGATCAACCTCCTGGAGCTTTGGGAGATCTGGAGCACTCTAAAGGGTTTTAGAAATTGGCTGTCTCACCAAATTGTTCTCATCCAAACAATCAGACAATCAGGTTGCAATATATTACACCAACAATCAGGGGGGCACTGGATCACACCGTCTGTGTCAGGAGGCTGTCTGGATGTGGCATTGGGCTCGCCAACATGGCATGTTCCTTTGAGCCACTTATTTGGCAGGCGAAAACAATATCCTGGCTGACAGACTGAGCAGGATAATGCAACATCATGAGTGGTCTCTCAATATGGGCATAACCCACAATATCTTCTGAGCGTGGGAAACCCACCTCAGTGGATCATTTTGCCACTCAGGTCAACTGCAAGGTCCCTCAGTTCTGTTCCAGGCTTCAGGCCCACGACAGACTGGCATCAGATGCCTTCCTCCTCAGTTGGGGGATAGGTCTTCTGTATGTGCATCCTCCAATACCTCTAGTAGGAAAACCTTTGTTGAAACTAAGTAATACCATGGGACCATGATTCAAAGTAGTCCTCCGCACTTACTCTAAGTTCCTTCCAAAAGTGGTGTCGGAGTTCCATCTGAACCAGTCAATTGTCTGTCCCCGACCTCGTGCCCATGCTGGTAACATAGTAACATAGTAGATGACGGCAGATAAAGACCTGCATGGTCCATCCAGTCTGCCCATGACAAACTCATATGTGTATACCTTACCTTGAATTTGTACCTGTCCTTTTCAGGGCACAGACCATATAAGTCTGCCCAGCAGTATTTCTCGCCTCCCAACCACCAGTCCCGCTCCCATCACCGGCTCTGGTACAGACCGTATAAGTCTGCCCTCCCCTATCCTCGCCTCCCAACCACCACCCCCTCTTCCCCCCAACTGCTCCGCCACCCATTTTCAGCTAAGCTTCTGAGGAGCCATTCCTTCTGCACAGGATTCCTCTATGCATATCCCACGCATGTTTGAACTCCGTTACCGTTTTCATTTCCCATGCCCATGCCCATGCTGGTGAATGCAGCTTGCACACCTTGGATTGCAAGAGAGCATTGGCCTACTACATTGAGTGGACACAACCCCACAGGCAGTCCGCCCAGCTTTTTGTTTCTTTTGATCCGGGCAGGATTGGTGTCACCATCAGGAAAAGCACCATTTCAATTTGACCGGCAGATTGCATTTCCTTCACTTATGCCCAGGCTGGGCTGTCCTTGGAGGGCAATGTCATGGCTCATAATGTCAAAACCATGGCCACGTCGGTAGCCCATTTGAGGTCAGCCTCCATTGAAGAAATTTGCAAGACTGCGATGTGGTCTTCAGTCCACACATTCACATCATACTACTGCCTTCAGCAGGATACCTGATGCGGCATTCGGTTTGGGCAGTGTTGCAAAATCTGTTTGGGGTCTAGAATCCAACTCCACCCTCATAGGCCCGTTTTATTCTGTTCCAAGCTGCACTCACATTCAGATTATATATAGTTTCAGGTTAATCTGTGTTATGTCCTCACCATTGCGAGGCTCAATTGACCAGTGTTTGTTGTTTTTGGTGAGCCTGGATGCTAGGGATTCCCCACTTGTGAGAATATAGAAGCCTGCTTGTCCTCAGAGAAAGCGAAGATACTTACCTCCGAGGATGGCAGGCTTTATATTCTCATAGTCCTGCCCACCTCCCCTTGGAGTTGTCTCCTTTGTTATTTTTACTTTATTTTTTGCTATAGTATTAAACTGAGACCGCGTTCGCGCAATGGGCAGGAAGGCATTTGTGCATGCGTGGTGGAACATGGCTTGCGCTCCACAAAACTCTCATTTAGCTTTTGTAAATGCTTGACCGGGTGATGCGGATTGGTGTCACCCATCTGTGAGAATATAAAGCCAGCTGTCCTCGGAGAATACCTGCTACAGAAGCAGTTTTGCATTTAGATTTCTTCAGTTGATAATACATTTTCAATCATATGTTTTAGCTGTAATTTCTGGAGTGGAGGAGTAGCCTAGTGGTTAGTGTGGTGGACTTTGATCCTGGGGAACTGAGTTCGATTCCCACTGCAGCTCCTTGTGACTCTGGGCAAGTCACTTAACACTCCATTGCCCGTGGTATAAAATAAGTACCTGAATATATGTAAACCACTTTGAATGTAGTTGCAAAAACCTCAGAAAGGCAGTATATCAAGTCCCATTTCCTTTTCCCTTTCTACTGCTTGTACATTTTTTTTTTAGCTGTTTATAGATCTCCACATAATTTAGAGAGTGATCTATTTATTCTGATGGATTATATATCAGCATTGGGATGTTGATTTCTCCTCCCTTTTGGTGGTGGGTAATTTCAAGATCCATGTTGATCTCTCTCATATAGCAGATGAGTTATTATAAAGGCCATAGACTTTGTTTAGATATTAACCAAATTTTCTCAGTTGCCTTTGGCTTTAAGGAAAGACTATTGTACAAAAGGACATATCCTGGATTTAATATTTGTTCTAACTCAGTTGGCAATGGTAGTTGCAACATTGGTATGATATTGTAGTTCTTACTTACTTGATTTCTTTTTCATTACAAAGGCAGAGTAATGTAGAACCATGCCAGCATTTTGGCTGATGTCAGACAATTGATCCTGCTGAGTTCAGACATCTTTGGTTAAAAATTAATACAGCTTTTCAAGTTGAGATTACAGTTTTGAACAAAAATAATGTGGATGAGTGAGTAATGTGTTGTAGCCATAAGTTGCTTGACATTGTTAAAAACTAATCTCCTATGAAAGGATGGACGTCTGTTCAGGCAAACTTTTGCTAACTGGGTTTCATCAAAACTGATTAATTTGAAAAGATAGTTAAAATTGCCTAGAATGAGTTTACAGAAACCAAGGTTACATGATGATAAAACTCAGTACCTACATATGCTTTATGATTAGTAAGCTACTTCACTTGTAGTGAAGAAATAATACTTTGCTCATAAATTTCAGGTGACTATGAATTGTCCGAAGGAGCTTTTTTTAGTTGTACAGGATCTTACTTATGATAGATTCTCTGCAATGATAAATATTTCTCTTCAACTGCAGGAATTGTCTAGCTTTTTATTCTTGCAAAAGTTGATAAGAATTGGGTCAATATTCAAAGGAAACCAAGCTTTCGCCTATAGAACACCAGAAATTGAAAACTCTGCAGGTGAAGGAGTGTTATTGTGCTTCTTCTCCTAAAAGCAAAATGGACCTGCAATCCTTGTAAATAAGACAGTGAACTTTAAAGCTGTGAAGGTTTTGCAGGACCTTGAGGGCAGTGCTTATCCATGGTATGTTAAGTGGTACACTGGTAACTATAGCTTTTATGTACACCTAATATTTTTTTCCCCGCTCTTTATTGCCTATTCTGTTGTCCTTTATGGATGCTTTTATTATACTGGCTGGGGACTTTAATTCTACCTTAGCCCCTGGTATGGACACTAACTCTGCTGCTTCCTGAGTTTGTCTCAGATCAGATGGGGGTCTGCAGGTTCTGATTCATAGTTTGGAACTGGTAGATCCATGGTGCCTATTAACACACTCAGGAAAGGGATTATACCCATATCTCTAATGTCCCATATAGACTGCCTTTTTCTCTCAACATGCTAGTTCCTTGGGATCACTGCGGCTACTACTGGCCCTTTAAGTATATCAGACCATACCCTAATTTCTTTAGATCTTGATGGGTTAGGCCCACAGCTGAGCGCTAGGCCACGATGGCGCTTCCCATTATAGCTTTACAAAGATAAACAATTCTGTACTTACTTGGAACAAAAATGGCAGGAATACTGCAATCAAAACAAGGAGCATGTTAACAGCCCACTCTTGTCCTGGGATACTGCAAAGGCAATTCTCAGGGGCGATACAATTGCCTGTGTTGCCCTTCGAAAGAAACAACAGGTGAGCCATCTTATTAAGTTGAAGGGCCTGTGCAGTAAGCTTAAACATCAGTATCGGTAGGCTTCTACATGTGTCCTTAAACATTCCTGGTTACGGGGCTAGCTTGTACTAAATTCTCTAATCCATGATAAAGCCATGTGAGACATTACTTACCTCAAATTCAAACTGTATAAATTTGGCAACAAACCTGAGAAATTATTGGTCCATTTAACGATCTGGGGTGGTCCTACTCTCATCACCACGATGAAGACACTGGAGAGTGCCCTTACATCTTGCCAGGCTGATTTAGAATACATATTTATGGAGTTTTATAAGAGGTCTACTCATCAGAGATATGGTGTATAGATTCAGATCTTGATGCTTGGTTGGCTTCAGTCCCTCTGCCCCCGCCGTGTCTCCTGGTGACTTAGAGAAGTTCAATTTTCCTATTACTGGGAGGGGATCCAGCACTCTATTGCACATTTGCAGCTTAACAAATCACCAGGCCCGGATGGTTACAGTGGAGAATTTTTTAATTGCTATGTCCTAAGCTTATTGGTCTGTTGGAGGCTTATTTCACTTGGGCCATAACTCACAGAGCCTTTTTAACCCATTCTAACCATGCTTTTATTACAGTTTTGCCTAAACCAAGCAAGGACCATTTGCTCCCAGAGTTGTACCGTCCCATCTTCCTTTATTGTGGATCTGAAACATTTGGCTTGCATCATGGCAGACGTCTTGGGTACTTCCTTGGAAAATAAAACCTTGTAAATTTACCTTTTTTGTAAATTAAAATCTCCCAGGAGTTCAACATTCTTTGTCCGACATGGCCATGTTTCGCCAGAGATACAGGCTGCGTCAGGGGCAATGGTTACCAGCTGGTGTAAAACTTCAAACGTCATCTTGGCTGATCCAACTGATAAAATGTGGCAAGCACTTCAAACTTAGCTTTGGGGTCGCCAACAGCGGCTGCAGTTCACACCAGTTTTCTGGGAGCTTTTAATTTACAAATAAAGATTATATTTATTACAAGGTCTGCCTTCCTTTTTAGTAGAGCATACGCTTCAAACCCGCCTGGCATCTCTTCCTTCTGAATTCCAATTGACGTAGCGACACATTGTTCACCCCTACTCTTTCCCCTTTTCCCTCCTTAGCTATTTCCCTTACCCTTTTACAACATTAATTGTTTGTTTGCTGAATTGTTGTATTTTTTATAGACTGTTGTACGCCACATTGAGCCTGCCCATGGGTGGGAAATTGTGGGATATAAATGCTATAAATAAATTGTCAGGCTCAGTCGCCAGATCCGCACCACTCTTTCTCAGTCTCTTCCTTTCTTCACCAAGCACGCCCTTCACTCCCGAGTCGACAGTCTGCAATCAGGGTCTCCGGACAACAGGCAAATCACCAGAAGTGCTTTATTATCTCCTGAGTACATTTAATCTGCTTTAAGGCTTCACAGGCCTTCCCCTCTCCACAGTGTAGCTCAACTTTTAAACACAGTTCATTGGAGCCCTGCTTGCAATACAGTTCAGCTTGGGCCTGCTTTCCACACAGTTCACTTTGGCCCTGCTTTCAATATGGTTTTCTCCAGCACTGCTTCTAATCCAATACTTAGTGATACTGCTCTTTCACACAGCTAATGAGCATTGCTCACAATTCAGTTCAGTTAGCAATGTTTTCCTCATCAATTCAGTTTAGCACTGCCTTCAAACACAGTTCAGATTAGCACTGCTCTCCAACACCGTTCATTTCAGAAATGAAATTAAACAGTTCAATTCAATGGCAATATGGTCTAAGTCACTTTCTCACTCTTAGACCTAATGACCCACCTCCCTCGTTTGTCAGCACAAAACCACCTGACATCCACCCACCGGGTCAATTCACCAAGGCTTCATTCACTCTCTCCAGTTCAGTTCATAACTCACTTTAAGAGCCCTCCACCAGCACTTCCATTTCCTCCTCATTCTCCCCTCCTTCCACCTCCTCCAATTCCATTCTCTCCTCCCCTTCCTCTCGGTCTAGGGGCTCCTCCCTTCCCCCATCTGATTCCATCTCCCAATCACACCCCGGCTCCTCCCTCTCTTGCATAGAATCTTCTCCCTTCACCTGATCCCTCTGCTGTTGCTGCACTGCCTTCTGGACCTTGTAGTTTCTTAGCTCCTGGCTTCTCTGACGTTGCCCTGCCTTCTGGGCTTTGTAGTTCCGTGTTTCTGAGTCTCTCTGGTGCTGCACTGCCTTCTGGGGCTTGTAGTTTCTTTGCTCTTCACAAAATAAATAAATATTCCATGTCGGATTTGGCGGACCGCCTGCCTTGTTGTTTTCTGACTCGGGTACTTTCTTTGCTGGTCAGTGAGGAGCAGGTGAGGTTCGTCATGAGCCGACAGGCCGGAGTGGATGTCCGGAACTTGCTTTTAGCATTAGAACACTGTCGTGGTTCCTTCCTGCCTCACTGACTATCAGTTTTGACTCTGAGAAGGCCTTCGACAGAGTGGAGTCGTCCTTGTTTCCGTTTTGTCCAGGTACAGGCTCACCAGTTCCTTTATGGATGCCCTTCACGCTTTGTATACTGATCCTACAGTGGCTGTTTTAGTGAATGGGTCCTCCCTCAGCACCCTTTTCACTTCACCGGGGTACAAGACAGTGCTGTCCCCTGTCTCCTTTGTTGTACTTACTATTTTTGGAACCTTTGCTACTCAAGCTAAAGGGGGAGAATGCCATTCCAGGACTGACATTTGGTTCTGAGACTATTAAATGTCTTGCATTTGCTGATGATATTATGTTGGTGCTCACGAACCATGTTCAGTCTCTCTCAAAGTTGTCTACCTTTGAGCAGTTTGGAGCCATCTCCGTACTTAAATTGAATGTATCTAAATCTGGCGTTTTGCCTTTGAAGATCAATGTGGCTAGGGAGTGGGCCTCTTTACCGTTGCGGGCAGCTTCGGGACCCCTTAAGTACCTGGGGGTAAATCTTCAGGCTGACCCATGCTCTCTTTATCAAGATAATATCAAGCCGCTTCTGAGGTCTTCTCTGGAACAGCTTCAGCTTTGGGAGTCCTTGCCAGTATCTCCTTCGGGTAGGATCTTCTTATATAATATGCTGATTGTTCCATTCTGGCTCAATATTTTGCAGGTCTTGCCTCTTTTCATTAGATGTCGGGATCATTTAGCTCTCCAAAAGGGCTCTTCGACAATTCCTATGGGATGGTAAGTGTCCTCATCTTTCTTTGCATACCCTGATGCTGCCTAAGGAGAAGGGGTCTGTTGGACCTTTGTCTTTATAACCTGGCCTGTGGGCTTCATTCTGTGTGGACTGTGTTCAGGGTACTTCCTATTACAGTCCAGTTAGATTGGAGGTATTGATGCTTTCTACCATTTCTTGTAGTTATATGCTTCATGCTAATTGGTTAACTTTAGGCGACAGTCTGGCTAGTCATGTGGTGTGGGCGTACATGTGAAACGGTTGGAAAAAATTGTCATGTTTTGCCTTGTAATCCATTAGTCACTCCTCTGTTACCTTTGGTGGGGAATCTAACCTTTAAACCTGGTTTGGATAATAGTGTTTTTGCTCATTGGAGGGCCCAAAGACTTAGATGGGTGGGCCATTATTTTTGATGCCCAGGGTAATTTATTTTCCTTTGAAACGTTGTGCGACCTCTTCAAATTCACTACCCGTGACTTCTTTGTTGTTCTTCAGGCACATAACAATATTAGGAGTTTGAAAGTGGGCGATCTGAGAGTTTCTTTAGCCCAGGCTCTTCATTGGTGTGTGGGCCTGGAGGAAGAGGGGAAAAGGTCATTGGCGCACTTCCGGGTTGAGGGGGAGGCAGCATGCTAGATATCCTCCCTGGCTTGGTTCTGGCTTCTTTTGCAACAGCTTGTTTGGAGAAACATGGGGGTAATTTGATGGGGAATTTGCAGGATATTCCATAGCTGTCTGTCAATATGCCCACTTGAGAAATGATCTATAAGTTTGTCCTTTACACACACATCTCCCCCTGGAGGGCGTTCCGATCTGAGATGAAAACTGATGGCAGCTGCCCCAAGTGTCATATTCCTTGGACTACTCTGGGCCACATGTTCTGGCAGCGCTCGCTGGTTCATCATTTTTTGGAGACAGCTGACTGATTTTCTTGCTACAATATTGGGTACACCCTTGTCCGTCAAACCTTTTTGGGTGGGGATGTGCTTCTCTTTTGTCTGAGGATGGGGTGCTTTTTCATAAGGTCTTGACAGTGGGGAAGAAGGTCGTTCTATTCTGCTGGAGAGATTCCCATTGCTCTGCTCGTGAACACTGGCATCATCTTTAATTTGAGTTGGTTCTATTTGAACACAGGGATGCGGGCAATGGAGATGCTGCCAGATGGAAGAAGTTTCAGGCCATATGGGAGCCCTACTGATTATCCCTACCACAAAAGGATCACAGTTTTTTACTTAATCAATACAGTTGGTGTTCCAGCTTTCCTTTCCTTACTTATTCTGGGGGAGCTAGGATTTTGTCTTCTTTTGTTAGTCCACTGTGGTTGGCCCTTGACTTTATAGGAGGTGCGGGATGAGAGGAAGGAGGCACTTGCACTTCTGCCTAGGTCTCTTTCATATGCCTTGCTTTTTCCTCTTTGTTTTGGTTTAATGTTTGGGTGGTGGGCTGGGAGAAAAGGTTTCACCTGCTTATCCAGCTTATAATCGAAAAAGAAAAACGCCTATATTTCGACCCAAATCGGGAGATGGGCGTTTTTCTTGCAAAGGTGCCCAAATCGGTATAACGAAAGCCGATTTTGGGCGTTTCCAACTGCACTCCGTCACGGAAACGAATAAAGTTGATGGGGGCGTGTCGGAGGCGGGACTGGGGCGTGGTTATCAGCTGAGGAGAGATGGGCGTCTTTAGCTGATAATCGAAAAAAAAAAGGCGTTTTGACCGCGATTTTGGGTCACTTTTTTGGACCCTTTTTTCTCACGAACAAGTCCCAAAAAAGTGCCCCAACTGCCCAGATGACCACTGGAGGGAATCAGGGATGACCTCCCCGGACTCCCCCAGTGGTCACTAACCCCCTCCCACCAAAACAAACCCCACTTTAAAAATCTTTTTTTCCAGCCTGTATGCCAGCCTCAAATGCCGTACCCACCTCCATGACAGCAGAATGTGTTCGATCCTGTCACAGCCTTTCCCTGGGTCAGATGTGGCTCTCGGGTGCAGTACAGGGTCACATCAGTATTGCATTGTGGTGGGTGTAGGGTATTGGGCTCCGTGATTTCATTAGCTTGTGTTACAGTCTCACAATGTTGGTAGTTGGTAGGCTCTTCTCCCATGGTGCTTTTCCTCCTGCCTACTGGATCAGAGTGTGCCCTGTTTGTTTCCTGTTGTAGTCCATGCGGTAGTGGCCATTTTTGTAAGCCAGTTTTAGTTCCCTTTCCTGTGTTAGCCACGTTAGAGAACTTAGTTCTTACCTTGAATGTGGCTGAAAGAGGGCATTGTACAGCATTCTGCCAGCTCTGACCTACTGCTAATCTCAGTACCAGGGAGACTCGTTGCCAGTGGGGCACAACCTCTGATCTGCAGTTAACTGTGAGTAAACGCGGTTATTCCAATAAAGGACGTTTTCGGAGAGATTAGTCTTCAGGTGTCAACTGGTGTGCCAATGTTACACAGCAGCAACAAGTCCTAGAGGCCTGAGTGTATGCAGGTCCCTGGAGCACTTTTAGTGGGTACCGCAGTGCACTTCAGCCAGGTGGCCCCAGGCCCATCCCCCCCCCCCCCCCCCACCTGTAACACTTGTGCTGGTAAATGGGAGGCCTCCAAAACCCACTGTACCCACATGTAGGTGCCCCCTTCACCCCTAAGAGCTATGGTAGTGTTGTACATTTGTGGGTAGTGGGTTTTGGGGGAGAGGGTTGGGAGCTCAGCACCCGTGGTAAGGGAGCTATGCATGTGGGAGCTTTTTCTGAAGTCCACCGCACTGACCTAGGGTGCCCAGTTGGTGTCCTGGCATATCAGGGGGGCCAGTGTACTACGAATCCTGGTCCCTCCCACGAGCAAATGGCTCAGAATAGGACGTTTTTGAGCTGGGCGTTTTTTTTTTCCATTATCACTAAAAAAAAAAAACAAACGCCCAGCTCAAAAACGTCCATTTTTTTGAAAATACGGTTCGGCCCGCCCCTTCACGGACCCATTCTCGGAGATAAACGCCCATGGAGATAGGCGTTTGCGTTCGATTATTCCCTTCTATGTGTCTTATTTTACTAGTTGGTGCTTTTCTTGCAACCTCAAGTAGTTGGTGTTTTGGGGTTTTTTTTTTCTGTTTTAGAGGATGTGGAGTGAAGAGTACACCTGATGTCCCACTTAGTTCTTGTTATTACTACATCTTGTTCTGGTCTGTTTACTTATTTGTAATTCTCCGAGGACAAGCAGGCTGCTTGTTCTCACTGATGGGTGACGTCCACGGCAGCCCCTCCAATCGGAATCTTCACTAGCAAAGTCCTTTGCTAGCCCTCGCGCGCCCGCGCGCACCGCGCATGCGCAGCCGTCTTCCCGCCCGAAACCGGCTCGAGCCGGCCAGTCTTCTTTTGTCCGCACTCGGTACGGTCGTGTTTTCGCCGTGTCGAGCCCCGGAAAGTCGACCTCGCGCGTCCTTTGTCTTCGACGTGTTGTTTTTTCTTCGGAAAATCTTTCAAAATTGTTGGGAAGTGCTCCGGAAGCCCCCTCGGGTTTCGTTTTCCCCTTCCCGTATTTTCAGACTTTGCCCCGGTAAGTTTTCTTTCGTCGTCGGGGTAGGCCTCTTTTCGGCCTCGGTCGAGATTTTTCTCCCTCAAAGTTTTGGTGCTCATTTTCGTCATTTCGGATTTTGATTTCGCCGGCGTGATTTTTCCGCCCATGACATCGAAGCCTTCCAGCGGCTTCAAGAAGTGCACCCAGTGCGCCCGGGTTATCTCGCTCACTGACAGGCATGCGTCGTGTCTTCAGTGTCTGGGGGCCGAGCACCGCCCTCAGGCCTGTAGTCTGTGTTCCCTTTTGCAAAAGCGGACTCAGGTAGCGAGATTGGCCCAGTGGAACGTTTTGTTCTCGGGCTCTTCGTCGGCATCGGCACCGGGGTATCGAGTGCATCGACGTCTTCAGCGTCCAGAGCTTCATCCTCGGCCGCCAGTGCATCGAGTGCATCGAGGCATCGGCCCTCTGCATCGGCGCCGAGACATCGGATAGCTGCATCGACGTCGGTGGTACCGGGACCTCGTCTGCTGATGTCGTCGGACGGTGGTGCATCGTCGGGAGTGCAGGTGAGGGCTGTCCATTCCCCTGCTGGTGGCGGTGAGCCTTCGGGTGGGTCTCCCCCTACCCTGAGGGCTCCTGCGGTACAGCCCCCCCGAGACCGACCTCCTTCGGCCTCGGCCCCGAGGAAGCGACGGCTGGATTCTACGTCCTCCTCGTCGGTACCGGGAAGCTCCGGTGACATGCTTCGTTCCAAGAAATCGAAGAAGCATCGTCACCGGTCCCCTTCCCGTGTCGGTACCGAGAGCTCTGGGTCGCCGAGGGAGTCGGCACCCAGTAGGCATCGGCACCGAGAGGACCGCTCACCCTCTGTTCAGGAGGTGTCGATGCGCTCCACTCTGGACAGCCCGGAACAGCCTCCACGCCCGGAACAGGTTCTGACGTCGACGCCTGCATCGACTTCCATGCCTTTCTCCGCAGCCGCTCTGAACGAGAGCCTCCGGGCCGTTCTCCCAGAGATCCTGGGAGAGCTGTTGCGCCCTACCCCTCCGGTACCGGCGGTGCTTGCGCCACCGGTACCGTCGAGCGTGGCGCCGGCTGGTCCATCGCCCGAGGTGAGGTCTCCGGCGTCGGTGCCGCGTGCGGTGCCGGCGGCCGTCGCCTCCCAGGAAGGCTCCCCGACTACGTCGGCGGAGGGAGCTTCGCCGATGCGGGCGAGGGAGTCTACCTCTCGACGCCCCCATCGTGGACGTGGCTCCACGGAGTCGAGTCGGGCACGGTTGCAGACACAGGTCCGTGAACTTGTGTCTGACACCGAGGGTGAGGCCTCGTGGGAAGAGGAAGAAGACCCCAGATATTTCTCTGACGAGGAGTCTGAGGGTCTTCCTTCCGATCCCACTCCCTCTCCTGAAAGACAGCTTTCTCCTCCTGAGAGTCTGTCTTTCGCTTCCTTTGTCCGGGAGATGTCTACGGCCATCCCCTTCCCGGTGGTTGTGGAGGACGAGCCCAGGGCTGAAATGTTTGAGCTCCTGGACTATCCTTCTCCACCTAAGGAAGCGTCCACTGTTCCCTTGCACCATGTCCTAAAAAAGACATTGCTTGCGAACTGGACAAAACCCTTAACTAATCCCCACATCCCCAAGAAGATCGAGTCCCAGTACCGGATCCATGGGGACCCAGATCTGATGCGCACTCAGTTGCCTCATGATTCTGGAGTTGTGGATCTGGCCCTAAAGAAGGCTAAGAGTTCTAGGGAGCATGCTTCGGCGCCCCCGGGCAAGGACTCTAGAACCTTAGACTCCTTTGGGAGGAAGGCCTACCATTCTTCTATGCTCGTGGCCAAAATTCAGTCTTACCAGCTCTACACGAGCATACACATGCGGAACAATGTGCGGCAGTTGGCGGGCTTGGTTGATGCTCTCCCCCCTGAGCAAGCCAAGCCTTTTCAGGAGGTGGTCAGGCAGCTGAAGGCGTGCAGAAAATTCCTGGCCAGAGGGGTGTATGACACCTTTGATGTTGCGTCCAGGGCCGCTGCTCAAGGTGTGGTGATGCGCAGGCTCTCATGGCTGCGTGCCTCCGACCTGGAGAATAGAATCCAGCAGCGGATTGCGGACTCGCCTTGCCGTGCGGATAACATTTTTGGAGAGAAAGTCGAACAGGTGGTAGAGCAGCTCCACCAGCGGGACACCGCATTCGACAAGTTCTCCCGCCGGCAGCCTTCAGCTTCTACCTCTACAGGTAGACGATTTTTCGGGGGAAGGAAGACTGTTCCCTACTCTTCTGGCAAGCGTAGGTACAATCCTCCTTCTCGACAGCCTGCGGCCCAGGCTAAGCCCCAGCGCGCTCGCTCTCGTCAGCAGCGTGCGACTCAGCAAGGCCCCTCGGCTCCCCAGCAAAAGCAAGGGGCGAGCTTTTGACTGGCTCCCGCAGAGCATAGCCGACATCCAAGTGTCCGTGCCGGGCGACCTGCCAGTCGGAGGGAGGTTGAAAGCTTTTCACCAAAGGTGGCCTCTCATAACCTCCGATCAGTGGGTTCTCCAAATAGTCCGGCAAGGATACACCCTCAATTTGGCCTCAAAACCTCCAAATTGTCCACCGGGAGCTCAGTCTTACAGCTTCCAGCACAAGCAGGTACTTGCAGAGGAACTCTCCGCCCTTCTCAGCGCCAATGCGGTCGAGCCCGTGCCATCCGGGCAAGAAGGGCTGGGATTCTATTCCAGGTACTTCCTTGTGGAAAAGAAAACAGGGGGGATGCGTCCCATCCTAGACCTAAGGGCCCTGAACAAATATCTGGTCAAAGAAAAGTTCAGGATGCTTTCCCTGGGCACCCTACTTCCCATGATTCAGGAAAACGATTGGCTATGCTCTCTGGACTTGAAGGATGCCTACACACACATCCCGATACTGCCAGCTCACAGACAGTATCTGCGATTTCAGCTGGGCACACGTCACTTCCAGTACTGTGTGCTACCCTTTGGGCTCGCCTCTGCGCCCAGGGTGTTTACAGAGTGCTTGGCTGTAGTAGCAGCAGCACTTCGCAGGCTGGGGGTGCACGTGTTCCCATATCTCGACGATTGGCTGGTGAAGAACACATCCGAGGCAGGAGCCCTGCAGTCCATGCAGATGACTATTCGCCTCCTGGAGCTACTGGGGTTTGTGATAAATTACCCAAAGTCCCATCTTCTCCCAGCGCAGAGACTCGAATTCATAGGAGCTCTGCTGGATTCTCGGACGGCTCGTGCCTATCTCCCAGAGGCGAGAGCCAACAACTTGTTGTCCCTCGTCTCGCGGGTGCGAGCGTCCCAGCAGATCACAGCTCGGCAGATGTTGAGATTGCTGGGCCACATGGCCTCCACAGTTCATGTGACTCCCATGGCCCGCCTTCACATGAGATCTGCTCAATGGACCCTAGCTTCCCAGTGGTTTCAGGCTGCTGGGGATCTAGAAGACGTGATCCACCTGTCCACGAGTTTTCTCGAATCCCTGTATTGGTGGACGATTTGGTCCAATTTGACTCTGGGACGTCCTTTCCAAATTCCTCAGCCTCAAAAAGTGCTGACCACGGATGCGTCTCTCCTGGGATGGGGAGCTCATGTCGATGGGCTTCACACCCAAGGAAGCTGGTCCCTCCAGGAACGCGATCTACAGATCAATCTCCTGGAGTTGCGAGCGATCTGGAACGCTCTGAAGGCTTTCAGAGATCGGCTGTCCCACCAAATTATCCAAATTCAGACAGACAACCAGGTTGCCATGTACTACGTCAACAAGCAGGGGGGCACCGGATCTCGCCCCCTGTGTCAGGAAGCCGTCAGCATGTGGCTCTGGGCTCGCCGTCACGGCATGGTGCTCCAAGCCACATATCTGGCAGGCGTAAACAACAGTCTGGCCGACAGGTTGAGCAGGATTATGCAACCTCACGAGTGGTCGCTCAATTCCCGAGTGGTGCGCCAGATCTTCCAAGCGTGGGGCACCCCCCTTGGTGGATCTCTTCGCATCTCGAGCAAACCACAAAGTCCCTCAGTTCTGTTCCAGGCTTCAGGCCCACGGCAGACTGGCATCGGATGCCTTCCTCCTGCATTGGGGGGAGGGCCTGCTGTATGCTTATCCTCCCATTCCTCTGGTGGGGAAGACTTTGTTGAAACTCAAGCAAGACCGAGGCACCATGATTCTGATTGCTCCCTTTTGGCCGCGTCAGATCTGGTTCCCTCTTCTTCTGGAGTTATCCTCCGAAGAACCGTGGAGATTGGAGTGTTTTCCGACCCTCATCACGCAGGACGAAGGGGCGCTTCTGCATCCCAGCCTCCGGTCCCTGGCTCTCACGGCCTGGATGTTGAGAGCGTAGACTTTGCCTCTTTGGGTCTGTCAGAGGGTGTCTCCCGCATCTTGCTTGCTTCCAGGAAAGATTCCACCAAGAGGAGTTACTTCTTTCTATGGAGGAGGTTTGCCGTCTGGTGTGACAGCAAGGCCCTAGATCCTCGCTCTTGTCCTACACAGACCCTGCTTGAATACCTTCTGCACTTGTCTGAGTCTGGCCTCAAGACCAACTCTGTAAGGGTTCACCTTAGTGCAATCAGTGCATACCATTACCATGTGGAAGGTAAGCCGATCTCGGGACAGCCTTTAGTTGATCGCTTCATGAGAGGTTTGCTTTTGTCAAAGCCCCCTGTCAAGCCTCCTACAGTGTCATGGGATCTCAATGTCGTTCTCACCCAGCTGATGAAACCTCCTTTTGAGCCACTGAACTCCTGCCATCTGAAGTACTTGACCTGGAAGGTCATTTTCTTGGTGGCAGTTACTTCAGCTCGTAGAGTCAGTGAGCTTCAGGCCCTGGTAGCCCAGGCCCCTTACACCAAATTTCATCATAACAGAGTAGTCCTCCGCACTCACCCTAAGTTCTTGCCAAAGGTCGTGTCGGAGTTCCATCTGAACCAGTCAATTGTCTTGCCAACATTCTTTCCCCGTCCTCATTCCTGCCCTGCTGAACGTCAGCTGCACACATTGGACTGCAAGAGAGCATTGGCCTTCTATCTGGAGCGGACACAGCCCAACAGACAGTCCGCCCAATTGTTTGTTTCTTTTGATCCCAATAGGAGGGGAGTGGCTGTGGGGAAACGCACCATATCCAATTGGCTAGCAGATTGCATTTCCTTCACTTATGCCCAGGCGGGGCTGGCTCTTGAGGGTCATGTCACGGCTCATAATGTTAGAGCCATGGCTGCGTCGGTAGCCCACTTGAAGTCAGCCTCCATTGAAGAAATTTGCAAAGCTGCGACGTGGTCTTCGGTCCACACATTCACATCTCATTACTGCCTGCAGCAGGATACCCGACGCGACAGTCGGTTCGGGCAGTCAGTTCTTCAGAACCTGTTTGGGCTTTAGGATCCAACTCCACCCCCCGAGGGCCCTGTTGTTCTGTTCCAGGCTGCACTCTCAGTTAGTTGGTAAATTTTTTAGGTCAATCTCAGTTATGTCCTCGCCGTTGCGAGGCCCAATTGACCACGGTTGTTGTTTTGAGTGAGCCTGGGGGCTAGGGATACCCCATCAGTGAGAACAAGCAGCCTGCTTGTACTCGGAGAAAGCGAATGCTACATACCTGTAGAAGGTATTCTCCGAGGACAGCAGGCTGATTGTTCTCACAAACCCGCCCGCCTCCCCTTTGGAGTTGTGTCTTCCCTTGTATCTCTTTTGCTACATATGAGACTGGCCGGCTCGAGCCGGTTTCGGGCGGGAAGACGGCCGCGCATGCGCGGTGCGCGCGGGCGCGCGAGGGCTAGCAAAGGACTTTGCTAGTGAAGATTCCGATTGGAGGGGCTGCCGTGGACGTCACCCATCAGTGAGAACAATCAGCCTGCTGTCCTCGGAGAATACCTTCTACAGGTATGTAGCATTCGCTTTATGTTTGGAGGTGGAACTTGTGCTGCTTCATACTGTTTGCACGTTCAAATGATATGTTTGTTCATTTGGTGTTGCATCTAATAAAGAGGAAGTTACAAAAAAAAAAAAAAAAGACCCCGTCCTAACTTAAACCACACTGCTATATGGATAACGGCTGAATATTGCCATTATCTGTATAGTGGTGGGGGTGGGCACTGTCCATATATAATCAGCACTGCTGCTTATGTGGACAGTGGTGTTAAATATGCATGGTCTGTTTAAATGCCATGGCCAGCATTTTAAATAAACACTGGCCACAGTGTTTAAATATTAACCCATTTGTTTCTACTTTTAAAGATGTGATTGTGCAGCTGTTTTATGTAGCTAAGATTGATTCAGAAGTGTTATGGGATTCTTTTCATTTAGGTTTGGCAGATGATATCAAGAGGTACATTGCACAAAAGAACACTACAACTTGCGCATTAGACCCTTATTCAGTCAGTTCAAACCAATAGTGATTGTCTAGGCAGCGCTTTATGAGAGCTTGTTTACTTTTCCATTGTTGAAACATGTTTATAATCTGTTCTTCAGCAAGACAGTGTTGGTCGTATCCTTAAAAAGCCATTGCTAGATTATAATGATCCTTGCAATTGCAAATTGATTTCAAGTCTTTCTTTTGTCTATGTACTGAAGTATTAACTCAGTTGTAGGATTTTTTTGGAGACACTGACAGTGGAGGATTACTGATGTTCAAAGGTTTACCACAATGGAACCACGAACAGTTGAACTCAAACAAAAATCATTTAAATCTAGATAAAATCATTAGGAAAAAGTGTCTTTCACTGGGATAATGAATATTTTCATTGGCCTAAAACATCTTATGTTTTTTGTCATTATTAATCTTTTTGACTACTTCAGTTCAAGTGTACAATGACACATTAATCAGAAAATCATATTGAGGGGCAAAATCGAAAGGGCACCCAAGTTTTGCTGAGGACGTCCTCGCAAAACGTCCCGATGGAGGGGAGGGGAAACCCGTATTATCGAAACAAGATGGACGCCCATGTTTCGTTTCAATAATACGGTCGGAGACGCCCAAATCTTGAAATTTAAGTCGTCCTTAGAGATGGTCGTCCCTAGACTTGGTCATTTCTGATTTTCGGCGATAATGGAAACCAAGGACGCCCATCTCAGAAACGACCAAATGCAAGCCCTTTGGTCATGGGAGGAGCCAGCATTCGTAGTGCACTGGTCCCCCTCACATGCCAGGACACCAACCGAGCACCCTCGGGGGCACTGCAGTGGACTTCATAAATTGCTCCTTACCTTGTGTGCTGATCCCCCCAAAACCCACTCCCCACAACTGTACACCACTACCATAGCCCTTACGGATGAAGGGGGGCACCTACATGTGGGTCCAGTGGGTTTGTGGTGAGTTTTGAAGGGCTCACATTTACCACCACAAGTGTAACAGGTAGGGGGGGATTGGGCTGGGTCCGTCTGCCTGAAGTGCACTGCACCCACTAAAACTGCTCCAAGGGCCTGCGTTCTGCTGTGATGGACCTGAGTATGACATTTGAGGCTGGTATAGAGGCTGGCACAAAATATTTTTAAAGATTTTTTTTGAGGGTGGGAGGGGGTTAGTGACCACTGGGGGAGTAAAGGGAGGTCATCCCCGATTCTCTCCGGTGGTAATCTGGTCAGTTCGGGCACCTTTTTGTGCCTTGGTTGTAAGAAACACATGACCAGGTAAAGTCGTCATCAGGGACGCCCTTTTTTTCCATTATGGGTCGAGGGCGTCCATGTGTTAGGCACGCCCAAATCCTGCCTTCGCTACGCCTCCGACATGCCCCCGAGAACTTTGGTCATCCATACGACGAAAAGCAGTTGGGGACGTCCAAAATCGGCTTTCGTTTATACCGATTTGGACGACCCTGTGAGAAGGACACCCATCTTCCGATTTGTGTTGAAAGATGGGCTTCTTTGTCTTTCAAAAATGAGCCTGATAGTGAAATGTATCTAATTTTTGCAACTGCTTATAAACATTGTTCTAGTTGTTGCAACTGCTTATAAACAACAAAGCACTTAGCTTACACCCGAGCCCAGCCATTTCACTTTGCAGGCTTCTTTAGGGGTTGTTCTTCACTCAACCAAATAATAACAGCAGTTTTATGACATCATATGAACTGTCATTCTTGCATCACAGTTTCATTCAATAGCAGTTGTATGACATTATTAGGCTTATTTTCGAAAGAGAAGGGCGCCCATCTTTCGACACAAATCGCAAGATGGGTGTCCTTCTCACAGGGTCGCCCAAATCCGCATAATTGAAAGCCGATTTTGGGTGTCCTCAACTGCTTTCCGTCACGGGGACGACCAAAGTTCATGGGGGCGTGTCAGAGGCATAGCGAAGGCGGGACTGGGGCGTGGATAACACATGGGCGTCCTCGACCAATAATGGAAAAAAGAAGGGCATCCCTGACGAACACTTGGATGACTTTACCTGGTCCTTTTTTTCTTAAGACCAAGCCACAAAAATGTGCCCTAAATGACCAGATGACCACCGGAGGGAATCGGGGATGACCTCCCCTTACTCCCCCAGTGGTCACTAACCCCCTCCAACCATCAAAACAATTTTTAAAAATATTTTTTCCAGCCTCTATGCCAGCCTCAAATATCATACCCAGCTCCATGACAGCAGTATGCAGGTCCCTGGAGCAGTTTTAGTGGGCGCAGTGCACTTTAGGCAGGCGGACCTAGGCCCATCCCCCTCCACCTGTTACACTTGTGGTGGTAAATGTGAGCCCTTCAAAACCCACCAGAAACCCACTGTACCCACATGTAGGTGCCCTCCTTCACCCATAAGGGCTATGGTAGTGGTGTACAGTTGTGGGGAGGGGTTTGGGGGGCTCAGCACACAAGGTATCGGAGCTATGCACCTGGGAGCAATTTATGAAGTCCACTGCAGTGCCCCCTAGGGTGCCCGGTTGGTGTCCTGGCATGTCAAGGGGACCAGTGCACTACGAATGTTGGCTCCTCCCATGACCAAACGGCTTGGATTTGGTCATTTCTGAGATGGGCGTCCTCGGTTTCCATTATCGCCAAAAATTGGGGACGACCATCTCTAAGGTCGACCTAAATTTCGCGATTTTGGCATCCCCGACCGTATTATCGAAACGAAAGATGGACTCCCATCTTGTTTCAAAAATACGGGTTTCCCTGCCCCTTCGCCGGGATGTCCTACGAGGACGTCCTCAGGAAAACTTGGGCGCCCCTTTCGATTATGCCCCTCCACGTGAACCTGAAAACAATTTGAAAGTTATGAATGAGTTAAAAAGCAACAAAGCAATACTCATTATATCACAATATTGCCATGAAAAATCTTGTGCCTAGTGTGAAAAAAAAATCACATTTAATCTGAAAATAATAGGTTTTTTGTTTTAAAGACTTACTGTCATTCTTTCATCACAATTTCATTCTGCTTCGCAGATGGCGCCTGCTTCGCAAACAAGATGGTGCCAGCTACTTAACAAAAGTGCCAACATTATCTTGACCAGTCAAACTGTTCACTCACGAGACTTCACTAAACAATCCTGCAGTATTAACATTACAACTTTACTGATGTCTCATTGAACTAACTCATACAAATGCTCACCAATAAACTTTATATTGGAAAATCTATTAGGGGTTTCAAAATTAGAATAAATGAACATTGATGTAGTTTAAGGAAGAACAGAGTAGAGGCTCCTTTGGTTAATCACTGCAATCAAATGCATCATAGTTTTAATCAGCTAAGATGTTTTGTAATAGAACTGATAACTGCAGGTGTTTGTGGAGGTGATAGAGCAAGATTGCTGTTGCAAAGTGAACAGAAATGGATTTACCGAGTATGGGGTCCTTATCTCTAGCATTTAGTGCACGCTAATTATTAGCGCACATTAAAAACGCTAGTGCGCCTTCCTAAATTCTCAATTTAATTGAATGTCAAGCATTTGTATTAGTTAGTTCAATGTGACATCAATAAAGTTGTGTAATGTTTATAAGAAGTGGCAAAATTTAGAAAAAGAAATCACTACACGATTTTCTGATTAATGTATCATTGTACACTTTAAATGAAGCAGTCCAAAAGATTAATAAAGAGAAAAAACACAAGGGGCCCGGTTTACAAAGGCGTGCTAGCGTTTTTAGCATGCGCTAAAGATTAGCACACATTAACCGTGTAGATGCCCATAATTTTCCTGTGGCGGCTACACGGTTAGCGTGTGCTAAAAATGCTAGTGCGCCTTTGTAAACAGGGCCCAGGGTTTTTTAGACTAATGATAATATTCATTACCTCAATGAAAAACGCTGAATAATGAGTAGGCGTTTGGGTGTTTGAGGTCTTTTTTTTGTGATTTTATCATGGTCATAGTACAGAGGTATTATTTACATTGCTGGACACTGTTTATGAAAGTATTTCAGATAAGCTAGCTTTTCTTCTGATATTCTTTAATAGTCATCTGCATTTGATATTATCAATCGTTCTTATTTGATTGAGATTGGTATTGGTCCAAAGGTTGTTGCATGGTTTCTATCATATTTGACATGGCGACACAGCAAATTCAAACTGGTAGTAATGTATCTGATTTAGCACCACTAAATTTTGGGATCCTTTGAGGTATTACTATCAGCAGTTTTGTTTAAAATACATATGCATCTTCTAAGTGAGTTTTTAAAGGAATTTCAAGTGCAACATCATATTTATGTTGATGTGATGATTTTTGTATCTTTTTCCATTACACAGGGGCCCTTTTACAAAGGCACATAAGGGCCTACGCGCATCCAGCATGTGTCAAATCGGCATTACTGGCCGGCTACCACGTGCTCCGGGCAGTAATTACAAATTTGGCACGTGTCAAAAACATGCGGTAGAAAATAATTTTCTATTTTCAAACATGGGGGCATTCCTGGCGGTAATCGGCACTTGGTGTGCTGCAGGACGGTTACCACATGGGTTACGCTTGAGCCCTTACTGCTAAGTCAGCGGGTGGCGTTAAGGGCTCAGGCCATAAATAGACGCACACTGATTTTCATTTTGCCACACATCCATTTCCAGGCTCAAATTTTAAAAAACCTTCTTGGAGAAATGGTCCTGCGCGCATCCAGTACATGCACCCACACTACCACAGGCCACTTTTTGGTGCGCCTTTGTGTTAAGATTCTCTTGGTAGCTTTGACTTGACATCTAAATGGTTGTTTGGTAATTTACCAGGGCTGTGGAGTCAGAGTTGGAGTCGGAAGTAATTTTGGGTGGAGTCAGAGTCAAGAGTTGGAGTCGATACAAATATACTGACTGACTTCAGCTTCAAAATAAAAAAAATATAATATATGGTAAATTTATCATTTTATACCTATATATATATATATGGTGTCTGAAAAAAGGGACCCCCCCCCCAACATTTTTCCAAATAACCCAAAATTGACCTTCTTCATCAGAAACTTCTGCCTGAAATTTGAGACATTTCTGAGTGCTTTATTTTTTCAACAGAATGGAACTCAAGTGCATCAGGCTCACAAAATAGTTGAACTCTTAATGAAACCCCAGAATTCATTGAGCCAACTGCTCAGTGGCATCGAAGACTTTGTGACTATGTAAAAATTGAAGGAGGATAATTTTGAACACAAATTATTTATTAGGATTAATTTACCACCTTTTTGAAGGAATTCACTCAAGGCAGTGTACAGTAAGAATAGATCAAACATGAGCAATAGGCAGTTCTAACAGTAAAAATATTCAAACAATACAAAGTATGGCGTGGAGGGGCATAATCGAACAGCGCCAGCCATCTATATGGCCGGCCATCTTCGGGGCCGGCTCCACAAAGGAGCAGAGCCAACCGTATTATCGAAAAATATGGCCGGCCATCTTTTCTTTCGATAATACAGTTGGGGCCGGCTAAATCTCAACATTTAGGTCAAATGTTGAGATTGCCAAGTTTAGAGATGGCCGGCTTCGGTTTTCGGCCATAATGGAAACGGGCCCGGTCATCTCAAACCCGGCGAAATGCAGGATATTTGGTCGTGGGAGGAGCTAGCATTTGTAGTGCACTGGTCCCCCTCACATGCCAGGACACCAACCGGGCACCCTAGGGGGCACTTCTAAAAATAAAAAAAAATACAAATTGCTCCCAGGTGCATAGCTCCCTTACCTTGCGTGCTGAGCCCCCCAAATCCTCCCCAAAACCCACTCCCCACAACTCTACACCACTACCATAGCCCTAAGGGGTGAAGGGGGGCACCTACATGTGGGTACAGTGGGGTTTCCGGGGGGTTGGAGAGCTCCCATTTACCACCACAAGTGTAACAGGTAGGGGGGTGGGCCTGGGTCCACCTGCCTGAAGTGCACTGCACCCACAAAAAACTGTTCCAGGTATCTGCATACTGCTGTTGGAGCTGGGTATGACATTTCAGGCTGGCATAGAGGCTGGCAAAAAATGTTTTTTAATTTTTTGGGGGGGTGGGAGGCGGTTGGTGACCACTGGGGGAGTAAGGGGAGGTGATCCCCTATTCCCTCCTGTGGTCTTCTGGTCAATTGGGGCACTTTTTTGAGGCTTGGTCGTAAAAATAAATGGACCAAGTGAAGCCGGCGAAATGCTCGTTAGAGCCGGCCATCTTTTTTCCATTATTGGGCGAAGCCAGCCATCTCGTAACCACGCCCCCATCCTGCCTTCTGTACCCTGCTGAAACACCCCCTTGAAGTTTGGCCAGCTCCGCGTCGGAAAGCAGTTGAAGCCGGCCAAAATCAGCTTTCGATTATACCGATTTGGCCAGGTTCAGGAAATGGCCGGCCATCTCCCGATTTGTGTCGGAAGATGGCCGGTGATCTCTTTCGAAAATAAGCTGGATAGTATACTACTTACAATGTCAACACAATACGTAATAGAACATTTTAATTGACAATGTAGGGTAGAAGCAAAGATGGAACATAGAGATAGGTAAGAGATAAGAAAAGTTAGAAAGTAAAGTGACTAATTTAAAGAAAGCTGCACATGAGGTCAGAGAGCTGGTTAAATATTAGCTCAGCTACGAGATCTAAGATAGCGATTTAGGAGGTAGACGCACCTGCAGCTGCTCTGCAGACCATGCCAATCTCGTCTTTTCAGAGTGTCTTCCGACCCGTTGGAAATGGGCAAGCAGAGAGGGAAGGTTAGGGAGTTCTGGTGATGAAACAGATGACGCTGGATCGTTTTGGAGCACCTGTGGGGCCCTTGATGACCTCATCTCCTTCTCCCGAACTGATGCATTAGCATCAGTCAGTAGTGTGGACAGGGTGTCTCTGAGTCCTGTTGAGTGTGCGCCCCCTCCCACCGCAGCCGGGGAGTGAAAGTACTGGAGACGTCTCTGTGCCTAGTGTTGCAGAGGCTGAAGAACTGGGCTTCCAGAGAAGGAAGGCGCCAACAGCAGAAGAGACTGTGCAAGAAGGACGAGACAATCTTATTCAATCAGTGCTTAAGATATTTCCTTCGGATATTGTGAGTACTCTTTCCCAGGTGAAAAGTCTACCTCCTTCTGCTATGTCATCTTGGGTTATTACTAAACCAGCAGTAGTGACTTTGGAGTCACTTTGGGATATTGTTTATGATATATTATTATTGGTTATTTGTAACAATATTCTGAAATTCTTATTCAATTAATGTGATTATCTTTATAACATATTGTAAGCCACATTGAGCCTGCAAATAGGTGGGAAAATGTGGGATCCAAATGCAGCAAATAAATAAATATGCATTCCTCTTTACAGCCTTTGGTTATGGGGAATTGTAAGGATATTAAGGTTATTTCAGAGGCGGTCTTGCTTCAAGCCCAGGTAGCTTCCAGTCATTCCATCCGCATCACTTTCTTCATTCGAGTTGTCCGCTATCCCAGAACAGGTGGTACAGGCTCTATCCACTGTTCTGAAAGAAGAGAACATCTCTCTGGGTAAGTGAACATGGAAATGCTCTATGCTTTGGTGACTTTAAAATTGGGATAGAAGAAAATGTATAGGTTTATTGATCAAAACAGTTTTAGGTAGCAACATTGCCAATTGCAAGAACAACTGCCCAAGAAATTGTTTTTCCCCCCCCATATCTTATAGGGAGGGTAGGGTTAAATGGTCATTTTTCTCAATGGAGGAGGGTGAATAGTGGAGTGCCGCAGGGATCAGCACTGGGATCAGTACTATGTAACATATTTATAAATATGGAAATCGGAACCACGAGTGAGGTGCTTAAATTTGCAGATGACACAAAACTGTTTAAGGTTGTTAAAACACATGCGGACTGTGAACAATTGCAGGAAGACCTTAGGAAATTGGGAGACGGCATCCAAATGGCAGATTAAATTTAAATTTAATATGGACAAATGCAAAGTGATGCACACTGGAAAGAATAATCTGAATCATAGTTACCTGATTCTTAAGGTCCACCTTTTGTGGGTCAGCACCCAAGAAAGAGATCTAGGTGTCATTCTAGATAATACACTGAAATCTTCTCAGTGTGTGGCAGCAGCCAAAAAACCAAACAAGATGCTAGGAATTATTAGGAAAGGGATGGTAAATAATACCAAAAATACTATAATGCCTATGTATCACTCCATGGTGGAACCTCACCTTGAGTACTGCATTCAATACTGCTGCATCTCAGAAAAGATATAGCGGAATTAGAAAAGGTTCAAAGAAGAGCGACCAGAATGATAAAGGGGATGGAACTCTTCTCATATGAGGAAAGGCTAAAGAGGTTAGGTCTCTTCAGCTTAGAAAAGAGACAGATGAGGGGAGATATGATTAAGTAGAGTGAGTAGAAGTGAAACGATTTTTTACTTGTTCCAAAACTACAAAGACTAGGGAACACTCAAGGAAGTTACATGGAAATACTTTTAAAACAAATAGGAGGAAATATTTTTTCACTCAACAAATAGTTAAGCTCTGGAATGGGCTGTTCAGCAGTACCTCACTGCCAGCCGCTAGTGCAGCTTTGTAAACAGGGGCCTTGGAAATTTCATAAATAAAACATTTATTAATAAAAATAAAAATCTGATACCCCCAAGGAGGCTTGTACTTTGGACTCCCTTGGAAGGAAGATTTTTAAAACACAATCTTTCTTCCTCTACGGATTCTTATCAGCTTTTCATTGTACAAATCATGCACAATACTTTCTGTAAGATTGAAGAGTTTGATGGAAGATTTTTTTAGAGGCTAGGGCTTTTCAGCTTGGAGAAGAGACGGCTGAGGGGAGACATGATAGAGGTATATAAAGTAATGAGTGGAATGGAACAGGTGTGAAGCGTCTGTTTAAGATCATATCAGGAAGCTTCTAGGTTTGTAAATAAAGGAATATTATAATGATCTTATATGGAATAATGGTTCCAGTTCTAAATAACTTTTTTAGTAGTTAAAAAAAAACTTTCCTTCAAAAGTTCTGTTTCTGGACTTTCCTTTCAGCCTGTTTTATCTTGTCTGCAATTTGCAGATGCATTCTACAATAAGATTTCTTTGATTGTGAATTCATTGGGAGTAAGGGACCCCTCTAATTCTCAATCAGTCCAGTTAATGAAGCAGGAATATTGGACAGATTTTCTTCTTGTCCCGGCTCAACAAGTCTCAGAGGTAATAAAAAGTTAAAGACCCACTTCTAGTGCTTTGGGATGTTTGCTTACCAATGATTATTAAGTTTGTGAGAGAAGGACTTGCACCTTTGGTGGCAAACTTGGTTAACAGGTCTTTTCAGGAAAGGTTGTTTCCAGACAAGTTTAAATATGCAGTGGTTAAACCCCTGCTTAAGAATGGGAAAACAGACCTTTCTGACCCTAATAATTATTGTCCAGTTTCTTTTATTCTTGGCCAACATATTTGAGGAATTGGCCTTACATCAATTATGAGAATTTTTGGAAGAATATAAGATCTTGAATGACTGCCAATTCGATTTTCAATCTAAATTTTCAACTGAGACGCTATTAATTTCAGTTTGTGACACTATAAGAATGGGCTTTGATCATGGTTCAGAATTTCTTATGGAGCTGTTACAGATCTCAGCAGCTTTTGATACAGTGCACAATGTCCTTAGATCAATTGAAAAACTTAGGTATTGCTGAGGGGTCTGGAACTGGCTTTCCTTATTTCTATGTTACCAGATGTTCCATGTGCAAAGGAATAGTCAGTATGGGAAGAGCTTACTTCAGGGGTTCAACGAGTTTCTGCTTTTTCTTCTGTTCTTTTTAATATGTATATGATGCCTATTTGTGAGGTTCTTTCTGACTTAGGAGTACAATATGGTCTGTGATCTTCGTTTCTGCTAATGTAAACCCAGCTGATTCTCTGGATTTTTTGCAGTTCTGTTTGCAAGCAATTGAATTATTAGGAAAGGGATGGTTAATAAAACTGAAAATACTATAATGCCTTTGTATCACTCCATGGTGCGTCTGCACCTTGAGTATTGCGTTCAGTTCTGGTTGCTGTATCTCAAAAAAGATATAGCGGAATTAGAAAAGATTCAAAGAACAGCAACTTAAATGATAAAGAGGATGGAACTCCTCTCATATGAGGAAAGGCTAAAGAGGTTAGGGCTCTTCAGCTTAGAAAAGAGACGGATGAGGGGAGATATGATTGAGGTCTAAAAAATCCCGAGTGGTGTAGAACGAGTAGAAGTAAATTGATTTTTTACTCGTTCCAAAAGTACAAAGACTAGGGGACACTTGAGGAAGTTACATGGAAATACTTTTAAAACAAATAGGAAGAAATATTTTTTCACTCAACAAATAGTTAAGCTCTGGAGGATGCAGTAACAACGGTTAGTGTATCTGGGTTTTAAAAAGGTTTGGACAAGTTCCTGGAGGAAATGTCCATAGTCTGCTATTGAGACAGACATGGGAAGCAACTGCTTGCCCTGTAATTTGAAGTATGGAGTGTTGCCACGATTTGGGTTTCTGCCAGGTACTTGTGACCTGGCTTGGCCCCTGTTTGGTAAACAGGATACTGGGCTAGATGGACCATTGGACTGACACAGTATGGCTACTCTTATGTTCTTATGTATAATCTTGGTTGACATCTAACAAGCTTGAAACAAATATAGAAAAATCTCATGTCTTGTTTTTTATCAGGACATCATGTCTTGTTTTTTATCAGCAGGCACAAAAGGGGTTCGAAGTTTCCACAAAAAGTACAACAAAAAAGAAGAAAGTAGTGGAAACACACAACTTCAAGAGATCAATCCGAGACAGGGGGTGAGATGCTCCAGGAAAACTTTATTAGGGTCCCTAATAAAGTTTTCCTGGAGCATCTCACCCCCTGTCTCGGATTGATCTCTTGAAGTTGTGTGTTTCCACTACTTTCTTCTTTTTTGTTGTTTTTTATCAGGACATGCTAATCCCTCTTTTCCCTCTCAGATATTTTTGGGCAACTTGTATTGTGCATTGTTGGGGGGGGGGGGCATCTTATTGGATTCTTCACTGTCTTTTCAATCTCATTTATGTTATTCAGAAGATTTTCTATCAGTTAAAATTAGCGAGGGTGCTTCAAATTTGTTTTTTTTAACTTCTGAAAATTTTTGAATAGTGATTCAATTACTGCAATGCTGTATACTTGAGTGTCCCCTTTTGTGCACTGAGGGCATTACAGATAGTTAGAATGCAGTGGCACAGGTTTTGATGGGTCTGTCATGATCTATTCATATCTCTCCAGCTTTCAAATGTTTACACTGGTTGCCTGTTAAATTCAGTTTAAGATCTTGACCTTTATCTTCAAAGTGTTGCATGATGAGACTTCAACGTTGTTAGCCTCTTCCCTGCATGCTTCTCAACCTACATACATTTTGAGTAGAGAGCTGCATGGGAATAGGGATCAGATTCTTGCGGGAGTTTAGTCAAAACTTCTGGTGATGCCAGAATCATGCTTTGAATGCACTGAGTGAGGCAACTGGTGCACCAAAACGAGGCTTGGAATGTACTGAGAGAGGCAGTTGGAGCACCAGAATGAGGTATGAAATGGCCAGAGAGGCATATTAAGGTGGTTGGATTAACAGGAGATGGATTTGCCTATCTAGCCAGTAGGCTGAAGCCAGTAGGCAGAGCTTGCAGCCATCTTCATTTGTCCAACACAACAGCAAACGCCAATGGAAACAATAGCAAACTAGATTTTGCATTCTCTCTGTTAGGAGGGGACAGGGGGTGGGGGTGGGATGTAAGGGGAGTCGGGGAGCTTTTGAGGGAGGGAGCAAATGAGCTGCTGCCCACACCACTGTTGTCACCAGGCTGGGCTACGGGGGAGGGGGGTCTTCATCCCCCTGCAGCCCGGCCCGGCTCGATGACAGCAGCAGCATGGTGTCACGTCGCTGTAAGCGATCTGGAGTACTGAGCCCTTGGGTTGCTGCCAGAGACCAGCAACAGCAGGAAGACCACCCAACAGGGAAGCGCGGACAAACACCAACAGACTGGACAGGAACCACACACTAGAACAGACTTGGCTTGGCTGGTCTGGAACCAAAAGCTGGAGCAGACTTGGCTTGACTGGACTGGAACCACAAGCTGGAGCGGACTTGGCTTGACTGGACTGGAACCACAAGCTGGAGCGGACTTGGCTTGGCTGGACTGGAACCACAAACTGGAGTACTCAGGCAAGGCAGACATGAACGGGGAAGGGCTAAAGCTAAGGACAACCAGGGTGGAACAAGCAGGCAGGGAACTATAGCAGAAAACAGACAGATCAAGGAAACAATAAGGAACTGGAGCTAGGCAGAGCAGATACAGCAGCAGGGAACTAAAGTTAAAGACACACAGGGCTGAAACAGCAGGAGGGAAACTAGAACTGACAATGAGCAAAACAGCAACAAGCAGTAAGGAACTGAAGCTAGGCAGAGCAGATACAGCAGCAAGGAACTAAAGTTAAAGACACACTAGGCAAAAACAAACAGAAGAAACTAAAGCTAAGGACACACAAAGCAGATACTAGCAGAGCTAGAGCAGCAACAAACACTCTCAGACAAAAGCACATCTGAAGACCTCTGTTGCAAAGGCAAAGCCTGAAAGTTCCCAGGTGTTAAATAAGGCAATTACAGATGATGTCACCGGTGAGGCTTGACAGCAGAACCACCGGGGCAAGTTTGGAAAGCTGGAACATCAGGACTGGAATGGAACCTGGAAGACATCTGGGAAACAGGAAAAAACAGTCCACAGCAACCACAGGACCCGGTCACCCGGAGGCAAGGTGAGTGTAGGCATGGAATAAAGTCACAGTCGTGACACATGGGCATAAGCTCATTTGCTTCCCCCCCCCCCCCCCCCCCCTTCACTAACCCCTCAAAAGCTCTTCAACTCCCCCCTCCAGTCTTTTACTGTCACAGGGATATTTTGTATTATACGCCCGCCTTGCGGGCAAAACCCTTATCGTGACTGTTATAATCACAGACAAAACCCCCTTCTGGGAGCTTATAATCTCCTACTAATCATGTTTCTATTTGTTTTTTTTATAAGATTTTTTTGTCTTTCTTGTATTTTTACTATTGATCACTATCTTCCACACATGCTTCCAGTTCTTAACGTGATTGAGCTAGAAATGGCAGGCTTAAAGTGGTCACTTATCTTGATATTCCAATATTCCTTCGACTCACTGGATCCCGACTGGTGCCTGTTTCATTAGAGCTTTGTCAAGGGATCTTCAGTAGTTACAGATCTGCTGAAAGAAGAAAACGCCGGTCAATTACCCCATTAGTTGTATCAACACCAACAACCGGTCTTGGCGGTGACTCACATCAACTGGACCGCATCCTCAGTTTTGCCGCCACCCAAAGCAAATGGCGTCGTCGTCTTATAACCGTTAGCAAAACAGAAATGACTCACATACATCGGCAGAACCGATTGCCCAGAGTGGGGCTCACATAAAACTACTACTACTTATAATTTCTAAAGCGCTACTAGATGTACGCAGCGCTGTACACATGAACATGAAGAGACAGTCCCTGCTCGACAGAGCTTACAATCTAATTAGGACAGACAGACAGAACAAACAAGAGATAAGGGAATATTAAAGTGAGGATGATAAAATAAGGGTTCTGAACAAAGTGAATAAGGGTTAGGAGTACACCACCAGTGCAAATATACAAGATATCCCTGTGACAGTATGAGACTTTCCCCTTAAAGCACATTAGTTGTACATCCAAGGAGGAACTATCTACTATTTTGTATTGAATTGGTTTCAGGTGTAAGTAGATTAGAGTTGCAGAGATCATAACAGTGTCACTTCATTGGGTTAGGCAGAATGATTATTTTTATTTATTTATGTTACATTTGTACCCTGTGCTTTCCCACTCATGGCAGGCTCAATGCAGCTTACATGGGGCAATGAAGGGTTAAGTGACTTGCCCAGAGTCACAAGGAGCTGCCTGTGCCTGAAGTGGGAATCAAACTCAGTTCCTCAGGACCAAAGTCCACCACCCTAACCACTAGGCCACTCCTCCACTCGATTATAGATCTTTGATCTTTTCTGTTGCTAGTCCTCGTTTCTGGAACATATTACCACAGGGCTTATGTAGTGTTACTTGTTTTTGCATTTTTGGGAATGTTTGGAAGTGTATCTCTCTTTAGTCAGGTGTTTTAGTTATTCTTTTAATTATTTTGAAGTTGATTTTGGTTTATTTCTTATCCACATATTAATTTCATTTTATTGTCTGTTGTCCTCCACCTGATTGTGTATGTTATTTTGTAAGCTGTCTAGAATTGCTTAGATAGATCAAGTTACATATGATTAAAATGAAACTAAATAAACAATAAAATAATCTTATTTACCGTATCAGTGCTGCATTAATTTTCTTATATGATGCCTAGTAAGAGGTTTCATTTCTATTGTGCTGACATCGTATCTGTGTTATATGAATGTTTCTCCATGCTGCCTGCTATGCTGTATCATTTGTATCCTGCTGACATTTATCATATTTCTGTTATATGATGGTGTTTTAATATGTACAGTGGGGGAAATAAGTATTTGATCCCTTGCTGATTTTGTAAGTTTGCCCACTGACAAAGACATGAGCAGCCCATAATTGAAGGGTAGGTTATTGGTAACAGTGAGAGATAGCACATCACAAATTAAATCCGGAAAATCACATTGTGGAAAGTATATGAATTTATTTGCATTCTGCAGAGGGAAATAAGTATTTGATCCCCCACCAACCAGTAAGAGATCTGGCCCCTACAGACCAGGTAGATGCTCCAAATCAACTCGTTACCTGCATGACAGACAGCTGTCGGCAATGGTCACCTGTATGAAAGACACCTGTCCACAGACTCAGTGAATCAGTCATCCTTAGACAGCTCCTTGCTCTTGGCCATTTTGTAGAGGTTAGAGTCTGTCAGGGACAAGATCATACACCTGCACAAGGCTGGAATGGGCTACAAAACCATCAGTAAGACGCTGGGCGAGAAGGAGACAACTGTTGGTGCCATAGTAAGAAAATGGAAGAAGTACAAAATGACTGTCAATCGACAAAGATCTGGGGCTCCACGCAAAATCTCACCTCGTAGGGTATCCTTGATCATGAGGAAGGTTAGAAATCAGCCTACAACTACAAGGGGGGAACTTGTCAATGATCTCAAGGCAGCTGGGACCACTGTCACCACGAAAACCATTGGTAACACATTACGACATAACGGATTGCAATCCTGCAGTGCCCGCAAGGTCCCCCTGCTCCGGAAGGCACATGTGACGGCCCGTCTGAAGTTTGCCAGTGAACACCTGGATGATGCCGAGAGTGATTGGGAGAAGGTGCTGTGGTCAGATGAGACAAAAATTGAGCTCTTTGGCATGAACTCAACTCGTCGTGTTTGGAGGAAGAGAAATGCTGCCTATGACCCAAAGAACACCGTCCCCACTGTCAAGCATGGAGGTGGAAATGTTATGTTTTGGGGGTGTTTCTCTGCTAAGGGCACAGGACTACTTCACCGCATCAATGGGAGAATGGATGGGGCCATGTACCGTACAATTCTGAGTGACAACCTCCTTCTCCTCCGCCAGGGCCTTAAAAATGGGTCGTGGCTGGGTCTTCCAGCACGACAATGACCCAAAACATACAGCCAAGGCAACAAAGGAGTGGCTCAGGAAGAAGCACATTAGGGTCATGGAGTGGCCTAGCCAGTCACCAGACCTTAATCCCATTGAAAACTTATGGAGGGAGCTGAAGCTGCGAGTTGCCAAGCGACAGCCCAGAACTCTTAATGATTTAGAGATGATCTGCAAAGAGGAGTGGACCAAAATTCCTCCTGACATGTGTGCAAACCTCATCATCAACTACAGAAGACGTCTGACCGCTGTGCTTGCCAACAAGGGTTTTGCCACCAAGTATTAGGTCTTGTTTGCCAGAGGGATTAAATACTTATTTCCCTCTGCAGAATGCAAATAAATTCATATACTTTCCACAATGTGATTTTCCGGATTTAATTTGTGATGTGCTATCTCTCACTGTTACCAATAACCTACCCTTCAATTATGGGCTGCTCATGTCTTTGTCAGTGGGCAAACTTACAAAATCAGCAAGGGATCAAATACTTATTTCCCCCACTGTATATTTCTGACACTGTACCATGTTATTCCTGTGATTAGGATTCAATTTGCCTGTCAACAATTTTACTTCATTGATTGTAGTTATGCTTATATTGAGTTATTCACTATTGTTATGTGTTTAACAAAATCCTGAGCTTTATATTAAACTACACCTGCTATAAACTGCCTTGAGTAAATCTCTTCGTACAAGCAGTTAATAATTCCCAATAAATAAAATAAAATTGACCTTGTCACCAAACCTTTCAGGACTCCCTCTTTTGATGGTTGAACCAATCAAACCTGTCAAAAGGAATTCCCTTCCAAATTCCTCTCTCAAATTGTCCTGGCCATGGATGCATCCAAACTGGGGAGGAGAGCTCATGTATATGGACTGCATGTTCATGGCCTTTGGTTTACTCAGGAAATGCTTCATAAATTTTCTTGAATTATAGACAGACTTCAGGGATCAGTTGTTCAACAAAAATAATCGTAGTCCAAACAGGCAACCAAATTGCAATGCATTATCTACTGTTCTAGGCGAGTATAGTATAGCTGAATAGCCAGTTTAAACCATCCCCAAGTAGAAGCTTTACCAGTAGACTCTCAATTCTTAAGCAGATCTTCTTTATTGTAGTACTCAGAATAAACAATTTACAGTTCAGTTGCTTAGAAGAGAATTGTAGCCTTCCGCAGAGTCTGTATCTAGCCATTCCAGAGTCAAGGAGATGGCCAGAACCTCAGCCCAGGTGAAAGGAAAAGCTATGGCTCTCAAAGGAAATAAGGGGGAGAAACTCGGGGTAAATAAAAGGAGAATAATTTGAGGAGATGGTTAAAAATCTTGATAGAATTACAGTAGATTAAGGAAGGATCAGTTCTACAACAGCTGCTGATCACAAAGCATGCTAGCAAGACTGGGCTTTCTCACTCAGCCCACAGGGGCAGAGAGGGGAGGCTGGCCCTAGCTAAGAGCTAACAGCCAATAGGGAAAGCTCACAAGGAGTCAATCACAGGATACTGCAAACTATAGGAAAAGCAGTTCTAATACACAGTTCTATCTATTACACAGACAATGCAATTGAATACAATTAATACTCATATTAAATATACATAACAATACACCCATCCTCAGTGGGGGCAGAATACATTACAGTGGAGTGGAGGAGTAGCCTAGTGGTGAGAGCACTGGTCTTGCAATCCAGAGGTGGCTGGTTCAAATCCCACTGCTGCTCCTTGTGATCTTGGGCAAGGCACTTAACCCTCCATTACCTCAGGTACAAACTTAGATTGTGAGCCCTCCTGGGACAGAGAAATATCCAGAGTACCCGAATATAACTCACCTTGTGTGAGCAAAATCTAAATAAATAAATAAATCAACAAGCAGGAAGGAACAAGTTTCTGCCTTCTATGTTAGGAGACTGCCAGGATGTTGAACTGAGCTACCTTCAAGGAATGACCCTCAGAGTCACATATCTGCCAGGGAAAGCCAACTTCCTATTGAACAAAGTGAGTTGAAATCTGTAACCAAACCACATGGTCCCTGGACTTGGGAAAGCAAAAAGCATAATTCATGAGTGATAGACCTATTCATGTCTCTTCAGAACAGGAAGGTTTCTCAGTTCTGCTTCAGTTTAGTGATTTATGGCATACTAGCCTCAGTTGCTTTTCTCGTAGATTGGAGGAGGGTCTTTTGCATACATATCCTCTGATTCAACTTGTGACAAGGATTTTCCTAAAACTCAGGAGATCCAGGACTTTGATTCTTATAGACCTTATTGGTCAAGACAAATTTGGTTTCCTCTTTTTTAGAGGTTATCAATAGAAATCAAACAAAATAAAACATGGAAAAGAAAATAAGATGATACCTTTTTTATTGGACATAACTTAATACATTTCTTGATTAGCTTTCGAAGGTTACCCTTCTTCGTCAGATCGGAAGAAGGGCAACATTCGAAAGCTAATCAAGAAATGTATTAAGTTATGTCCAATAAAAAAGGTATCAACTTATTTTCTTTTCCATGTTTTATTTTGTTTGATTTCTATTGATAACCTTTAAGAGTGGACTAACACGGTTACCACACCTCTCTTTTTTAGAAAATGACCATAAGGAGGTTGATTTCATTGATCATACAGATGTAGGACCCTCTGTTACATCCCAAAGTTAGACCCCAAACCCTCATTGCCTGGGTGTTGAAAAGGGAACAAAAGCTGCCTTGAGCCTGTCTGATTCTGTGTCTCAGATCATTCTGACTTCTAGGAGTGCCTCTACTAGACTGTTTTTAAATGGAGAAGGTTTGCAGTTTGGTGTAACAGCAGGGTCATATCCCCAACTCAGTCAGGGTTTCTCTGAGTATAATTGGCCCATATCATAGCCCTGGAGAAGGTAAACTCATCTCTGTACAACCTTTAGTTCTTTGATATATGTGCTACTTGCTGTCTCTTGGGATCTCATCAGTTCTAACCCAACTGAGGAGAGCTCAGTTTGAGTCACTAGAATCCTATGACCTAGAACATCATATTTTTGGTGGTGGTGATTTCAGCACACACAGTCAGTGCACTAGTAGCATCAATAATACGATAGTTTTGTGCACTCATCCAAATTTCTCCCTAAGGCATGGGTTCTTAATGTTTTTATGGTTCCTGCACCCCTTTAACTGATCAACAAAACCCTCACATCCCCTTCCTAAACTTTGTTTTCACTAGTGAGTATTGACGGCAACTTAGATCACTGTTAGCCACTAACATGTCACTAAAATTAGTGTAGTATACAGTTGTACTCCCAATAACTGTCCTAATAACTGCCTTCACTCTGTCCAGAAAGTTTCAGTAAATTACCTCAGATTTCAGGACCCTTCTCCACACCCTGTTTGACCTTTTGGGATGTTTTCATTTTGTTCCTTTATGGCTGTAAAATGTCCAAGTGTTAAGCACTCCCTAAGCCCACCAAAATTCTACCTTTGAAATGCCCCTGACACGCCTTCTTGTGATTTGGATGCACTGCAGAAGAATTGCATAGACAGATGTTTGTAAAACAGGTTTTGAAAATACCAAATTGGATGTTTTGAGAAGATTTTCATCCAAGTGCTGCCTTATGACACTCTTTAAATGTTTTTCTCTTTCGATAATGAGCTCCTCAGTCTTCTACTTGGACTAAAGCTCTTAGAAAGTCCACCCAGATTTTTGTTTCTTTAGACCCAAATAAACGTGGGATTGCTGTAGCTGAGTGAACAAATTGGATAGAAGACTGCTTCTCCTTCACTTATTTAGTTTATTTAATAATTTGATATGCCACCTTTCAAACCAGTGGTACAACAAGGTGCTTTACATTATGTAATATATTAAAAAAACTAGTAAAAAAGGCCTGTTTCTGTCAGAAATGAAACGGGTGCTAGCAAGGTTTTCCTCAGAGTGTATGTTTGAGAGAGAGTATGTGTGAGAGATGGAGAGTGTGATAGACAGAGAGTGTGTCAGAGAGAGTGTATGTGAGAGACAGAGAGTGAGTGCCCCTCCCCCTTCCCTTTATGGTTTGAGGCCCCCTTCCACCCCCACCTCTCTGGTCTCAGGACCCCCCTCACCCCCTCCCTTCAGTCACCCATGTCCAGTGACCCTCCTCTCCCCCTGCCCCCCCTGCAGCCACCCGTGTCCAACAACCCTCCTCTCCCCTGTCCCCCTCCAGCCACCCAGGCTGAAGTCACTCACAGCTGATTCCCAGGCAGGGGGGAGGAGTAGGGAAACACGCGGAGCAAGTGGCAGGGAGCGGCGCATCAAACAACGACCCTCCTCTCCCCTCCCCCCCCCTGCAGCCACCCATGTCCTGCGACCCTCCTCTCCCCCTGGCCCCCCCTGCAGCCACCCATGTCCAGCAACTCTACTCTTCCCCTGCCCCCCCTCCCGCCACTCATGTCCAACGACCCTCCTCTCCCCTACCCCCCCTCCAGCCACCCATGTCCAGCAACCCTACTCTCCCCCTGCTCCCCCCTCCAGCCACCCATGTCCAACGACCCTGCTCTCTCACCTGCCCCTCCTTCATCCACACAGGTTGTGTAACCAATTCTTCGGGGCAGGCAGGAAAGATCCCTGGTCCTGCATGCCCGCTGCTGGTGCTGGCGCTGATGTTCCCCCGCTGCCAGATCGCTGTTCAAAATGGCCACCAAGATTTCCAATGGCGGCCTCGCGAGACTTCTGCTGAATTCTTGGAGGCTGCCCTTGTAAGTATCGGCGGCCATTTTGAACAGCGATCCGGCAGCGGGGGAGCGTTAGTGCCAACAGCGGGCAGGCAGGACCGGGGATCTTTCCTGCCTGCCCCGAAGAATTAGTTACACAACCTGGGTGGATGAAGGAGGGGCATGTGAGAGAGCAGGGTCGTTGGACATGGGTGGCTGGAGGTGGGGCAGGGGGAGAGTAGGGTCGCTGGACATGGGTGGCTGCAGGAGGGCAGGGGGAGCGGAAGGTCGCAGGACATGGGTGACTGCAGGGTGGGCAGGGGAGAGAAGGGTCATTGATGCGCCGCTCCCTGCCACTTGCTCCGCGTATTTCCCTACTCCTCCCCCTGCCTGGGAATCAGCTGTGAGTGACGTCAGCCTGGCTACAGAGCCTAGCTCAGCGACTCTGAAGGAGCCACGGACACAGGCAGACACATTAGAATGTTGGTGGTGAAAATTATTATATAGGATTAGAAACAAAAGCAAATAAGGTGCTGTAAGGTGGTTTGCAGTATAATACATTGAAGGATGGAAAAAGAATGAAAGATAGTAGAAAGGTACTGTAGAAAGATATTATGGAGAGATGAGCCCTGCTCTTAAGACCCTACCCAAGTTAAACCTATTCCCCTGACACTCCAAATGTCTTGCTAAAAAGGAAGGATTTCAAAGCTATTTTAAACCAGACTGAGCAAATTTCTTTTTTTAAACCTGGTAGAAGGGAATTCCAGAGAAAGCCAAGTTGATTAAAATATTGGGAACATGTGGGTCAAGTGGATTGGTATGGGATTAACTAATTGAAAAATATACTGGACATCCAGTATGCAAGACTATGGCAAGTACCTTAAAGCAAATTCTACTGTATTGGCAACCACTGAAAGTTGTTTTTTGAATAAGAACATAACAAAAGAATAGCCATACCGGGTCAGACCAATGGTTCATCCAACCCAGAATGGACCATTGGTCTGACCCAGTATGGCTATTCTTATGTTCTTATATTCTTAGTTTTAATTATAAGAAGAAATATACCAATATATGAAGAAATAATAGCCTCTAACTCATATTCAGAGGGGGTTTTTTGATTGGGAAATCATCTTTTGGTTATTTGGATACAGGTTTTTCCTAATATTGGGTTCTTTTCATAATGAAGTATTCTTCCTGTTATGATTCTGCTAGACAGGCAGGGGAATGTTTGGGACGTTCTCCTGATTGGCTTGTCAGGGGCTGAGCTGACGGCTGAAGCAGCAGATGTCAGAAGCCTGATCTACTTAAGCCTACTTCTCCTTACCTCTCTTGCTTTAGCTTTGATTGCTGTCAGCTGAAGCCAGCTTTCCTCTCTCTCTTTTTGTACTAGTGCACACTGTCTTTACGTTGGAGATTTGCTTGTAGATTTTGTGTGAGTGCTGGGTGTTCCCAGCGTGTGCTTGATTGCCTCACTACACTGCTCCTGGGTTTATTCTCTGCTTGGCTGGTGTTGTATTGTTTGTGGTAAGCTTGTCCCTTGTATCGTTCCAGATTGTGTTAACCCTTTTCCTGCAGTGTGGCCCTGCTTCTGGCAGGTTGTGTTTTGAAGCTGTCTTTTCCTTTAGCCTGCTTTAATTCCTTCTTTGCTGTGTCTGTCTCCTGCTTCTGGTGAGCGATGCTCCTTATCTGATTTGTGTGTGTGTTAAGGCTTTGCTTACCTTTCCCTTGTCCTTTGAGTGCTGTGTGGCACAGCCTTGTGTATTCCTATATAGCAGTTCCCTTTATCCCTGTATGTTGTGAGGCCAGCCTTGTGCATTTTTGTGTGTGGATTCCCTTTACCTTTGCGTTGTGTGTGGCACAGCCTTGTGTTTTCCTATATGGCAGTTCCCTTTACCCCTGTATATTGTGCGGTTAGCATTGTGTATTCTTAAGTGGCTTTCCCTTTCCCTTGTGTGCTGTACGGTGCAGCCTAGAGTGTTTTCTCGTGTGGCTTCCTTTATCCTTGACTGCCTGTGGCATAGGCTTGTGTTTCCTATAGGAACGTCTGTCAGTCCCTTTTCCCTTGCGTTCTTAGCTAGCGCTGTGTGCGTTGCTGGTACTCTTGTCCCTTTGGGGACCACTCGTTGTTCTTTCTCCCTTCCCAGTGAATGACTCGATTCCTGTTCGGCCGTGAGGCCCGCACGCTCAGACTCTGTGCGAGTGGGTTCCCAATAGGCCGTGAGGCCCACCTGAATGCTCTATCTCCCATTTTCTGGTGGTGCTATTTGGTTGTTGTGTGTGTTCAGGGTTTGGTGGCTGGGGTAGTGCATAGTGCCTGTTTAGTCTACCCTATACTAGGCCTCGGCATGGGCTGAAGGGCTCACGACAAGATTAACACTTCCATTGTATGTATAGCACAGAAACGATATTGATTGCCTTACTGATTGAATTAAGAACAATATTGATGAGTAGACAGGTCTTTGTTATGAACATAAGAATAGCCAGACTGGATCAGACCATTGGTCCATCTAGCCCGGTATACTTCTTCCAACAGTGGCCAAGCCAGGTCACAAGTACCTGGTAGAAACCTAATTAGTAGCAACATTCCATGCTGTCAATCCTAGGGCAAGCAGTGGTTTGCACCATGTCCATTTCAAAAACAGTTGGAACGATCAGCAGTGATAAATCATTGCTGTGATTAAGTGATGCAGGAGCCAGAGGTGTAGTGTGTTACAAACTGAGGTTTAGTTAATATTAAGGGTAGTAGTGGGTTCAAAGTTAAATATGAATTCTCAATGTTAATATGCAGGTGAAAAAAGTTCTATATATGTCATGTCCCCTACCTCAACGCAAGCGGCGTCCTTGAGCTGCGCGGGGTCCCATCGACACGCACACTTGACTGGATCAGCCTTGAGCCATGTGTGTGTAGTTCTCTGGCTGCAGGCTCCTTGATTGCTTTGCTTCCACGCTGTCACAATTGTGACTGTATTCCATGCCTACACTCACCTAGCCTCCGGGTGACCAGGCCCTATGGCTGCTTTGGACTGCCTTCTTCCTGTTTCCCAAACATGTTCCAGAGTTCATTCCAGTCCTATTCTGATCTTCCAGCAATCCAGACTTGTTTTGGGGTTCCTGCAGCCAAGCCTCACTTTGGTGCTCTTCCAATCAAGCCTCGCCCTGGTGTTCCTGCTGCCAAGCCTTGCTGTGGTGTTCTTCCAGCCAAGCCGTGCTCAGGTGTTTCTGCTGTCAAGCCTCACTCTTACCTGTGACCTCATATGTAATTGCCTTTATTAAGCACCTGGGAACTTTCAGGCTTGCCTTTGCAACAGAGGTCTTCAGATGAGCTTTCGTCTATGTGTGCTTGTTGCAGTTCCTGCCCTGCTAGTTCGTGCCCTGTTTGTCTTCAGCTTCAGGTCCCTTCCTGCTTGTGCCTGCCCTGGTTGCTTTCAGCCTTCATTCCAGCCTAGCCTGTTCCAGTATCCTGAATCCTGTTCCAGCCAAGCCAAGTCCGTTCCAGCATCCGGTTCAAGCCAAGCCAAGTCCGTTCCTGCATCCGCTTCCAGCCAAGCCAAGTCAGTTCCAGCATCTGGTTCAAGCCAAGCCAAGTCCGTTCCTGCATCCGCTTCCAGCCGAGCCAAGCCATGTCCGTTCCAGCATCCAGTTCCAGCCAAGCCAAGTCCGTTCTAGCATCCGCTTCCAGCCAAGCCAAGTCCATTCCAGCATCAGGTTCAAGCCAAGCCAAGTCCGTTCCTGCATCCGCTTCCAGCCGAGCCAAGCCATGTCCGTTCCAGCATCCAGTTCCAGCCAAGCCAAGTCCGTTCCAGGATCTGGTTCCATCCAAGCCAAGCCAAGTCCGTTCCTGCATTCGCTTCCAGCCAAGCCAAGTCCGTGCCAGCATCCGGTTCCAGCCAGCCAAGTCCGTTCCAACATCCAGTTCCAGCCAAGCCAAGTCCATTCCTGCATCCGGCTCCATCCAAGCCAAGTCCGTTCCAGAATCCGATTCCAGCCAAGCCAAGTCCATTCCAGAATTCTGTTCAGCCAAGCCTGTTTAAGAGTCCTGAATCTTGTACCAGCCTGCCTGTGTTTAGCCTCGCTTCCTGTTTGGGTGGTTCACCTGCTGCTGCCGGTCCCCGGCAGCGGCCCAAGGGCTCACTACTCCGGATCATTCCTCACTGTTGTGACACACGCACCTGTCTCTGCTCTCTCTCTGCCTGGCTTCCCTTGCTTCTCTCCTATTGGTCTTCCGGTTCCTCCTTCCCCTGCTCTTGTCCTATGGCTGTGCTCCTTCTCCCTGCTGGTCCCTGCTAATGTCAGACACCAGCACTTTATCAGCTGAGCTCTTCCTGGACTCTATGCTTTGACTTGTACTTTGGTAGGTGTTACTTGCTCAGTAGTTTGCTTCTTCTCTACTTTGTCCCTCGTTGCTGAATTTACCTGTGCCTGGATTACTCTCTTGCCTGCTGCTTGCCTACTGACTTTACCTGTGCCTGGATTACTCTCTTACCTGTTGTTTGCCTATTGACATTGCCTGTACCTGGATTACTCCCCTGTCTGCTGCCTGCCTGGCCAATACGTTTACCACCCCGCTTCCAACTTTGTCCCGTAAGTCCTGTAGGCCACCCGCACCTAGGGCTCAACCTCTGGGGAACGGCGGTCAGCGTAGGTGAAACCCAGGGTTTTACGGCTGCCATGAACCTGGTCCGAGTACCGGTCTCAGCAGCACTCTACTTGGTACAAGAACTCACAAGTCTGACAATATAATGTCTAGTTTTTTCTCTCTCTTGGAGCTCAAGTATTTATAAATCGTTATACAGGCTTTAGTTTTACCCCACCTGGATCATCGTGCTACTGGTTCTTTCAGCATAGCAAATACATAGATTTCAGGTCTTGCAGATTGTAGCAGCTAAATTGGTTCTGCAGGTTGGTTGGGGAGATCGAGCTATTCCCTTTCTGATTTGACTGTGTTGACTTTCTTTAAAGGCTAGGGTAATGTTTAAACTTATAATGTTTATGTTTAAAACCTTATAGGGACTAGCCCCTGGGTATTTAAGTCAGTTTGTGTCACTTTATATGCCTATCTGATACTGGCATAACTACAAATCCCAATATTAAGGCCAGTCATATTACAGGAGATGTGGAATAAGACTATTTTAAGTAGAGGACCTGAAGGGTGGAACTCATTATCTTGTCTTTCAAGATCCTTGTCATCTCACAGGGACTTTAGACAGGACTTAAAAACTTGGTTATTCAAAAAAGGTATGTGTTGAGTGATTGTCTCTAAGGTTCTTAAAAAGATTTATTATAATTGACCATCTGGTATTGTTATCCACATAGTAAAGTGGACTATAAGGAGGCAATCCAGAGGTGGCCGGTTCAAATCGCACTGCTGCTTCTTGTGATCTTGGGCAAGTCACTTAACCCTCCATTGCCTCAGGTACAAACTTAGATTGTGAGCCCTCCTGGGACAGAGAAATATCCAGTGTACCTGAATGTAAATCACCTTGAGCTACTACTGAAAAAGGTGTGAGCAAAATCTAAATAAATAAAATTCTATAAGTGGGTGTCTCCTTTCAGGTGCTCTGATGCTGTGTGGTGACAATCTATTCTATAATGAGTGCACAACTATGGAATGGACTCCTGAATGCAGTGAAAACAATACATGACCACCTAAACTTCAGGAAATCACTGAAAACCCTCCTCTTCAAAAAAGCTTATCCCACCGATCCAACATAAATCCCCACACCCAGCAACACAAGATAATCTATGATCGTACTGGACAATTTATCATCCTAGACCCCCATGACACCTGAAACGCCTCTACCTGCGACCATAACACAACCTTGCATTTGTTATCTACTGTAATGGCATTCACCATTACAATACTTTGTAAGCCACATTGAGCCTGCAAATAGGTGGGAAAATGTGGGGTATAAATGTAACAAATAAATAAATAATGGCATCTGGGCACTCAGATTCCGTTATAGAATAAAAGAGTAACCCAGTATCAGCACGCCTTATATTTACAAGTCCACATTTACATCATCCATAGACCTGGCATAACCACAAGCACTGTGAGAGAATCAAGCATAGTGTGCTTGTGCTGTGTATTACTGCTACTACTACTACTATTAAATATCTGTACAGTGATATAGAATATATACAGCAATTTGCAGAGACACGAACAACAAAGTCCCTGTTGTGTGACGCTTACAATCTAGTCACAGATGGACACTGAGAACAGAGGAAACATGATCCTCAAGTGTAGTCAAGTTTTTAGGCCAGCATTTCCTCTCTCTCTGTTCCTCTCTTTCACACAAAAACAGATGGCTGGTCACACTGGAATTTGTAATAGAATCTGTAATAGAAATGTTTATTTCAGAAAACAAACTCTGAAATGGTCTGCAATTTGTAAAAGGAATGAAGGTGTTGGAGCAGACACAGTAATAAACAGAAGGCTTTATTGATAAGTAAATTAAAAAGTGCACCTATGGCCATGTTTTGCCTAGCAGAGGTTGTTTCAGGGGGTAGACATTACTGTCAAAACAAATAAAGTCACTACAGGGTGAGGCAAAAAAAGGTAACCCCCTACTCAGCAACCACTTTGAGTTTCAACAAGAAATTTTACGTACTTATTTAGTCATCCTACTTACATATTACTATTAAACAACATTTAGGGCCTCTTTTATCAAGCCACATTAGTGGCAGTACCAACGGAGCCCATTCAAAGTGAATGAGCTTTGTCAGCATTATCGCACTGGGAACCACTAGCGCGGCTTGATAAGAGACCCTTAATTATCTTTATTTATTGCACTTGTATCCCACATTTTCCCACCTATTTGCAGGCTCTTAAGCTGTGTTGATGTTACTGACATTTTAGCATTACTACCTAGTGATTTTTGCACAATAAAAATGTTCAAGCTAAAACACGGTAAAATAACATCATTCAATGGATACAATTAACAATGTGTTAGAATTTCACAGTCACTGTGAATGCTCAAAGTGTGCATCCCCAGCTTTAACAGCCTTGTTGGTTGGTCCCTGTGGCAGGCTGTCCCATATCATCTGCAGTGCTTCCTTGAGTTTGGTGTGGTTTTGGGTGGAGCTTGTGATAGGCCTCCAACATTGTTCCCCAAACAAAGGTTTGTCCCCCCTGTTTACTAAGCTGCATGGCAATGCTGACACAGCCCATTCAAAGTGAATGGGTAGGGTTACCATTTTGTGTCCTCTGAAAAAGAGGACACATGTCACGCCCCCTACCCGCCCCCGCCACGCCTCATGCCACGCCCCCTTCAGGTCGGGTTCCGCCACGCCCCCCCCCCCCCGTCACATAGTCCCCTCCCCCCCTCACTTACTATCTAGCCCTGGTGGTCTAGTAGCGTCTTCTCTTCGGGGCAGGAAAGAGCCCCCTCTTTCCTGCCCGGAGCGCTGCCTGCCCTTGCCTGCTGCATCCTCCTCGGTATGGCTGGGGATTCAAAATGGCCACCGAGAGTTGAAGCGGCCTCGCGAGAGTTCAAATCTCGGCGGCCATTTTGAATCCCCAGCCAGACCGAGAAGGATGATAGACAGGGGAGGCAGCGCTCCGGGCAGGAAAGAGGGGGCTCTTTCCTGCCCCGAAGACGTCACTAGACCACCAGGGAACATGGTAAGGAAGGGGAGGGGATGGGAGACCAGGTCACGACCCACGGCGCCGATCGCGCGCCCACCGCACGCAAGCGCCTGCCCGCACCCACGCCCACGTTTGTCCAGAAATCCGGACAAATGTGGGCGCGGGCAAAATCCGCCGGACGCCCCGGACATGCCCTCAAAAAGAGGACATGTCCGGGGAAATCCGGACGTATGGTAACCCTATGAATGGGCTGTGTTGGCATTAGAGCATGGCAGCTGCTAGCGCAGATTAGTAAACGGGGGTATATTATTAAAAGTAAGCTGGTATCCTGTTTTTTTCAAATAATGGTAGTTTTACAGTACAAACATTTTTGAACGCGTGAAAATTGCTGGGTGATCATGCTAAAAGGTCTGTAACTTCGCCGTGTTTAAAGATAATCTGCAAAGAAGCAATATTATTCTAAATCTACAAAGAAGCAATATTATTTTAAACTAATTGGAATAAAATTTAGATGTTAAAATGTTGTTTAAGACAATAAATCCGTTATCAGACACTAGAAACAGAGGGTTGATTGTTTACCTGCCACACAAGAATTGGCAGACTTGTTTAGATCTGAAATTGGAAAGATACGATTGAGTTTGCCAGTCATTCAGATGGATATAATAACTGATTATAGGATTCAAGAGTGCAGTAAAATAGGGATGTCTGGTGATAGATCCTGGACTGCTTTTAGCCTGATTAATTTGGTTGAAACGGGAAAACTAAATAGGAAATATTCTACATCCCATTGTTGTTTAGATACATGTCCAACTTATCTTTTTAAATCTGCCTCTGTTGTCTTTCAGGCTTGGTTGACTTATTGGATACACATGTTTATTGACAAGTCATTATCCAGACTATTTAGGAAATATCATTCTTACTCCGATCCCAAAGAATCAAACCGGTTCAATGTCATTAGTTTACAACTTTAGACCAGTGACATCTATTCCTTTTTTTCTCTAAAATCTTGGAAGCAGTTGTTACGCAACTGCTTGTCCGTTATCTTGACATGTATAATATCTTGAGTCAGTCTCAATCAGGTTTTAGGAAGGGTGCAAGCACAGGAACTGCCTTAAGTACATTAGTATCAGAAATGAAAGTTTGGCTAAGTAGAGGATGTCAGCTTTTGTTGATCCAATTTGATCTGGCAGCTGCGTTTGATGTCATGGATCAGAACATTTTGTTGTACTTATTGGACGATATTGAGGGGCATTTTCGAAATAAGCGTCTAAGTTGGGATTTGGACTTCTTTGTAAAATGTCCAAATCCGGGGGGGCGGGGAAAACCGTATTTTCGAAAAAAGATGGACGTCCTTTCGTTTTGATAATACCAAGGGTGTCCTTAGAAATGGACGTCTTTGACTTTCGGCAATTTTCGAAACCAAAGACATCCATGTCAAAAACATCCAAATCCAAGCCATTTGGACGTGGGAGGAGCCAGCATTTGTAGTGCACTGGTCCCCCTAACATGCCAGGACACCAAACGGGCACCCTAGGGGGCACTGCAGTGGACTTCATAAATTGCTCCCAGGTGCATAGCTCCCTTACCGTGTGTGCTGAGCCCCCAAACCCCCCCCCCCAAACCCACTACCCCCAACTGTACACCACTACCATAGCCCTTACGGGTGAAGGGGGGCAACTATATGTGGGTACAGAGGGTTTCTGGGGGGGTTTGGAGGGCTTGCTGTTTTCTCCACAAATGTAACAGATAGGGGGGGTATGGGCCTGAGTCCGCCTGTATGAAGTGTACTGCACCCACTAAAATTGCTCCAGGGACCTGCATGCGCTGTCATGGAGCTGAGTATGACATTTTAGGCTGGCATAGAGGCTGGCACATAATATTTTTAAAGATGTTTTTTGAAGGTGGGAGGGGGTTAGTGACCACTGGGGGAGTAATGGGAGGTCATCCTCAATTCCCTCCGGTAGTCATCTGGGCATTTTGGGCACCTTTTTGTGCCTTATTCGTAAGAAAAACATGTCCGGGTGAAAACGTCCAAGTGTTAGTCATGGACATCTGTGCTTTTTTCGATTATGGCTCAAAGACGGGACACTAAAAATGAACGAATCAGGAAGCGTCTGCTAGAGACGTCGGGACTCGGGAGGGGAGCGCTTTCAGTGACGCTGCTGCCCATGTGGTCGGACTCGGAGGTCAGGTAAATTTAAAATAAAAGAAAAAGGATCCTTGGGGGGAGAAGAGGGCGCCAGGGTGGGCAGGTAGGCAGTTGGACATGGGAGCGAGAGGGCAAGGGAGAGAGGACCATCTGGACATGGATGGCAGGGCTCAGGGAGAGAGGGGAATTGCTGGATAGAGATGAATGGAGGGGCAGGGGACAGAGGAGCATGGATGGGAGGGCAGGGCTCAGGGAGAGAGGGGAATTGCTGGATAGGGATGAATGGAGGGGGCAGGGGACAGAGGAGCATGGATGGGAGGGCAGGGCTCAGGGAGAGAGGGGAATTGCTTTATAGGGATGAATGGAGGGGGCAGGGGACAGAGGAGCATGGATGGGAGGGCAGGGCTCAGGGAGAGAGGGGAATTGCTGGATAGGGATGAATGGAGGGGGTAGGGAACAGATGGGCATGGATGGATATGGATGGGAGGACAGGGCTCAGGGAGAGAGGAGAAATTGCTGGACATAGAGGGAAGGGAAGAGAGATGAAGGAGATGAAATGAGGGAAAAGGAAGAGAGGAGAAAAACTGCACATGGATGGAGAAAATAGGCAGAAGCTGGATCCACTGGACAGTCAAGTCTGCGGAGGACCCAGCTTTTACTTATGGATAAAGGGGAAGAAATGAAGAAGAAAGGAGGAAAGTAAAGAAATAAATGGAAAGGAAGCCCTGGAAACGGAGTTAAGAGGACAGATAGCAGCAGCAGAATCAGATACTCGGCCAGCATGATCAGAAAAACAAAGTCACCAGATAACAAAGGTAGAAAAAATCATTTTATTTTCATTTTAGTGTTTGAAATATGTCCAATTTGAGAACTTACATCTGCTGTCTTATTTTGCACTGGGTATACTGGAGCTGAAACAGCTTACAGAAATTATTTATAATGAAAAAAATCACGTTATTTTGTTCTCCTATACTAGCATAATATTTTCAATGATGTCTGCTTATATGCGCCATAGCTGGTATAAGGGGTGTGGCTAATGTGGGTGTGGCTATCATAGGGGTGGAGCCATATGTGGTGACCCTGCCCGTAATGAGTACCAGCACCTTTTTTTCTACAAAAAAAGCACTGTGAAAAATACTTACTATACTTGAATGTATGCCACTTCGATAGCCTTCAGGCTTACAGGTGTCTTATATATTTAGGTACAGTAGGTATTTTTCTAGTAGCGCTATAGAAATGTCAAGTAGTAGTAGTAGTAATTATAAAAAAATAATAATAAAAAAGGGAAGAAGTTGGAATTGAATCTGAGTCCCTTGGTTCACAAGACTACTTTTCTGACCTGCTTGCTGCTTTGTTCAGAATGGTCATGATACCTGCAACTGATATAGAGCCTGGTTTTCCTTTTTCACTTTCAGGGGAGAGGGAGGGGGGCAACAACCACTGGGGGATTAAGGAAAGGTCATGCCTTAATCCCTCCAGTGGTCAACTGCTCAATTAGAACAACTTTTTGTAATTTGGAAATGACTGAAACAGGTCTAGATAAAAACATCCTTCTTTTTAGACATGAATGTTCCTTCTCATTTAAAAATCCCTGTTGGATATCCTACTTTTGGGCCCTCCCTAGTACCACACAAAACATGCCCACATCACACCCCCTTGCTATTTGGACAAAGTGCAGTGTGAAATTTCCAAATTATGACTTTTCAAAATCAGGATTTGGACGTTTTTAGCAGATGGACTTTTCTTTAAGGCATTTTAAGATGTCTATCTGCTTTGAAAATGAGCACCTTTATATTTGGACATTTAAATCAAAAGAGAAGGAATGTGTCTTAACACTTTCATTTCATGTATTTGGTCTTATATCCCACAATTATCCAAACAGTGCTCGGTTCAATGTGGCTCACAAATAGAGTAAAACACTGTAAAAAGTTTCATTTACATAACAATAGAAAACAATTTCAAACACTACATTCTGAGGAAAAATATAGATCAAAACACTTTCTTGCATTTCTCAAGTTGCATCCGGAAACTTTAAAGAGAAGTCTCCCCATTTCTCAATTTTTGCAGTATCGAAGAATTTGTTCCACATGAAAAGAATTCAAAATACGGTCAAAAAGTTATTAGGTCAAAGATTATATGAGAGAGGGTGTCCAAGGAAATTAAACAAGCATGTAAGCATGCTTTATATAAGGATGACAAAGACATAGCGGAGAGATTGAATGAATTCTTTGCTTCAGTCTTCACTGAGGAAGATTTGGGTGGGATACCGGTGTTGGAAATGGTATTTCAAGCGGACGAGTCAGAGAAACTTACTGAATTCACAGTAAACCTGGAGGACGTAATGGGACAGTTCAGCAAACTGAAGAGTGGCAAATCTCCTAGACCGGATGGTATACATCCTAGAGTACTGATAGAACTGAAAAATGAGCTTGCGGAGCTTCTGTTAGTGATATGCAATATATCCTTAAAATCGGGCGTGGTACTGGAAGATTGGAGGGTGGCCAATGTAGCGCCGATTTTTAAAAAAGGTTCCAGGGGAGATCCGGGAAATTATAGACCGGTGAGTCGGTGCCGGGGAAAATGGTAGAGGCTTTAAAAACAAAATTACAGAGCACATCCAAGGATTACTGAGACCAAGTCAGCACGGCTTTAGTGTGGGGAAATCTTGAATGACCAATTTACTTCAATTCTTTGAAGGAGTAAACAAACATGTGGACAAAGGGGAGCCGGTTGATATTGTGTATCTGGATTTTCAAAAGGCGTTTGATAAAGTACCTCATGAAAGGCTACAGAGGAAATTGGAGGGTCATGGGATAGGAGGAAATGTCCTATTGTGGATTAAAAACTGGTTGAAGGATAGGCAACAGAGAGTGGGGTTAAATGGGCAGTATTCACAATGGAGAAGGGTAGTTAGTGGGATTCCTCAGGGGTCAGTGCTAGGACCGCTGCTTTTTAATATATTGATAAATGATTTAGAGATGGGAGTAACCAGCGAGGTAATTAAATTTGCTGATGACACAAAGAGGCATATTTTCAAAGCACTTAGACTTACAAAGTTACTTGAGTAACCTATGGAACTTTGTAAGTCTATGTGCTTTGAAAATGAGCCCCAAAGTTATTCAAAGTCGTTAACTCGCAAGAGGATTGTGAAAAATTACAGAAGGACCTTACGAGACTGGGCAGCTAAATGGCAGATAACATTTAATGTGCACAAGTGCAAGGTGATGCATGTGGGAAAAAAGAACCCGAATTATAACTACGTAATGCAAGGTTCCAAGTTAGGAGTTACGGACCAAGAAAGGGATCTGGGTGTCATCGTTGATAATACACTGAAACCTGCTCAGATGTGAGGATGTTATAATGCTGTTGTATCACTCCATGGTGCGACTGCACCTCGGGAGGCTCAACGGGAAAAACATTTTGCGAATCGGTCCAGTCCTTCGGCATCGACATCGGTACCGAGGTCGGCGACGTCGAGAGCGCAGGTAATGGCTGCCGAACGACTACATCGCGCTGGGAAGCAGCGAGGCATCGAGTGAGTCTCCTCTCCACCTGTCTCGAGGCCTACTGCTATACAGGCCCCCCGGGACCAACCTTTGTCGGACCCAGCCCCAAGGAGGCATGTGGATTCCACGTCCCCCTCTTCGGTACCGAGGAGTCTTGATGACGGGTGTCGAGCGAAGGCTAAGAAGCACCGTCATCGATCTCCTTCCATGCGTGGTACCGAGAGCTCTGGGGAGCTGAGGGATTCGGCACCCGAGAAGCGTCGGCACCGAGAGGGCCGCTCACCCTCTATATAGGAGGTGCCAATGCGGCGGTCTTCTGGCAGCCTGGTACCAGTTCTCAAGCCCCCTCAGATTTTGCCACCGACTCCTGCACAGGCCCCCCAGTCTTTTCCGATGGAAGCTCTCCACGAGCGCATCAGAGCCCTTCTTCCAGAGCTTCTGGAGGGATTGCTGCGCCAGTCTACTTCAGTGCCAGAGGTGCTTGCGCCTTCTGCACCGACTGCTGAAGTGGCATCTGGTCCTTCGCCTGTGGTGAAGTCCCTGTCCTCAGTGCCGCTTGCGGCATCGGCGTTGGCTGCCACCCGGGTCGACTCTACGTCGGCGGAGGAAGCTTCACCGCAGTCCAGGCAGGGGTCAACTTCTCGACATCCCCCTCGAGGCCGTCGTTCCTCGACGTCGAGACAGGCTCGGGTTTGCGCTGCTCTTAGAGAGCTTTTGTCCGATACCGGTGATGAGTTCTCGTGGGAGGAAGATCCCAGATACTTTTCTGAAGAAGAGTCATATGGGGTCCCCTCTGATCCTACTCTGCCCATTGAAAGAAGGATTTCTCTGCCTGAGAGTCTTTCTTTTTCCTCCTTTGTTCGGGAAATGTCTAAGGATATTCCCTTCCCTATGGAGGTTGTGGATGAGCCCAGGGCCGAGATGCTCGAGTTCTTGGATTATCCTTCTCCACCTACAGAGGTTGCAACGACTCCCTTGCATAACACTCTCAGGGAAGTACTTATGCAAAACTGGTCATTCCCTCGTTCTAATCCAGTGGCCCCCAGAAAAGCTGAGTCCCAGTATAGATGTAACCTAGGGGTTAAACAGTTTCTTACCCTGGGAGGCCCGTTCTGGTGGCTCTGGGGGGGCCTTTTCTATGTGCAGGGTAGCTGGGGCATCTGGGGCTACAGCGCCGTCATTCCAGGGCTCTCGGAGACAATTGGGCATGTCCCCGAGAGTGAAAAGGCATTTGGGCCCCGACGTGAGCTCCAGGAGGGGGGAAAAAAAAGAAACACCGTGACCGGGGTGTACTGCGGTGAGCAGCGCCGATGTTCTGGGCCAGAGAGGGCTGGCAGGAAAAATCGGGGCAGCTCCGCATTTCCGGGAGGAAGCGCCGCGTTTTTTCTGAGGGTCGGGGCTTTCCTTGCTGGTGGCGGGCGTCCGAGTGGAGGTGGAGGAGATCAGAGTTGTGGCGGGACCGCTGAAGAGTGAGGGAGGCCTGTTCCAAGGCCCGAAGATAAAAAGAAGATGGCCGGTGCTGTGAAAAACGTGTGGGCGCGCTCCCGTTGTGGTGCGTGCCACATGCACGGAATGGGGCCGTGCGCCGGACCGGAGCTCCGTTTAGGCCCAAGCCGGGGCCTAAATTTTCGGTCGGAGCTCCAAGGGTTTTTTCGTTTTTTGGCTCCGTTTTTGGACTGGGACCAGCGGGACCGGAATCGACGGCAGGCGTTTGGTGAGGGAAAAATCCTGAAAAAGGTAAGGGGTCTTTTGACCCAGAATTTCAATTTATTTATTTTTAAAATGTGTAAATTGCGTTTTTTATTTTTAAAAAATCAGAATTTTAAAAGGGGTTTTGAGGGGAAGATGTTGGGGTATGTATTTTAAAGGGTTAAATTTAAATTTTAAAAATATAGCCAGGTAGGGGATGAAAGGTTCATTGTGTATGGAAATTTTGGGGTAGTTTGAGTAATGTTTGGTAGGGTTTTTATTTAATTATATGATTTTCCTATTATTTTCTATGGAAAATCATTGATTAAAATGGAGATTTAGCACTGCTGGCCAACATTCCATTGGTCAGCAGTGAAGTTTAGAATTTTGAGGGAAGTACTTGATTGGCTGGGGGGTGGCCAGAATGCTGCCGGAGATTCCGTATCCATGGAGACGGAGTCTCTGGCAGTTGGCAGAAGGAGTTGGGACAGCGAAGAGAGCAGATGTGTGTTGGTGGAGTGGATTTTTGTGTGAGGTAGAGGAAAGGATAGCTAGATTAAATTAGACTTGGGAAGGGGGTGATTAGTAAAAAGGGAGTTCAGTGGAAAATTATATTAAGCAAAGGAGTGATTGTGTTACCATTTAATAGTTTAGGGGATTTTTAGGAAAGTTAGGATTTAAGTTAGAATTGGAAATAGAATTGTTGGGGTGAGGATTATTGGGAATTATTGGAATGAGTGATTTGAAGTGTTGGAATTTATATATTGAATGTTTTGAATGATATGATATAGTTTATGTGTTATCTGATAAGTTTATAAATTAAGAAGTGATTGACTGCATTGGAGTGTGATTGGAAAAATAATTTATGTTCCTGACAATTTGTGGCACTCCTTCAGTAGTATAGGACATGAAAAACATAGCATAGGGGATCTAGAATAGGAAAATTTAATTATTTTGATTTTAAAGCTAGTTTTGGCCCAGTCTTTCTAAATAAAGAGATCCCTTTAGCAAGGAAAAGAAATCCTGAAATATACGCAAGGAGCTAGGGTTTTGCTTCCATTTAATTTTATTAAGATAAGTGTAGGAGGAAGAACCCGGAAACGCTGCAGCAACTGAAAGCAACGGGCCCCTAAGCAAGAAAGACTTTGACGGGAAAGCAGGAGAAAAGACTAAGCTGCACACCTAAAGGGAAGTGACTTTGGAAAGAAAAGGGAGAGGGAAAAAAAAGAAAACACTTACCTGAATCCTACGGGATGGTTTGAAAAAAATCTGAAAGACAGAAAAAGTTAGCACAAAGTATCAGTTCTTACAAACTTAGAGAAATTGGGGAAATGTTACTTCGTAATTGAGTTAGGGAGAATAGGGTTATTTATAAAAAATACTTATCTGATCTTTCACATCTGGGAGATAAAGAATTAACCTGTTAAGACACAAGAGTACAAGTTAAATAGGTGTGAGTTTGTTAAATAACAATAGTTTGATGTTATAGAAATACTAGCCAATCTTTTGTTAATGTTTTCAAAAGTTACATACGTCTGTTTTGTTTAATTATTTCTCAAATAAACCACATTTATTGTAACATTAAAGTTTGTTTCTTCCAACTCCGACAGAATCCAACAAATTAGTTTTTTTCCTCCCATCTCTGGGAGGACTTGGGACAGACTTGGGACGTGGTTAGTGAACTGTATCCTGGCCCCTTTGCTCTGAAGTGAGTGACCTCTTCCCTGGCTCAACTACAGGTAGGGGGAGAGATCAGTCACCTGTAAGCTTTAGATCAGAGGCTCTTTGGAGCAGGGGGTCCGGATTACATAGAGTCCATGGAGAGCCGGTAATGGTGAAGTCTCAACTACTTCACGATTCCATGGTGGTGGATTCTGCTCTCAGGAGAGCCAAGAGTACTAGGGACTATGCCTCGGCGCCCCCAGGCAGAGAGTCTAGGACCTTGGATTCTTTTGGGAGAAAGACGTATCAGGCCGCTATGCTCGCAGCCAAGATTCAAACATACCAGCTCTACACGAGCATCCACTTGCGGAATTCGGTGAGGCAACTGTCCAGTTTGGTCGAAGCACTCCCTCCGGAGCTCACCGAACCTTTTCACCAGGTGGTCAGGCAGCAGAAGGCTTGTCGAAAATTCCTGGCCAGGGGTACTTACGACACTTGTGATGTGGCATCCCGAGTAGCTGCTCAAGGTATAGTGATGCGCAGACTCTCATGGCTGCATGTCTCTGACCTGGATCATAAGACCCAGCAGTGAATGGCGGATGTTCCTTGCCGGGGGGATAACCTTTTTGGCGAAAAAGTAGAGGATATGGTCGATCAGATCAAGAAGCACCATGATGCTATGGATTCTCTGTCACGCCGGGCGTCTTCTGCTACCACCTTCTCATCTAGGAGGTTTTTTGGAGGGAAGAGGAGTGCTCTCTATTCTTATAATAGGCATAGGTACACTCCTGCTTCTTGGCAGCCTGTCCAGGCTCAGTCCCAGCACGCTCATTCCCGTCAACGGCGTGCGCCTAAGGCCTGTGTGGCTCCATCAAAAGCAAGAGACGGGCTTTTGACTGGCTCCAGTGCAGCATAGCCTCAGAAAAAGTGTCCGTCCGGACGACTTGCCGGTCAGAGGGAGGTTGATATTTTTTCACTAAAGGTGGCCTCTCATAACCTCCGACCGGTGGGTTCTTCAAATAGTCCGGTTAGGATACACCCTCAATCTGTTATCCAAACCTCCAAATTGCCCACCGGAAGCTCATTCTTACAGCTCCCAGCACAGGCAGGTACATGCAGAGGAACTTTCCGCCCTTCTAAAGGCCAATGCGGTCGAACCCGTTCCACCAGGGGAAGAAGGGCTGGCACTCTATTCCAGGTACTTCCTTGTGCAAAAGAAAACAGGGGGGATGCATCCCATCCGAAACCTAAGGGCCCTGAACAAATTCCTAGTCCGAGAAGAGTTCAGGATGGTTTCCCTCATCACCCTTCTTCCCTTGATTCAGGAAAACAATTGGCTATGCTCTCTGGACTTAAAGGACGCCTATACCCACATCTCAATACTCCCAGCTGACAGGAAGTATCTTTGATTTTGACTGGGAACTCAGCACTTTCAGTACTGTGTGCTGCCCTTTGGTCTGGCGTCCGCGCCCAGGGTTTTTACAAAGTGCTTGGCAGTTGTCGCAGCATCACTACGCAGACTGGGAGTGCATGTGTTTCCTTATCTCGACGATTGGCTGGTGAAGAGCACCTCGGAGGCAGGCGCTCTACAGTCCATGCGGATGACTATTCGGGTGCTAGAACTTCTGGGGTTCGTGATCAATTATCCCAAGTCCCATCTGGTCCTGGTTCAAAAATTGGAGTTCATTGGAGCTCTGTTGGACACACGGACGTCACAAGCTTATCTTCCCCAGGCCAGGGCAGACAATCTCCTAGCCCTCGTGTCCTTGGCTCGAGCGTCTCAACAGATCAGAGCTCGGCAAGTGTTGAGACTCTTAGGACACATGGCCTTTACAGTTCATGTAACTCCCATAGCATGCCTACATATGAGATCAGCTCAATGGACCCTAGCTTCCCAGTGGTGCCAGGCCACAGGGGATCTAGAGGATGTGATCCATCTTTCCACCAACTTTTGCAGTTCTCTTTAGTGGTGGACCATTCAATCCAATTTGACCTTGGGACGTCCATTCCAAGTTCCTCAGACACAAAAAGTGCTGATGACGGATGCATCCCTCCTGGGGTGGGGAGCTCATGTAGATGACCTTCACACTCAAGGAGCTTGGTCCTTTCACGAAAAGGGTTTTCAGATCAACCTCCTGGAATTACAAGCGATCTGGAACGCTCTCAAGGCTTTCAGAGATCGGCCGTCCAACCAAATCATTCTGATTCAGACAGACAATCAGGTTGCTATGTATTACACCAACAAGCAAGGGGGCACCGAATTTGCCCTCTGTGTCAGGTAGCCGTCCGGATGTGGCTTTAAGCTCACTGTCATGGCATGTTTCTCCAAGCCACGTATCTGGCAGGCGTAAACAACAGTCTGGCCGACAGATTGAGCAGGGTCATGCATCCTCACAAGTGGTCGCTCAACATGGGCATTGTCCTCAAGATCTTCCGAGCGTGGGGCACTCCCACAGTGGATCTTTTTGCCACTCAGATCAATCACAAAGTCCCTCAATTCTCAGACTTCAGGCACACGACAGTCTAGCGTTAGATGCTTTTCTCCTCCATTGGTGAATAGGCCTTCTGTATGCATATCCTCCCATACCTCTAGTAGGGAAGACTTTGCTGAAACTCAAGCAAGACCACGGAACAATGATCCTGATTGCTCCTTTCTGGTCTCGTCAGATCTGGTTTCCTCTTCTTCTGAAGTTGTCCTCCGAAGAACAGTGGAGATTGGAGTATTTTCCGACCCTCATCACCCAGAACGAGGGGTCGCGTCTACATCCCAACTTCCAGTCTCTGGCTCTCACAGCCTGGATGTTGAGAGCTTAGAGGTTCCCTCCTTTGGTCTTTCAGAGGGTGTCTCCTGAGTCTTGCTTGCTTCCAGAAAAGATTCCACGAAAAAGTGTTATTCTTTCAAATGGAGGAAGTTTGCCATCTGGTGTGACAGCAAGGCCCTAGATCCTTTTTCTTGTCCTACATGGACCCTGCTTGAATACCTTCTACACTTATCAGAGTCTGGTCTCAAGACCAACTCCGTAAGAGTTCACCTTAGTGCAATTAGTGCTTATCATCAATGTGTAGAGGGTAAGCCTATCTCTGGACAGCTTTTAGTTGTTCAGTTCATGAGAGGTTTTCTCTTGTCAAATCCCCCTGTCAAACTAGTGTCATGGGATCTCAATGTCGTTCTCACCCAACTGATGAAAGCTCCTTTTGAGCCACTGAATTCCTGCCATCTGAAGTACTTGACCTGGAAGGTCATTTTCTTGGTGGCTGTTACTTCAGCTCGTAGAGTCAGTGAGCTCCAAGCCCTGATTGTGCATGCAGCTTATATCAAGTTTCATCATAACAGAGTAGTCCTCCGCACTCACCCTAAGTTTTTGCAGAAGGTGCTGTCGGAGTTCCATCTGAACCAGTCAGTTGTCTTGCCAACATTTTTTCCCCGTCCTCATACCTGCCCTGGTGAAGACAAGTTGCACATCGTGGACTGTAAGAGAACATTGGCCTTTTACATGGAACGGACAAAGCCCTACAGACAGTCTGCCCAATTGTTTGTTTCTTTTGATCCCAACAGGAGGGGAGTCGCCATTGGAAAACACACAATCTCCAATTGGCTAGCAGATTGCATTTCCTTCACTTATGCCCAAGCTGGGTTGACTCTAAAGGGCCATGTCACAGCTCACAATGTCAAAGCCATGGCTGTGTCAGGGGCTCACTTAAAGTCAGCCTGCATTGAAGAGATTTGCAAGGCTGCAACATGGTCATCGGTCCACACATTCACATCTCACTACTGCCTTCAGCAGGATACCCGACGCAACAGTCGGTGCTGCAGAATCTGTTCGGGGTTTAGAATCCAACTCCACCCTCCTAGGCCCATTTTTGTTCTGTTCCAGGCTGCACTCTCACTTAGTTATGTTTCTTTTCAGGTCAATCTTTGTTATGTCCTCGCCGTTGCGAGGCCCAATTGACCAATGTTCATTGTTTTGAGTGAGCCTGGGTGCTAGGGATACCCCAATCGTAAGAACAAGCAGCCTGCTTGTCCTCAGAGAAAGTGAAGATACATACCTGTAGCAGGTATTCTCCAAGGACAGCAGGCTGTTTGTTCTCACAAACCCACCCTCCTCCCCTTTGGAGTTGTTGTAGTCTCTGGTTTGCTTTTTTATTAAACTGAGGGAGTCACGCTCATGCCGCGGGCGGGAAGCCATTCACGCATGTGTGGTGCGCTCTGCCTGCGCGACTGAGCATTCTTCAGAGACTTTTTGAATTTTGCTTGGAAAAATTTTCACAGTCTCCTGGGCTGCCACGGACGTCAACCCAATCGTGAGAACAATCAGCCTGCTGTCCTCAGAGAATACGTGCTACAGGTATGTGTCTTCACTATCTAGTAATCTTGAGAGACAAAAACCAGACAGAAGCAAGACAAGCGTCCAGTCATTCGTGCTGCAACAACTGTCAGATTTGTAATATTACGCTGTCAGTATTGGCTTTTGTCAAATCATATGATTGTAAGCAATATTTTTTACAACATCAGACAACTTATGACATTGATTATGCTGTGTATGGCATTTTGAGGTTCTTTTACTACCACGCTTAAAAGTGGATGGCAGTAGTTTTAGTGCATGGGTTTCCCACGTGCTCCAGCCACTTTTTACTATGGCCGTAAAACCTGTTGTTTTCAGTGAACGCAGTAAATGGCCATGCGCTAATAAAAACATTGGTGTGCAGCCATTTACTGCCTGAGCCCTTACTGCCTCCTATTTAGTAGGTGGTAAGGGCTCACATGGTAATCAAGCAGAACATGGCAATGGCTGTGTGCTACCCATTACTGCTGGGCATGCGCCTCACGGTAGTGCTGTTTTCCCACATGCTACCCACGCAGTAGCCCTATCACCCTTTAGTAAAAGGGCCCCTTTATGTCTGTGTGACAAAATATATATTGGACGGACCTTTTAGGAAATTTGAAGTGAGGATGACAGAACATCATAACACACTGTGAGAAGTACAATCATGATTTCATTGGTTTAAGGTGATTTGTGTTAGACCATATTCCGCCATATCCAAGGGGAGGGCATCAGAGAAAGCAGCTTCAACGAAGAGAGCAGTATTGGATATGTACCTTTCACAAGGTACACCCTCATGGTCTAAACGCGGCCATTGACTGATTTTATTTCTTCTGAGCGACCCCGCATTCCTTCAATCAGGTTGAAGGATTGTGAGTCAGATTGGAAGTTTGTTGTATGTTGAAGCACTCATAATGGTTATAGTGAGTAAGTCAAAAAACTTTTTGTAAAGTGGCGTTTTCTGCTGCAACATGAGTAGTTATTTAATATTTTTTATTGGTTTGAGAGCAATGTAAGAGAGCTATTAATGGAGCTATAGTCCAGCAAAAATCCCTGAAGCAGTGATTTGATTACTACAAAACACTGGCCACTATCAGGTGAGTGGATCACAGTAACATTTAAGACTCTGATGAAACTAACTTTGAAAAGATACGTCTCCTTAGCAGTTTGCATCTTGAAATTGTGGAAAAGTATATAAAAAATTTTTTATACAAGTATACATTTATATAAAACAATGTATGGCAAAAGTTAAAAAGTGTGTTGAAAATTATCCTTTTGAAATTTTTAATATAAATTGTTTTTGTTGTGGAAGTTTTTTAAGCTGATGAATGAACAAGATTAGAGCACTGGGAAGTGCCGTATGTAGTTCTGAGGTTTTTTTTCCTTCCATTTAAGCCTTTCTGTGAGATGCTATTTTGAAATGAGTGGAGGTATTTAATTGAATATTGTATTTTGGTGACAATCCTCCACTTCTTCATAAACAGTTGTTATAAATGAATCATTGTCATTACAAAAAAAGAAGCACACGTTGACCTCCAGAAACAGGACAATGAAGAGTTCTTTATTAGAGAGACCTGACACAGGTCGTGTTTCAGCGACCAAGATTCTGCATCAGGGGTCTGTTAGGGAACCAACCATCCACCAGCACTGCATCATGGTATCCCGTCTCTAAAGCTGCAAGAAAGGCAAGCACTGTTACTGACAGCCTCAATTTAGCTGATGGTGAAAGAGAGCAGTAAATCCATTAGTGCCAAGAGAAGAAGCGGGACAAGATGCAGCAGACACAGGGTGCAGCAGACACAGGAGCCCTGAGTCCAGTGAGAGAGATGGGACCCTCTAGGCATCTGCAGAGGAAGTCTTCCCCCACTAGCTATGAATAAATGAATCATTACAAGATTGCTCTGCGCTGAACGTGCTGAAGTGTTTTACCAGAAACAGGAAGTGAGACATAAGATGGTGTAAGTGATTTTCTTATTTTCTGAGAAGTATCAGCTAATCTGGTACTTTGCCTTGTTGGGACTTTGGTTACAAGAATGAATAATTCAGGGTAATTTTTGCGCTATACTACTTAGCATTGTATAGGGAATCCCCTTCTGTCTTACCTCTCCTTCAGAGGACTTCTGCCTCCTCTATCAAATTATTCACTAATTGTTTCGGTTTATTGTTCATATTTTCTACAGTCTCAAGATTTGTGGGAGCTTTCTGTGAATGAGCTGTAGTCCTTATTTTTTTTAGTCTTTGTAGACAGCTCTGTACTGTAGGGATAGAATTCTATCGTTATTTTGTTTTTTTTTTTTGGGGGGGGGGGGTTGCACATTTGCTGTGGTATTTTGCATACAGCTGCAAAGTAGACAGTTACCTTTGAAAGGAACATTTGGCTGATTTAATTTGATTAGGGAAAACCACCTCAATCATTTCTAAACTAAGAACGTTTTCATTTTCACTTGGCAATAGGAGAGGGTTGTGTGCTTGCCTGCTGTCTGATTTGTGGCAGGGTAGCAGTAAGGGGGGCAAAACTTACAGTTCAAGCAACACAGTCTTTCTATAGACTCTTGCATTTAAAATATCTAAAAATGACCAAGAGCATAGTCTTCCTTAACTTTTTGGGTCAAAGAACATAGCACGGAGGTATAATTTGGGAAAATCCAAGAATTGTGGGAGTGAAGGAGACAGAGGAGACCCTGAATGTTTTCTAATATGAAGATCTTGTTAATTTTATTTTACAGTTGCAGTTTATTAAACGTTTCTTGTTACATTTCCTAGCCATGAGAAGCTATTTGGGAAGTGCTGACAACAGCTATCAGGCTTATTTTCAAAAGTGATCGCCGGCCATCTTCCGACATAAATTGGGAGATGGCCAGCGATCTCGCAAAAGCGGCGAAATCGGTATAATCGAAAGTGACGTTTTTGACAGCATCACCGCTTTCCCGTCGCCATGCTGGCGAAAGTTCAAGGGGGCATGTCGGCGGCGAAGCGAAGGCGGGACATTGGCAGGCATAAGCATGGCTACCAGATGGCCGGCTTTTGTTGATAATGGAAAAAAAAAGTGGCGTAAATAAGTATTTTGCCGGGTTTACTTGGTCCTTTAATTTTCACGACCAAGCCTCAACAAGGTGCCCCAATTGACCAGATGACCACCGAAGGGAATGGGGGATGACATCCCCATACTCCCTCAGTGGTCACCAACCCCCTCCCACACTAAAAAAATAAAAATAAAACACTTTTTTGCCAGCCTGTATGCCAGCCTGAAATGTCATACCCAGCTCCCTGACAGCAGTATGCAGGTCCCTGGAGCAGTTTTTAATGGATGCAGTGCACTTCAGGCAGGCAGACCCAGGTCCATCCTCCCCCTACCTGTTACACTTGTGGTGCTAAGTGTTGAGCCCTCCAAACCCCCCAAAATTCCACTGTACCCACATGTAGGTGCCCCCCTTCGCCCATAAGGGCTATGGTAATGGTGTAGAGTTGTGGGGAGTGGGTTTGGTGGGGATTTGGGGGGCTCAGCACCCAAGGTAAGGGAGCTATGGACCTGGGAGATATTTGTATATATTTTTTTAATTTTTAGAAGTGCCCCCTAGGGTACCCGGTTGGTGTCCTGGCATGTGAGGGGGACCAGTGCACTACAAATGCTGGCTCCTCCCACGACCAAATGCCTTGGATTTTGCGGGGTTTGAGATGGCCGGCATTTTTTTCCATTATCGCTGAAAAACAAAACTGGCGATCTCAAACTCGGCGAACTCTGGCATTTGGCCGGGCTAAACCGTATTATCGAAAAAAAGATGGCCAGCCAACTTTTTCAAAAATACGGTTCTGACCAGCTGTTGTGCCGCCGCCAAAATAGATCGCCGGTGACCTATTTCACCGGCGACGTTCGATTATGCCCCTCCATGTCATGCAAGGTTCCGCGTTAGGAATCACGGACCTAGAAAGGGATCTGAGAGTCATCGTTGATAAGACTTTAAAAACGTCTGCTCAGTGTGCTGCGGCGGCTAAGAAAGCGCACAGAATGTTGAGTATTATTAGGAAAGGGATGGAAAACAAACACGAGGATGTTATAATGCTGTTGTATCGCTCCATGGTGCGACTGCACCTCGAGTATTGTGTCCAGTTCTGGTTGCCGCATCTCAAAAAAGATATAAAGGAATTAGAGAAGGGCGACGAAAATGATAAAGGGAATGGAACGACTTCCCTATGAGGAAAGGCTGAGAAGGTTAGGGCTCTTCAGCTTGGAGAAAAGGCGGCTGAGGGGTGATATGATAGAAGTCTACAAGATAATGAGCGGATTAGAGCGGACAGATGTGAAGCGTTTGTTTACACTTTCAAACAACAACAAAACCAGGGGACACAAGATGAAGCTAGAATATGATAGATTTAAAACAAATAGGAGAAAGTTTTTCTTTATTCAGCGTGCAGTTAGACTCTGAAACTCGTTGCCAGAGAATGTAGTGACAGCAGCTGGCCTTACGGAATTTAAAGGGGGTTTGGACAGATTCCTGAGGAAAAAGTCCATTGAACATTATTAATTTTTTTTTTTTTTGGGGGGGGGGGGGGGGTTGCCGGGTTCTTGAAGCCTGGATTGGCCGCTGTCAGAGACAGGATGCTGGGCTTGATGGACCCTTGGTCTTTTCCCAGTATGGTGGTACTTATGTACTTATGTCACCTGCGGTGGGCATCCAAGGCTCTCCCTATGCCTCTGGTTGGTCTCTCCAGGGTGGCAGGCAGCTGGAGCTGTGGTGTCCGGTGCTATGCGGTGTTCCGCCACTTGTGTGGATTCCCTGGCTGCTGCTGTTTCCTACAGGCTGGCATTAGCTTCTTTCTTAGGGGCACGCGTGCACCCTGGCTCAGCCTTTTGGGTCCCGTGGTGGGACAGTCCTCCTCAATGACATCACTGCCCGAGGCTCTTTAAGGGCTCCTGTGCCCTGACTACTTTGCCTTCGCAGCAGGTCGCCTAGTTGGTTCCTGAGCATGTGTCCTCTTGCCTGCCTCGCCTTCAGCTCTAGCCCTGCCTTTCCTTTAGCCCCAGCCCTGCCTTGTCTCCAACCAGCTGAGCCTGCCTCGCTTGTCTCTAGTCCAAGCTGGCCTAGCGTAGTTCCTTGCCTAAAACTGAGCCTAGCCCAGGTGATTTGCCTGCTGCTAGCCGGAAGCCGGCTGCGGCCCAAGGGCTCACCTTCCCTGAGTCTGTGACACAATATTTGTTTTTCCCATGACTGGAAGATATCAAGGGTCCTTCCTTTCTCCAATCCAAGTGACAATCATTTCTCTTTTAAGACTCCTGGGCAGGGAAAGACCACAGCTCAGCAACTCCAATTGAACTACTGCTGCTCAATAAAAAGAAAGAGAGAGAATGTCTTCGTGAAAGGTCTGAAGTGGCTCCTCCCCCTTCTCTCTTTCCAAGCTAACAAATTAACATATTAAATTATGACAGCTAAAAATCAAAGCTGTCTATCCAGTGTGTACAGCAGCAATTTGTCTACTTTGGATAGATGTCTATTTAAATTCCCATATGGAGTCCAATGCCCAGACCTCTTATCCTATGTCCCTTACCAAACCTATTAAAATAGTGCCACTGCTTTTTAAGGTTGCAACCATTGCATCATGCATGCTACTTCCAATGCTTTTTCATAGACCTGATGGTTTTAAGGTTGCAACTGCTGCTCTGTAACATTACTACCCCATGCTTTCTTGTGAGTCTGATGGTTTTGGGGTTGTAATTGCACTCCATTCAGTTTGCCCCTAGTGCTGTCATGGTTTTTAAGGTTTCAACTACCACTCCTTGCTGATTACCATCAATGCGTCATTTACATCCTCTTGTCATCAGGGATCCTCTCTGTTTATCCATTTTTTTAAATTCCACTAGTGTTACTGTCTCTTCCACTGTTTCATGCCACCCTTCTGTCAAAAATATTTTCTGACATTACTGAGTCTACTATCTTGAAGTTTCATATTGTAACACCTACATTTTCTGTCAACTTGTCAGATACACAAATGGGTGACAGCATCTGATGGCTCCAGTACAGAACTGCTGTCCCAGAGCTCCTCCTAAGACAAGTTTATGGCATCTGTACCATTTATATCATCTTGGTCTACAAACCTCTTCAACAGAGTACATCTAAGCACACTGTCTGTACCATCTGTAGTGAACAGCCTTTCAGTTTCACGCAGCTGGTAACTTCATATAAAGCCTCCACTGCAGAAGCCCTCTGTGTCTTGGAACTTAAATTTAGTCCTAGTCTTACTTGTGAAGTCTCCTTTTGAGCCTCTAGAAAAAGCACCTCTTGAGTTTCTAATATGAAAAGTATTATTCTTTGTAGTATCACTTCAGCTAGAAGAGTTATTGAACTTCAGCCATTGGTTACATATGAGCCGTATACTGAATTTCATCATCACAAGGTCATCCTTTGAACACATCCCAAGTTTTTGCTGAAAGTTGTCATGTCTTTCCATTTTAATGAGGAAATAGTGCTTCTTACCTTAAATATGAAGCAACAGTCGAATTCTTGACAAAGAGCCTGTCATACTCTTGATCGTAAATGGGCTCTAACTTCCTACTTACAGAGAGCTGCATCTTTGATAAAGTCAACCTATTTCCCTCTTTCATTCCAAGTAGGACTGGCATGCTGTGAGGAAGTGGATATTCCTCTCAGTTCCAAGATTGTTTCATCAAATTAGAGTTACTGCAGCAGCGGTAGCCCTCTTGAAGCTACTTGGTCCTCTCTTCATATTCATATCTTCACTATGCACTACAGTTTGACCAAGCTTTAACACAAGACAATGCCTTTGATCAAGCAGTGTTGGTCAGTTGTCCTTGTAATCTAACAACTCTCACATTTGACTGTATGAGTTACTTAAAAAAAAGTCTAACCAGGCGATGTCCAGCATGCAGTGGTCAGTATTTTTTGAAACAATGGCTGCTTGGGCAGATTGGGGACCTGATATTCAATGCAGGGCCAAATCTGGATAATGGCATTGAATATCCAGTACTTCAACAGCCTCCAAAAGTTATATAACTGCCATAGATATTTAGTGCTAGATATTTAGTGCTAGTATCTGGATAGCTATCCAGGCAAGTTAAGACAGCCTTTTATCTGATCCAGCTTGCCTGCATAGTTATCCGGTCACTGGCACTGAACATTGGCAATGCCTGAATAACTCCCAGCTCTACCTTCACTCTTCCCCTGGACTTCCTCAGAACTTACCAGAGTGCAGTTGTGGTCTGTGCTGAAATAACAGCAGCACTTAAGTGCCCCTGAATATCTGCACTGGACCCACTTAGCTTGATTTAACAGGTAGGAGCTCTTGTACCCAGTTAAATCATCCTGAATATCAACCCCTAAGATAATTCAGTGCTGTGCAATCCAAAACTTGGGAGTCACTCACTTGTGTCCCTGACTCATTCCTGCTTGTCAATAGAAAAAGACATTTTGCTTGCTAGTAACAGGTGTTTCTGTAAACAGCAGGATTAATAAGGCATACAGTCCCTCCCATGTCCCCAAGAGTTGTCTCACTGTTTGAGCTTGGAACCAACTGAGGACCAGAGGACAGGAAAGTCAATGAATGCTCAGAACTTTACACTAAGGGACCCTTTTGGAAAAGTGCAGTAAGATTTTGCACTTTCTTTGTGGTAGTAGCCCAAACTTTTGTGCAAGAAATTAGAGAGCTGCATGGGGACGGGGTTCGCGGGAATCCCGCGGAACCCACGGGATTCCCACGGGGACGGAGGCAGTTCCTGCGGGGTTCCCGCGGGGAGGGAAGCAGTTCTGTGGGGTTCCCGCGGGGATGGAGGCAGTTCCTGTGGGGTTCCCGCGGGGATGGAAGCAGTTCTGCGGGCTTCCCGTGGAAGTGTAAGCTGCACCTGCACCAGCCTCTCATCTACCGAATACCAATTTCTTTGAGTGCTGTCTCCTCCTCCTCCTCTTCTTCCTTGCTTTAACAGCATAAATGTGGAAAGTCTTCCATTAAGGAGGTGGTAGAGTCACATATGATGACGGAATTCAAAAAGACGTGGGATGAACACAGGATCTCTAATTAGAAAATGGAAGTTATATAAAAGCTAACCAAACAAGAATATGACTCATGGGTGTGGGAAAAGAAAGTGTAGTCACGGACGGAGGGGTGTGTCACACGTTACACATCAAAAAGACCTAATTCATCAACCATAGTTCTCAAGGTCTGAGACAATTTACAATCAGCCGCCGATGCCCCCCCTCCCCCCCCCCCCCCCCCCCCCCAGTGTGATCAAGGTAAGGATTCAAGGTAGTGTTAAAGTCCCCGGCCACAATCATTTTGCCTTGAACAAAAGATCAGAGTACCTCCCAAAGACGGACGAAAAGAGCCTCTTGATGTTCATTTGGAGCATCAATAGAAGCTAAGGTAACATCAGGTTGGTCTAGTGTAAGATGGAGAAAAAGAAAATGCTCTTCTGGGTCGTCCTTAAGTTTCAAAACCTGTACCTGCACAAACTGATGAATCAAGAAGCCCATCCCACGTTTGTTTAGCGGTGTCCACTGCAGATGCACAAAAAACATGAGGGTATTGAGGATGAAACAAAAACTTTTCATGATCACGCTTAAGATGTGTTTCCTGTAAAAATAACATAATAGGCTTTAAATGAAGCATCTTGCATATTCATGCCTTTGACATTATGAAGGGCATTTTCACTATGACGTCTGAGTCAGAGTTTGGATGTTTTTTTGCTAAACGTCCCAAATCTGAATAGCAAATGCAACCATTTTCGAAAAAGCAAAATGTCTATTTTTTTTTTCAAAAATATCGTTTGTAACAAGGTTTTGTGCTGTGTGCAATTATCTTTTCAGGACATTTAAAAAAAAAAAAAAATCACGCACAAGTAAACAATGTAGAAAATCAAGCTCTCCAAAACCCACTACCCCCAACTTTACACCACTACAATAGCCTTTATGGGTGAAGGGGCACCTATATGTGGGTACAGTGGGTTTCTGGTGAATTTTGGAGGGCTTACAATTTCTACCACAAGTGTAACAGGTAGGGGGAGGAATGAGTCTGGGTCCACCTCTACAGTACACGGCACCCACCACTACAGGACTCCAGGGATCTGCATGCTACTCTAATGGACCTGGCTATAACATCTTATGCTAGTGAATACTATCTTTATTCACATTTTTGGGGAGTGGGAGGGGGGTTAGTGACCACACAGGGAGTAAGGGGGAGATAATCCCTGATTCCCTCCAGTGGTTATCTGGTCATTTAGGACACTTTTTTTGTCTTATTCTGAAAGCATGTCTAGACCAAAAGGTTGATGTTTTCGCCCTAGACGTTCATTTTCTTCCATTATGGCTGTAAATCGTACAAGTGTTAGGCAAGTGGAGTACCGCAGGGATCGGTCCTAGGGCCGGCTCTTTTTAACGTCTTTGTGAGCGATATTGCAGAAGGGCTGTCTGGTAAGGTTTGTCTTTTTGCGGATGATACTAAACTCTGCAACAGGGTGGACACCCTGGAGGGTGTGAATGACATGAGGAAGGACCTAGTGAAGCTAGAGGAATGGACCGATATTTGGCAACTAAGGTTTAATCCCAAAAAATGCAGGGTCATGCACTTGGGTCGCAAAAATCCGAGGGAATGGTACTGTATAGAGGGTGTAGTGTTTCAGTGTGTGAAGAAAGAGCGGGACTTGGGGGTGATTATGTCTGACGACCTTAAAGCTTTCAAACAGGTAGAAAAAGCGACGGCCAAAGCCAGAAGGATGCTTGGGTGCATAAAGAGAGGCATGACCAGCAAGAAAAAGGAGGTGATAGTGCCGTTGTATAAGTCTCTGGTAAGGCCTCATTTGGAGTACTGCGTGCAGTTCTGGAGACCGCACCTACGGAAAGATATAAACAGGCTGGAGTCGGTACAGAGGGCGGCTACGAAATTAGTAAGCGGTCTTGAATGCAAAAATTATAGGGACAGGCTTATGAACCTCAACATGTATACGCTGGAAGAGAGGAGGGAGAGAGGAGACATGATAGAAACATTTAAATATCTCAAGGGCATTTATGTACAGGAAGAGAGCCTTTTTCAAATGAAGGAGAGCTCTGGAATGAGTTGGCATACGACAAAGTTGAGAGGGAATAGGCTTAGGAGCAACATGAGGTAGTAATATTTCACAGAAAGGGTGGTGGAGGCGTGGAATGGCCTCCTGGTGGAGGTGGTGGAGTCAAGGACTGTTCCAGAGTTTAAAAAGGCATGGGATAAGCATGTGGGATCGCTTAGGAACAGGAAGAATTAGGGGTTACAGAGGATGGGCAGACTGGATGGGCCATATGGCCTTTTATCTGCCGTCATGTTTCTATGTTTCTATAGGTGACACCTGCAGACATAAAGGCTATTGTAGTAGTGTACAGCTGGGTACAGTGGGATTTTAGGCTTTTTAATGGGATTTGGAGGGCTTACCATACAAAATAAGGGGCTAACGATGAGATGTGTACCTAGGATCTTTTATATGAAGTGCACTGCAGTGCCCCTTAGGGTGCTCTACTGCTGTGCTGGTATGTCTGTGTGGCCAGTCTACTAAGAATGCTATCTCCTCTTACATCCTAATGGCTTGATTTTGTGTATTTTTCCGTTGGACTTTTTTTCCCCCAAAATAGTCCAAAAAGATAGATGCACTGAGCACAAAAACATCTAGCAAATGACCATTTTCGAAACAAAAAGTTGGATGATTTTCTGGTTTGAAAATGGCCATATTCACTACTAGATTTTTTGGACGTTTTCACAAAATGTCCAAAATCAGATTTAGATGTCATATCAAAAATGTCCCTCAAAGTATAGCATAGTATTTTTCAAACCTGATTTACCAGATATCTGAACAGGTTTTTGCATTTATTATCTTTTTGTAATATATGAACAACTTACAATTTCTCTCTGAATTGCAGTATTTTACAATCTTAGAGTTGTAGACCATGGGGCTCATTTTCAAAGCACTTAGGGATCCTTTTACTAAGGTGCACTGAAAAATGGCTTGCGGTAGTGTAGGCGTGGGTTTTGGGCGCACGCTGATCCATTTTTCGGTGCGCACGTAAAAAAGGCCTTTTTTAAATGTTTGCTGAAAAAGGACGTGCGGCAAAATCAAAATTGCCACATGGCCATTTTGGGTCTGTGACCTTACCACCAGCCATTGACCTAGTGGTAAAGACTCATGCGGTAACCTGGCGGTAATGACCTACATGCATCAAATGCCACTTGGTGCACGTCCAATACGCGCATCCAAAAAATAAAAACGATTTTTTTTGGACGTGCTTATCAGATGCGCTCCAAAAATGAAATTACCACAAGAACCACGCGGTAGCTGGGTAGTACCTCCATTTTGGTGTGCGTTGGGCGCATTTTTAGCAGACTGGCCCCCCAGACATCTTAGGAGAGCAATGGGGCACCCTAAGGGGCACTGCTGTGGACTGCATATAAATGCTCCCAAGAACACATCTCACCATTGCTCTCTTATCTTGTTTGCTTAGCCTTCCAAAACCCACTACCCCTAACTGTACACCACTACAGTAGCCCTTATGGGTGAAGGGGCCCCTATATGTGAGTACAGTGGGTTTCTGGTGATTTTTAAGGGCTCATGGTTTCCACCAGAAGTATAACAGGTAGAGGGAGGTATAGGTCTGGGTCCAACTGTGTACAGTGCACTGCACCCACCACTACACTACTCCAGGGACCTACATGCTGCTCTAATGGATCTGGCTGTAATATCTGAGGCTGTCATAGAGGCTGTTGAGTACTATTTTTATTGACATTTTTTGGGGGTGGGATGGGGTCAGTGACCTCTGGGGGGTAAGGGGTGGTCATCCCTGATTCCCTCCAGTGGTCATCTGGTCACTTAGGGAATCTTTTTGAGCCTTATTCATTCTGAAAACAGGTGTAGACTAAAACATTGAAGTTTTTGCCATATATGTTTTCAGTTTGTTCTGTTATGGCTATAAAATGTACAAGTGTTAGGCACACCCTAAGCCTGTCCTAATCCTGCCTTCGAAACATCCCTGACATGTCCCTTTGTGATTTGGATGCACTGCAGACGAAATGCATAGATAATCATCTGCAAAACAGGTTTCGAAAATACTGATTTGGATGGTTAGAGAAGAAACTAAGTGGTGCTTTATGACACACTAGTAAAAAAGGCCCGTTTCTGATCGAAATGAAACGGGCGCTAGCAAGGTTGTCCCCGGAGGGAGGGTCCTCCTTCCCTTGCTCCCTGCCCCCCCCCCAGTTTCAGGGGTCGGGCGCCCCCCCCCCAGTTTCAGGGGTCAGGCGCCCCCCCCCCCCCCCCCCCCAGTTTCAAGGGCTGGCCGCCTCCCCAGTTTCAGGGCCCAGCCTCCCTCCCTTTCCTGTTTCAGGAGCCTGCCTCCCTTCCAGTTTCAGGAGCCTCCCTCCCTTCCCCCCCTCCCAGTTTCAGGGTCCCCCCTCCCAGTTTCAGGGTCTCCCTTTCTCCCTCCCTCCCTGGGCATGCACCTTCCGATTTGAAGCTGTTGTGGAGAGGAGTTGTATGTGGCATCAATTGTACTGCGTGGAGGACGCAGTGCTGTATTGTGAGGAGAGTTGCTGTTTCCGGCAGTGCTGTGTTCTGAGCGGAGTTCGTGTTTTCGGCATGGCAGGGCAGGCGGGAGGTTGTGAAGGAGAGAGGCGGCAGATGCGCTGAATGCAGCCGCCCACTCCGTTCTTCAATGGGTTGCTACCTTCATGTTCCACCACCTTCTGCTGTGGGATGCGGTCATGCGGGTTGCAGCCGTCATGTTGCAGCACCCTCAGGCGGGAGGTTGTGAAGGAGAGAGGCGGCAGATGCGCTGAACGTAACCGCCCTCTCCGTTGTTCAATGGGTTGGTGCGTTGATGTTCCACCACCTTGTGGTGTGGGATGCGGTCGCGCGGGTTGTCGGCGTCACGTTCGAGCACCGTGTGCTCCGCTCAGCTGTTGGCATATCGAGGAGTGCGGGCTGCGGTCGCGTTTTCTGGAGCAGTGCTCCGCCCTCGTCGTCATGAGGTACTGACGCGAGGGCGGGGCACACAGTAATGGGGAAAATGGATAGACCTTTACAGCGCCTCACACTTCTGGTTGACAGTAATGGGCCAAAACGGATATCTCTGGCGCCTCACACTTCCGGTTGAGGCTTCATTTAGAACGTTGGGGTTGCGAATTATGTCCAGAAGGGGTGTGGCTGGGGGCGGGTATATGAGTGACAGTGAGTGGTGTATGAATGAGAGTGAGTGTTGCTGACAGCCTAGCCTTCAGTGTTTCCCTCCTACAGAGTGAGCTTCAGAACGTTACAGGTGAGAATTATTAATATAGATTTTGGACATTTTTCTCTTTCAAAAATCAGCCCCATAGTAACCTATAGATCTTTGTAAATCTTAGTGCTTTAGAGCTGTCATTATTTTTCCTGCCTGGAAGCATCACGCTGCCTACATTCAGCTCAGTGCTCCAAGGTGTCATCTCAAAGGGTGCAGGAGATTCATTGCAACTTGTGTTATTAATTTACCATAGAAGCCATCTTGGTTAGTGACTCCATGGTAAACTAAGCTGTGGTAAAATGCCATATTTTAGTAACTTCCCCTTTAAATTATTATATCAGATGAGTAGCAAATTGTAATCAGATAGCATTCTTTTTATTACTGGCCTTGTGACAAATTTCACTACTGGGGTCAAATGGACTGTTCTTTACAGTTCTACAATTTTAATGTCTCTTAAAAGTTTATTTAGTGATTTTCTAAAAGAACAGTTTTGAGTTAACCAATGTATGTCCTGTCATCCCTGTGTGTTCTTCTGTGACTTAAATATGCTGAATACTGAATGTTTCATTTTTCCCCTTAACAACTAATCCTGTCTCTCTAATTTAACTCTCTTTTTTTCTATTGATAATGCCACCACATAAAATATCTTTCCACCTCAGAACTTAAGTGTTATCTTCTACCCCTCTCTCCTTCTTCAGACTCCTCCCTTATCCACTCTGTGAATGAAACCTGCCATTTCTTCCCCTGCACTCTTGCTAAGATAAAGCTTCTGTTCTGCTGTGCCCTTATCTCTGCCTTGTTTGTGGCAAACTTCTCTTGCAGCGTTTCCCTTTCTCTCCCTCTCTTTTTTTTTTTTTTTGTAGCTTGTGTTTCCAAAGCATTTTCAAATATTGTATATGTACATTGTTGTCATTTGTGGTATCTAAACAAGATCCAGTGACATATTGAATGTACAGCAAAGAGAAGTTCAGGCTGATTTTTCTCTTCTTCATCTACCATGTCAAAGAGTTGATAGCATGGTTTCAGGTCTACTTGCTAGCTGCATAGGTCGGTATTCCATTTTCATTAGAAGCAGTTGTCCACAGAGCATTAATTTAAAACAAAGTGGAGGAAATATTTTTTCACTCAACGAATAAGCTCTGGAACTGTTTGCCAGAGGACGTGGTAACAGCGGTTAGCATATCTGGGTTTTAAAAAGGTATGGGCAAGTTCCTGGAGGAAAAGTCCATAGTCTGCTATTGAGACAGACATGTGAAAACAACTGCTTGCCCTGGGTTTGGTAGCATGGAATGCTGCCTCAATTTGGGTTTCTGCCAGGTACTTATGACCTGGCTTGGCCACTTTTGGAAACAGGATACTGGGCTAGATGCTTCATTGGTCTGACTCAGTATGGTTACTCTTATGTTCTTATGAAAAATGCTGCAGGACATGTCTGCTCTTCCACAGTACACAACACTACAATTTGAGCTACAGACAGATTTTATTTTAAACACAAAGGGGTAGATTTAATAAAGTATGCAAAAAATTAGGTATGAAAAATATGGGTGCTATGTGCTAATTCTGTAACTGCAATTGCCTATGAAATTGTCATTATAGAATAGAGCATAAATCGGCATACACGCACCTAACTTTAAGTGGAAGTATTTATGCCAGGTCAAGGGCTGGTGTAAACAGTCATGCCTAAAATTGGTAGCTGGGCGTGTAAGTGATAGTATTCTATAACATGCATGCAACTGCAAGACACACCCCTGATCCACTCATGTACATGCCCCCTTTGTAGTTGTGTGCTATAGCATTTAGGCACTAAATGCAGTTTTTCACATAACTACTAATTAGTGCTAATTACAACAAAGTAGCACCACTTAAGGGTTATTATTGGTACTTAAGGCCAATTGGTACCTAATTTAACAAATTAGATGCATAACTGGCACTGTTTTATAACTGGCCAAATTTGCACACTAGAATCCAGGGAAAACTGGAGACCAGGGAAGGGCGCAGGCAACTGGTGGCATGTTAGATCACCACCTGCTATAATCGGGTGGTACAAGAAAAGGAGAGTGGCACTTTGTTGTCCCATCCTTCTTTTCTGCCCTGGGCCCAACTGCTTTGAATTATACAGTTTTATTTATTTGTATTTATCTCACATCTTTTTCACTGATAGCTCAGTATGAATTACATTCATGCTGGATATTTCCGTCTCTGGAGGGCTTTAAATCTACATTTGTATCTGAGGTAATGGAGTATTAAATTATTTGTCCAAAGTCACAAGGAGCATCTGTAGTATTTGAACTATACTTACTTTGGTTCTTAGACCATTTCTGTACCTACTAGACTACTCCTCTACTGTGCAATTCAAAGCAGGCAGTTCTGAGTCAGCAGAAGGGAAGACATGGCTGATGAATTGCTGTTGTCCATTTTCTTCCCACCAAGTGATCAGCATGGGAGAGGGAGAGGAGATATGTATCAAAAATTAAAGGGTGGGGTGAAGGGCACTCTAACTGCTACTGAGCTGGAGTTGACGGGGAGAAAATGGTATGGGGAACTAAAAGACTGAATGAAAGGATGTGAAAGGGGCAATACATTGAGTGAGAAGGATGGGGAAGGACAGAGTGACAGATTGAATCAAAGGTAATACAAGGTGTGAGTGAGGGAATCAGAGGGAAATAGGGGTGAGGCAGTGAGCAATTCACCAAATTTCAACTGCATATAGGCAGTTATATTTGATATAGTCTTGGAAGAAAGGTTTTATAATTTTGGCTGCAGCATAATCACATTCATTGTCACTACTTGATTAAACCAACAATCCATCAAAGTTGCTGATTGACAACATTTTTACTATCAACCTTAAGATGTCTTCCCCTCCTTCCACCCCTCCTGAGATACACTCATACCATATGATATGAATGTGAAATACGTATACTTGATCTTGATCTGCCTTTCCATAATCGGGACACAGATCATAGAAGTCTACCGTCTAAGCACTGCTGAGTTTTGATTTGTTTTTGTTTTGATTCTGTCCTCTTTCCATATTAGGATCCTTTGTGATTATCCCATGCATGTGTAAATTCCATCCCTGTTTTCATCTCCACTATCTCTTCTAGGAGGGCATTCCAGGCATCCACCAACCAGTCTGTGAAAAAAACACAATTCCTGAGTCCCCCCCCTCCCCCTGCAACCTCAGTTCATGACCTCTAGTTCTACTGCTTCCTTGTTTCTGGAAAAGATTTGTTTTATATATTAATACCTTTCAAGTATTTCTTTAAATGACTGTATCATATCTCTCAATACTTATTTTTTCTATGATATAAATATTAAGGGGCTCATTTTCAAAACAGGAAAACGTCCAAAAAGCGGCAGAAAGCAGCAGATTTACATTTTTTTTCTTTGCCAAAATGTACAAATCACTATTTTCAAAACCTATTTTTAAGATGGTTTTCTATGTAGTTCATATGCAGTGCATCCAAATCACAAGGGGGCGTGTTGGCGGGATTTGGGCATTCCCAAACCTTGGACGTTTTTCTGCCATAATGGAACAAACCAAAATCGTCTGGGGCTAAACACTAGATGGTTTGGTCTAGACCATCTAGCGTTTCAATCGCCACTGTCACAAATGACCACTGGAGGGATAAAGACATGACCCCCCCTTACTCCCCCCCAGTGGTCACTGAGCCCAAAGATGTAAAGGAAACAGTACTTACAGCCTCTATGATAGCTTCAAATGTCATGGCCAGTCCTATTAGAGCAGTAAGCAGTTCCCTGGAGTAGCCTAGTGGTCAGTGCAGTGCACTTTAGAGAAGGGAACCTAGGCCCATATTCTACTCAAACTGTTACATTTGTGGTGGAAAGTGTGAGCCGTATAAAACCCACCAAGAACTTACTGCACCCACATATTGTCATGTCCCCTACCTCAACGCAAGCGGTGTCCTCGGGCTGCGCGGGGTCACGTCGACATGCACACTTGACTGGCACTGCCCTGAGCCATGTGTGTGTATTCCTCTCTGGGTTTGTTCAGAAAGCGGTGGTTGCAGGCTCCTTAATTGCTTTGCTTCCATGCACCTGTTTCTGCTCTCTCTCTGCCTGGCTTCCAGGCTCCTTGATTGCTTTGCTTCCACCCACCTGTTTCTGCTTTTCCTCTGCCTGGCTTCCCTTGCTTCTCTCCTATTGGTCTTCCGGTTCCTCCTTCCCCTACTCTTGTCCTATGGCTGTGCCCCTTCCCCCTGCTGATGTCAGACGCCAACACTTTATCAGCTGAGCTCTCCCTGGACGCCATTCTTCGGCTTCTACTTTGGTAGGTGTTTCTGACTCTGTTGTCTGCTTCTTATCTACTGGTCCCTCGTTGCTGACTTTGCCTGTACCTGCCTACTGACTTTTGCCTGTACCCGGATTACTCTCTTGCCTGCCGCCTGCCTACTGACTTGCCTGTACCTGGATTACTCTCTTGCCTGCCACCTTCCTACTGACTGCCGCTTGTACCTGGATTACTCTCTTGACCAGCTGCCTGCCTGGCCGATACATTCATCACCCCGCTTCCAGCTCCGTCCCGTAAGTCCTGCAGGCCGCCCGCACCTAGGGGCCCAACCTCTGGGGAACGGCGGTCAGCGCAGGTGAAACCCAGGGTTGTCCAGCTGCCAAGCAGAACCTGGTCCAAGTACTGGGCTCAGCAGCGCTCTACTTGGTACAAGAACTCACAAGTCTGACACATATAGGTGACACTTGTAGGCATAAGAGCTATTATAGTGGTGTACAGTTGAGTACAATAGGTTTCTGGTGGGTTTTGGAGGGATCTCCACACAATATAATGGGGTAGCAGTGAGTTGTATACCTGGGACCTTTTATGTGAAGTCCACTGTAGTGCCCCCTAGGGTGCCCCACTTCTCTGCTGAGATGTCTGTGTGTTCCCAGCAACTTCTACTTAGACATACCTTAAATATCACTGTCACATTGAAATTGTGTAATACTTTCACAATGTAGAAAGAAATAATTTTGGGGGGATCATCAGTATTCACAGCAACAGCATTGTAACAAAAGCCATTTTAGGCAATGCTGTGCAAATCTTCATTGACCCAATGGTTAACTTTTTCTCTCTTTTTTTCCAAGCTATGTAAACTTATGATTTGAAAATTGTGACTAGCACCACTTAACTTTCAGCAGCTTCCACAGTAGTGAGAACCTCCGCCGACATGAGAGAGGCCCACTGAAACCAAGAAAAACAAGTTTAAAATGTATTCAAACAATCTGTGAGCTAAATGAGCTGAAAAAGTATATTGAACTAACAAGGACAGTGACAGTTTACACTCCATATACAGTAATACCTTGGTTTTCGTTGACTTTGGTTATCGTCGGTTTCGGTTTTCGCTGATTTTTTCAGCGAAAATTTTCTCGGATTTCATTGGTTGCCTTGGATTTCGTCGACGTGCCCATGTGACCTAGCTGCTAATTTTGTGAAAACAAAGGGCGACCCACACGTTCTCCTCATTGTGGCATTGTTTCTCGTTGTGTGAGCATCACCCCGTGCGTCTAACGCAACGCACGTAAGATAAAATCACATGTGCTCAAATCTCATTGTCCCTGTTAAGTGACACCGTTGCTAATAAGTTAACCCTTTCCCTTTAGCTCCATCATGGGACTATATTTATTCTCTATAATTGTGTTTTTGGTATGTATTTTGGAGTGTCTAGAACGACTTAATTGGATTTACATTGATTCATATGGAAATAATTGCCTCGGTTTTTGTTGATTGTTTTCGGATGGATTATCAACGAAAACCGAGTTATCACTGTATCTTGTTTCCTTTCTCACATAGAAAAAAGATGGCTGTAGCTTTCTTTTTAAAAAAGCCATTATTTAAATGCTACCTTGCTGAATGGAAAAACACAGTCCCAATTAGTTAAAAAGCCACTGACAGCAACCAGTCAAGTTAAAGACCACCATTCCAGTTCTGAATTTAATCCCTGTGTTTGGAGTGTATCAAAGGAGAAAATCCAGCGTTCTTCTTTATGATTTAACAATTGTTCAGAGTTGCCACCCTCCTACCCTAACTGCACACTATCTAAAATATGCCATCTGATGTCACTCAGCTGGTGATGAAAATCATGCCAGCGTTGTACCAAGGGAGCAGACCAAACTTTATTTTTAATCCTTGATTTGTGTTCAGTAAGACGTACTCTGATAGGACAGCTTGAGCGTCCAATATATAGTAGTTGACATGGGCAAATGATAACATAGAAAATATCCTTCATTTTACAGTTGGTATAGGCTCGAGATGTGATGATTCGAGAAGTATCCACTACAAAATAAACCAGGAGGATGTGGAGTCAAATCAAAAGCACTATAAGCAAAAAAACAAAAATGGCCCACTCTAATACCAAAATATGTGTGAATAGAGCAAGTTGCACATACAGAAAGGAAAAAGTCTCAAAGAGCTCCAAATCAACAGATCTATAGAGCTAAAGGTGATCACAGTGATCTGTTCCTCATCACTGGCTAAAAAAACCTTCCCAGTGTCCAATGAAAATTTGTTATGTAACTTGCTGTGTGAGTTGCATCAAAATATCCAAAATGGCAACCAAAATTCCAAAGTGCAAAACATCAAACAAAACCACACACTTGCTTATAGTGCTTATATTGTCAATACACACTGATGTCAAAAACCAACATGGTGCAAATGCAAGAAACTTCAGGGTTAATACTTGGCTCAAAAACTCAGATGGTCGTCTCTCCTGATGTCATAGTTCCAGCCTTAAACAGTCCCCCAGACCTTTTTCCTTCCTGTATGTGCAACTTGCTCTATTCACACATATTTTGGTATTAGAGTGGGTCATTTTTGTTTATACATCGAGAAGTGCCAGGATGTCGCCAGTCTATGCCCTCTATGGTAGTTGAACACCACTGGCATTCACCACATTTAAAATGACCCAAATTTGCAGTACTAAGAGGTAAATAGTCCAATCAATTGTATGACAAAAATTCCCCAATAGTTTTACTACATCTGAAAGCACAAATAGGATGGACATCAAAACAAACATGAACTTGCAAGATATTCCAATGTAGGTGAATGGAACTTATGATTTTGGAACTGAAAGCTGAAAAAAGGTAACACCGCTACAAATCTATCCTCGGTGTGCAAATTTAGCCCTCTCATATGCTTTTTTAATAATTCTAAGAGGGTACCCTCTCTCTACAAATTGAGTCGTCTTCCTCAAAGCTTGGTCCTCAAAATCTGCATTGGTGGAACAAATGCGCTTCAGATGTAAGAATTGGCTGATAGGTAGACTTGCTTTCAGATGGTAAGGGTGAAAGTTGGAAAAGTGCAGTAGAGTGTTCCATGCTGTGGGTTTTTGATATAGAGTGGTTTGAATTTTATGACCCATCTGATAAACCCATACATCCAAAAAGGCTACCTCTGTCTTCTCAAAGTGCATCATAAATTTCAAATTGGATTGTAAAGAGTTGAGCCAAATTAAAAATTCAGATAATACTTGTATAGACCCATTCTAAATGAAAAACAAATATCATCCAAATATCATTTCCATAAGGAAATATTTTTGAAAAAATCTGTGCCATATATATATATTGGTCTTCAAACTTTGCTAAATAGAGAGTAGCTATGGAGGGTGCTGCAGAAGCTCCCATAGCTACTCCCTGAATTTGCTCATAAAAATCATTTTGAAACCAAAAAACACATTTTTGTAATAACTAAATGAGCCAGCTGAATTAAGAATTTCTTTGAAAAACATTGTGGTGGCACTCTCTTATCTAAAACATTAGAAACCAAGTCCAAAGCATTCTACTGAGGTATCACTATGTATGGGGAAGTTACATCCATGGTTATGAAAATTGCATCCTCAGATAAATCATTTTGTTGGAGGCAAGTCTGTCATATCCCATAAATATGAAGCAACTTGACTGGCCATAGTTTTCGAAAAACAGTCTAAGAAATGTGACAACGGCTCCAGTACTGAGTTTCTCAAGGCCACAATAAGGCAACCTGGAGGATCCCAAATATCCTTGTGAATTTTGGGCAAAAAATAAATTCCAGGAGTGGTTGGATGTTCTGTGATTAAAAACTTAGCTTCCCTAGAGGTGAGCATCAACTTGGAAAGTGCCTCTTCAACCAAATTTCTAATTGTTGTTAAAAGTTGTGGTGTAGGGTCTGATGGCAATTTTTTTTATACATAGTAGTATCCTGTAGTTGTCTGGATCCTTCTCTCATGAATTTCTCCTTAGACCACAGAGTTACTGCTCCACCTTTACCAGCACAAAGGATTAACATCTCAGTTTGGTTCTGTAATTCAACCAGAGCTTGTCGCAATGGAACAGAAAGATTCTGATTGATGAACTTATTTTCTTGAGCCTTCTCCAAATTTTCTAAATCATGCAGTACCCACTTTGGAAAAGCAATAATCGATGGATCTAAATTCTCAAAAGGTATCCATGATGACCTAGATTTTTAACAATAGAAATGTCAGGAACCAATGGATGCATAAAAAAAAAATAATAATAACAATAAAAATCTATCTAGCTATATATCTATTTATCTATAGATAGATATATTTAAAGGGGTGTATAGCCTACTAAGAATGCTGTCCCCCCCCCCCCCCCCCCCCCATAAATGGCTTGTTTTTCTGTGTTTTTCCCTTGGACTTTTTTTTTTCCAAATATGGTCCAAAAAGAAAGATGCACTGAGCACAAATACATCTAGCAAATGGCCATTTTTAAAACAAAAAATTGGACATTTTTCTGGTTTGAAAATAGCTATGTTCGCTGCTGGATTTGTGGATATTTTGCGCAAAACATCTAAAATCAGATTTAGACATCATATTGAAAATGCCCCCACATCTCTTATCCTATTGCTTCAAGTCTTTTTATCTCCTTAATTAGATACAGCCTCCCAAAGTAACTACAATACTCAAAGTGGGACCTTACCAACAGTGGCGTAGCTAGGGGGGTGCCATGGGAGCGGCTGCTCCCTCAAACAGAGTTCTGCCGGTGCCTATTTTTTTCTCAACGCGTTGCATTGAAAATGTGCGCTGGCACTGGCGGAAGTCTGCTCTCGTTCCGCTTTCGCTCCTCCCACACCGTCAACCTGGCTCCGCTTCTGCTTACCAAGGATCTTCACAGGAGTATTAACACCTCCTTTCTTCTGCTGGTCATGCCTCTCTCTCTGCAGCCTAGCATCCTTCTGGCTATAGTTACTGCCTTGCCACGCAGTTTCATTGCTTTGAAATCCTCAAACACTGTCACCCCAAGGTTTCTCTCCTGAACTTTGCTTATTAGTCTGTTGCCTCGTATCTTGTACCACATGCATTACTCTGCACTTCTTTTCACTAAATTTTAGCTGCCAGAACTTAGTCCATTCTTCTCATTTTTTTCCAATCTCTTCTTATGTTTTCTACTCTCTCTTGGGTTTCCACTCTTGGAAATCTTAGTGTTATTCGCCAAAAAGGCAAGTGTTTCCTTCTAACCCTACAGCAGTGTCACTTACAAATATATGAATAGAATTGGCCCCAGTACCAGTCCCTGAGGCATTCCACTACTCACCTTCCTTTCCTCAAGCAGATTCCATTCACCACTACCCTCTATTGTCTGACAGTCAACCAATTTTCAAACCAGTTTACCACTTTGGCTCCGAATTTCAGCCCGTTTAGCTTATTTATGAGCCTCCTGTAAGGAACCATATCGAAGGCTTTTCTGAAAACCAATCCAATTCTCTGGTCACTCAGTTAAAGAAATCAGATTTGTTTGGCACACTTTTCCTTTGGTAAAACCATGTTGCCTCAAGTTCACTATCTTTTCTTTCAGCAGCAGCTCCATTATTTTTCCAAACAACAAAGTGAAGTTTACCAGCTTATAGTTTTCTACTTCTTCTCTGTCCCTGTTCTTATGAAGAGGGTCCATAACTACTAGTCTCCAATCCTGTGGAACCCCTCCCATCTCCACGGGTCTATTAAATAAATCCTTAAAAGGTCCTTCCAAGAATGGTGACACCATTACCTGTTACACTTGTGGTGGTAAATGTGAGCCCTTCAAAACCCACCAGAAACCTCATTTCCTGTTTGCAGAAGGGCGGGACCAGAGGCACAGCTGACACAGAAGCGAGAGCGAAGGCAGTCTGAAGCAGCGTCCGTGTGTGCTGGACTTCACTGTTGCCGGCCGAGCGGGAGGTAAAAAGTTTTAAAGAACAGCCAGCACTTACGAAGGGCAGGGGCAGCAGCACACGTCCTGCTTGCACTCGGAGGCCACAGAGAGAGAGGGAGGGTGGCGCTGGGCTGTGGAAATCAGAGGGGGGCGTGGAACTCGGACAGGATTGGAGCCATCGGATGGGAGTGGGCCCATGGAACTTGGACGGTTGGGAGTGGAGGGAGGGAGGGAGGGAGGGGGTCATGGAACTCGGGGGGGGGGGGATTCTTTACTCACCTCCGGTGGCTGGTGCTGGGTTCCCTTCCCTCTCACTTCCCATTGGTCCACCCAGTGACATCATCCCTGGGGCGGACCAATGGGAACTGTGTTACAAACCCAGGCATCCAGACAGAGGTGCAAATTATTATATAGGATGTCATTAAAACAGCACAGTAAAACATCTATATAACAGACCTATAATCCAACCTCAGCACAATACAAACAAAACAAAGTAATAGGCACCACAGAGTATTCATATAGTATAACAAATACGATAGTCACAATGTCAACACAATACAATGAAACATCTTAATAGGCAGCAGAGGGGACATTTGCAATTGGGATAAGTAGACCAAAAAGATGGAAAAGACAAAGGCATTGGGAAAAATATCAGTGAGTGGTTAAATTGAGGTTAAAATTGTATATACAGTCAAATAAGATATGAACATCTGGTCTCAGAGGTTGTGCAGCATGATAGTCCTGATATGGTGTGACTGGCTGGTTAGTCTTCACAGCCAGTCACTCAAACCATATCAGGAAAAGAGCCAGGAAGCTTGTGTTTCCCTCAGAACCTTTATTCTGTTTGACTCAGTGCTCTTTTTAACATTTGCAAGGTAATTCTATAAAGGGGTGCCTACATTTAGACATGTACAACGTACCTACTTTGAGCCTATTCTATAAAAAAAAACTAGGGGGCTGGCAAGCAGATGAGTGAGTGGAGGTTTCAAATAGAGCTGTCGAGGTGATAGGTGGGGAGACTGGGTGGGGATTAAAAAAAAAACAGAAGAAAGGGACTGAAGGCAGGGAGAGGATGATCCAAATGGAAGGAACTGAGACTGTTGAAAGGATGAGAGAAAGAGAAAACTAGATTAAGTCTGGGGAGGGACTAAGTACAGAGGGCAAAAATGGGAAGTCTGGGAAATCAGTGAAAGAAAGAAGGGAATAAGAGGCGGGGAATGAGTGAAAGATGGGAATGGAGGGACTAAGGTGAGGGTATGAGTAGAGAAATGGGCTGGTAACGATTGTGATTGAATGATAGGAAAACATAACCAATCTCATTTTGTAGTTCCTTTTCCTACTTCCTGATGAGATTGTATTGTTAGCATTGTAAACTGCCTAGATCTACACATTAGCTAAGGCGGTATAGTAAATATTTTCTGAATAAATAAATAGATGGGAAGTTGGTAGGTAGATGAAACATAAAAAGTCTTCAAAGGTATGAAGGAGTAAAATATGAACAGAGAGGCAGGAAAGAGCAAGATCTATGTCAGAGACAGACTCGGGGAAGGTATGGAAGAAGAGAGGAGAAATATCAAATGGAAAACAGATTCTGGAACAAGTGTTAGGAGAAGACAGAAAAAACTAGAAAAGAGAAATTAGGATCAACATGACTGGAAAAATAAAATGCCTGGTCAAAATGAATGGGCTGTGTTGGCACTAGCGTGGCTTAGTAATCAGGGGGGTGAGTTTAATGGGCAAGCTGTCCACCCTTCTCTCTCCATCAGGTCTGGAGTGTTAGTCTGCATCATATCTCCGCTGTGAACTGAAACTGCTTATACTGTATTCTGCTGTATGATCTTTTCAAGCTACTGTGACACTATCAAGATTTCACCATTGTAAAAGTATAAACAGCATCTCTACTCAGCGTGTTGCTGAATTTCTCCTAACCTCTTTTGCTAGAGAGAGCCTGTGGAGAACAGACTCCCAGTTTGCAAGGCAAAAATTCTTGTCTAGCACATCTCAACTGTAAGTTATTTTTCCTTGTTTGATTACTGCATTAAAGAAGATTTTGGTTTAAGAGTTTTGAGTCATCTCATAGTGATGTTCCATACTCTGGTTTGAACTGCATGCCAATGACCCAGTGAGAAGGCAGAACATCTTTAACTGGAGTTTTGAGGAATGTGCATCTGTGATATCTTTCTATTTTGCTCAGTACGAAACGAAATACATTTTCTGTTTCTATTTCTCTAGTGTAGTACTGCACACACAGACTGGCTTATTGAGGTTTCCAGTTTATTTTTTGTCTGTATATTTCTAATTTGTGGTCCCATGTTCTCTATTTGGTGGGCGTCTATGTTTTGTATATGTGGCCAAGATAAATAATTCTGCTAGTGTGTAAATTCTGTGTTGGAATCTGTAGCAGTCCCACGTGTTCTTTTTTCTCAGTAGGAGCTGTATTGCAGTTCTAGATCCTGATGTAATATTTGCACTCCTGCCTTTTCATAGGTAGGGGTGATGCCGTTTGAGTCCTGGTAGAACTGTTATGGTATGGCAGATTTGGTATTGGCTCTGAGTGTTCCTTTTGCAGGGTTTTGTATTACTTCATACAGTACCTGGCAGTTGGCACTAAAGGGAATTTGTGTAACTGTTACTGAGGTGCCACTAAAATCTAGTGTTAAGCTTTAAGAGGTGATATTCAGTGTGAGTTAACAAGGTAGGAGCAGCTATGCATCTAAGTGCCAGAACAGCAATTAAGAAGGAAAGCTTTTTTTAAAAATGAGATTTTGAGATAGTTTTAAATTCCAGAAAGGTAAACACGATTCTCCCTTCAGTCACGCCTGCAAACTCCAGTTCCAACTGAACGGTTAAGTGACATTTACACCTATTTCACATGAACTTGCCACATGAAACCCCATTTTGGAAAAAAAAAAACATTAGAAACAACAGGAAGAAATCCTCTGCACACTTGGGAGCAGAGTTGGCCAAAAGTAAGGAAGGAAGGCAAACAGATGATATCACCAACTTTCTTTATTATAAAGATGCCCCAACACAGCCGGGTTTCAGCATAAATGCCTGCATCAAGGGTCTATAAACACAAACATAAACTTGTGCTATATACACTGAAAGAAAAGTATTGAAGAAAAAAACATTTAAATATTTCAAAAATATATAAGTATTGAAAACAATATAAATGTAAACATAAAAACATTAACATATACAAATTGCATTTAGAAACACTAATATACACAAACTGTACTTCTATAAATGTATTCTTACAAATGCAATTTGTATATGTTAATGTTTTTATGTTTGGATCCCATTACATCTACATTGTTTTCAGTATATATTTTGAAAACGTTTTAATGTTTTTTGTTCAATAATTTTCTTACAGTGTATATAGTACGAGTTTATTTTGTGTTTATAGACCCTTAATGCAGGCGTTTATGCTGAAACCCGGCCATGTAGGGTCATTTTTATAATAAAGGAGGTTGTTATCATCTGTTTCTTCTTCCTTCCTTTTGGTCAACTTTGCTCCTTTGATGTGAAAACACCAGTAGACCAAGAATTATGAGACAATTATATATTCATATTCATAAGACTAATTTGCTCTTTCAGTCTAAAGTCATGTTGAGCACGTTTTAGCAAAACAACTAACTGGTTGACTTGTAGCACACTGCTTTCTTGATCCTTCTCAGCCTGGCTTCAGTTCTAAAGTAGTGTTAGAGTTCCTTTCCTGGAGAAAATGAGGCTGTCATTGAACTGAGAAGGTTCTGGGGTTTTGATGCTAATAGATCTGTTGGTGGCATTCCACTTACTATTCATGTCTTTTGAATAGGTTATGTAATTTAATCTAAAATGTGTAATCCTACGTTTTAAGCAACAGCTGTACCAAGCAGGGAACAACAATCAGTAGTACAATGTACAACTATAAAACAATCATTACATAACCTATAGTACAAAACATAAAACAAAGTACATAACTAATAAATAATACTTCATAGCTATAAAACTTAGCATCAAAATTTACAATTACCATTTAAAATCATAAAAGAGCTAATTCTGTCAAGTCCTCCAAAATTTAGGTGCCAAAATCAGCATACTGAGTGCAAGGTCTATAACGGCATCTGTGTACCCAGATTCTTTTATACAATATTAGCATAAATTGGTATTTATGTACTAACATTTAGACACAGCCACTTATGCCATGTCAATAGCAGTTATAAATGCACATGCCCAAATGTAGCACTTTATCACACACATGACAGTAATCTATAACTTGCATACGTAGATGTTTGATATGTCTGTGGCCTGCCTATGTATCTCCCCCTGTGCACATCCTCTTACATTTATGCCCTGTGTGACTTGCGTGCTCACAAAATAGAATACCACTGAGCTTGTGCCTAGCACACTTACACGCATTCATATATGCAAGTGCTAGTATTGAATAATCTCATGTGCAAATAATGCAAACACTATGCAGACAGCCATGTTGTAAGATCATAATGAAATGATAAATAATCAGACATCTCCTTAAGTTTTGAAGCCATAACATTCCACAGGGAGAGAAAAACTCTAGGAAATTCCTAATAGAGGCCAAATGAAATTGTTGGGCAGAAGGCAAACAGTATCTCCCTGTTTTTTATAAACAGTTTGCCCACTGATTTCTGTGAACATTAAATAAGAGTATTTTAAAATTTGTTTTTCAACTGGCAACATTGGAAAGATCCCAACAAAGGAGAGGCCCTGTCTAGTCTTGAATTGTATGTAATTATTCTGGCCACAGTATTCTGTAGCAATTCTAATTATGCTGGTAATTTTTTTGAGCAGACTAATACAAATCAAATGATAATAATAAAAATGGGACAAGGCCACCCCTTGGACCATGGTACAAATGTCTTGAGGCTGAAAAACATTCTAATCATCTAACTTAGGTATGGTGGAGTTCCCTTAAATCTAAATTAAGGAGGTCTCAGAGGTTCTCCTCGTATGCTCATATTAGTTCAGAACCAGGGTTCCCAACAGGATTTAGGCACCCCGTGTTTCTCTGTGGGCAGAGCAGGGTTTGGTCTGTTTCCGGGACCTCTTAGAGGTGGGTGAGATGAGTTCTTTTACTGAACTCAAGGATAAATACACTATACCTGATTCTGATGTTTTTTATTACCTGCAGGTTAAACACTACATTGCACAGCAGGGGTGGTTGAGGGAAGATCCAGATGACTTTGAACATTTTGAAAACATTTTGGGGTCGCTAGGGAAAATGAGAGGCAGTATCTCTATTCTCTATAAATTTATTAGAGGTACAGATTTCCAGAGGTATACTTACATGACCCAATGAGAGAAAGATCTTTATGCTGGATTTACTATGAATGAGTGTAAAGCTATTTTTTTGGAAGTTAAGAAAGCTTCAATATGTGTGCTTTTGAAAGAGAATGCTTACCAAGGTCCTGACAAGATGGTATTACACAGCTATGAAACTACATGTGATGTTTCCCACGGTTTCCAGTAACTGTTGGCATTTTGCAACACCAAGGTTGAAACATTCTTACATATCTAGTGGTCCTGTGATCAGATAAAATCCTTTTGGGAAAAGATTGTTTTTTAAATTGCTGATCATACAGGTGCCCCATTTCCATTAGATCCGAGATGGTGTTTACTGGGGCTGGGTAATAGGCATGGTAAGAGGTGGCAACGCTGCTTTAAAAGAATGTGTCTGAAAGTGGCCAAAAGCGTTATTGCGGGCCATTGGAAAAAATCAGGTGGTCCTACAGAGACTGACTGGATTTTGAAACTATCTTTGGTTGGAGAACTGGAACAATTAACAGACAACAGACCGGGTCGATATGATCTGCTTCCGATCTATGGACACATGTTGCCATTATAACCCAACATCCTTAAGAGTTTTTCAGGGGTGAGGTTAGGGAGGGGGAGGGGGGAATAATGTAGGGTATGTTGTAGTGACAATTTAAGGTGATTGGCAGTTTGGGATAACTCAATATTATGAATCTAGATACACATTGTAGGTTGGATGTTTATCCTAGTGAATTCTGTTTTGGCTATTTTGTTCTTAAATGTATATTAATTCAATAAAAAAGTAATGTTAAAAAAAAGATGATAATGATTTGTTTCCTCGTTGTATGTGAAGTTTGCATAATAAAAATAAGGTTAAACAAGGGGGGCAAAGCATGCAGAGGTCAATGTACTGTATGTCAATGTTGTCTGTGGATTTGGGGTAGGGCAATTTGCAGGCTAGTATGGTAGTTGCAGGAGTTGTTTTTGAGGAACGAGGCGGATAAAATGTGAATGTGAGGGCAGTCTATGGGGTGGTAGAGCAGTTGCAGGGGAATATTTATGGGAGATGGGGCATTTGTAGGCTGGTGAAGCAGTTATGGAGGTACTTGTGGGGTGAGATGATTAGGTTTTAGATGTGAGGGAAGTTTTCAGATTGATGGGGTGGTAGCAGTTTGTGAGTTGGTGGGGCAGTTGTTGGTGGTCATTTTTGGGGTAGGTGCAGGGAGTAGCTTTTTGAGGTGGGGCACTTTCTGGGTGGGGGAGCCATTAGATTTTGGGTATGAGAACAGTTTGTGGGATAGCAGGACAGTTTTAGGGATTACTTTTTAAGGGTGAGGCAGTTTAGGAAGTGGGGAACAATCATGGGTGGTAGTGTTTTAGAAATGAGAAGTTTGCAAGTGGTAGGTTTTGTGGGTGAGGAAGTAGGAGGTAGTTGCAGGAGGTAGTTTTTGTTGGGGCACTTTTTGGGATGCTAGGACAGTTGTATGGGTAATAATTGGGATGGGGACAATTTTGGGGGGTGGGGATAGTAGAGAATGGGGAGAGGCAGTTTGAAAGGAGTTTACTACAGCAATTGGAAATCCTTTTTCCATAGGAATGCACTTGGCCATTTTGGGGGGCCTTATTTATCTGGAACCCTTGGTCCAATTTATCCCATTTTCAAACTTGCATGCCAAATTTTATCCCATTCTGTTAAATTTAATGTGCTAGAGCAGCTGAAACTCATGCTTCTTTAGAAATGTATTGGGCCATGGGGGGGGGGGGGGGAAGAGCTTATTTCTCTGGACCCCTCGCCCCCAGTTCTATTTGGCCTATTTTGGAACTGGTATGTCTTTTAAATCACTTTTTCCCACATGCCAAGCTTCATCCTGTTCCGTTTCCTTTTCTTTACTACAGATGCTGGCACTCCTGCTCCCCAAGAAATGTACATCTGCATGTAAATAGAGTAGATAGATAATCTCAGCAGCGGTGACATCCATTTCTATTTCTTCCACATCTTATTTTTAAAAATTGCACACTAATAGAAGCTTCCTTTTAGGAGGTTCTACTGTAGACACTGGAAACAGTGCAAACTTTTTCCTGTTGAAATACAACAGAAAGGAAGGGCTCATGTTTGCATAATGTTTAGTCCTATGTTACTTGGCCTACCTTTTCTCTATTGAAGTGCCTGGATAAGCTGTAATCATTATGGTGAAAGGCTACATGTCATAGCCTGTGTTCAGAACTCCACACTACAAAAGAAAAAGATTTGAGTCAATAAAAAAAAGAAAAGCACTGCTCTGGGAAGTCCTGCCTTTGGAGCTCCTTATGTTGAGATACCAAATGTGCAGGGAGGGAACGAGCCAACAGTGAGGGAGAATGTGAATATTGGTTTGCATGAAGTTCATCTGCAGCACAAGTTTTGCCTCAACAGATAGTGAGTACTCTTAACTAAACTTCTTAATGTTCCCCCACCTCCTGGAATACCTTTAGGGGTCTTGAAGAAACCTGCCGTAGTGACAATGGAGTCACTCTGGGACTTGATATTTGATTTGCACTCCTTTGTACAAACATTGACATTTAAAAACACTAGTGATATAAAAGTTTTGTCAGAAGCTGTCCTTATTCAAGCACAGGTAACTGCTCAGCAGTCCACTGAAGTAAAACTTCTGGAAGCAAAAATTCAGACTTTGGAATCTTTGGGATTAGTCTCAGTTAAGGAGAAGAATTTTACTTATCGTCAATTGGAATATTTGGAAAATCAGGCTAGGAGGCTCAATTTGAGACGAACCAATTTTCCCAGGTCACTTCTAATAGCGCGTATAGACATGGTAAAGAAATATCTGCTTGAAATTTTTGGAATGTCGGGTGATTCACTGCTTCCAATAACTCGCGCACAGTATTTGCAGATTTAAAAAAAATCAGTTGGTGAGAATTTTCAAGGCCAAGCAGGAGACAGTATGAACCTAACATCTTTTTTGGAATCTTCTCTAGAAGTGATTACACAGAGAACTACTATGGTAGTTTCCTTTGCTTTGGAGATGGATTGTGATGCGGTATTGAGACTTTCATTTCGATATTTAGATACACAGTTTCTGGGATCTAAAATTAGAATATTTCCTGATCTTTCTAGAGAAACACAGAAAAGGTGCAAGGCCTTTTTGGCCCTTCGTCCAAGGACTTTGGCCTTGAGCGCCAATTTTGTACTTAAATTTCCTTGTATATGTTATGTATTATTTCAAACTAAATAATTTCAATTCTTTCATCCTAAGCAACTGGAAAAATTTTTGGTAGCTAAAGAGGAGGTAAATATCATTGTTTAAGTCATAGGAGCGCACTGTAGTGATAGGCAGGAGAGAGCCTGATGGGTTGCAATAATTTAGATCTGTAGTAAAATATTTCTTTTATTTCTTGTTTATTTTCTTATCATCTTGGATCCAAATTACCTAATATATTTTGGACGAAGTCTGTATAATTTTCATTTGTAGTCAATTTTGACACATATTTTTATTAGCACTATTTTGCATTATCAATTTCTGTATTATTTCTCATTTGAGTTGTAATCAATATAAATAAATAAATAAATAAAAAGTTAAAAGAAAAAGAAAAGCTTAGAGATGGTATGAGGTAATTTCAATGATTAATCATTTCTGTATTGTATTGCCTGTTAGTGTTAATTTTTCTTGAGGACAGTGTCTCCAAATTGGTTAGTTTTGTACATCCATGTAATTCCATTAATGCTAATTTTCTTTTTAGTTTTACTCTCAAGCCTGTTTAATTTGCATTTCATGCACATAGGACCAGTTGTACTAAGGGGTTTCTCCAGTTTGAGCCAAATTCTATATATGGCACTCAAAATTCTGCATGCAAATTTGGGCGTACGTCCAATTTGCCTGCACAATTTAATTGGTTAACGAGCCATTTAGTGCTAATAATTGGGTGCTAACAACCAATTATTGGCATTAATTGGCAAAACTTTGGATTTACACATACATCTTACAAAGCACTATTCTATAAAGATGCGCGCGTAAATCCTACAGAGTGCAACTGAAAAGGGGCATGGCTACGGGAGGGGCATGGGTGGGATAGGGGCGCTCACTAGAGACTGATTTTCTGAAGCTTTTTCCTCCCTTGTTTTTAACAATAGATATTGCATTGGATAAGTTTTTGAATGGGTAGGTTTAATTGATTTGATTTGCTTACTTTATTTATTTTTTTGTCTATTAGATTGTAAGCTCTTTGAGCAGGGACTGTCTTTCTTCTATGTTTGTACAGCGCTGCGTATGCCTTGTAGCGCTATAGAAATGCTAAATAGTAGTAGTAGTAGTAGTAGTACCTTCACTTCCTCATTACTAAATACCTTCTGTGCTTGCCTCAAGCCTGCTTGAATTCAATGATTGTGTTTGCCTTTACCTTTATGTGAAATAATGCATGACTTTGAGGCAGTCATCAGTACTCTGCTGAAGTACAGTCATAGTTCTTAGATGGTGGATCAAAGGCAAAATACTGTTGCTATTAGGATACAAAGTGAATGGTCGCAGACCATCATCAAAACTAACATTATCTTCTCAGCCACTAGAGAATGCTGTGATGTTTGGCTTATATGAAAGGGGAGGTGGAAGACAGTGGCCATTTGTGATGTCTGATAGGAGCAAAATGGAGAACAGGACAATAAAGAGTCTATGAAGAAAGAAAAAAAAATGAATAGTGCCAAGTAATATATTTTGCATGTAACAGAAACATACAGTCATAGTGTAGAGTGGCATTTTAGAAAGGATGTAGAAATGAGACATCCAGGTTGGGATGTCTAAATTCTACTAGTATTTTAGAACAGGATCTGGTGATGTGGAGCCTTTTCTAAAATACATAGAGAATATGTGCCAGTTATGTGTGACAGGAGCATCCATTTTAGAATCATAAACATCTAAATATGTTTGTGTTAAATTGCCAAGCTTTGTTCCTAAGCTTTTGTCAAAGTTCCTCATGAGAGAGTCCTGAGAAAATTAACAACTCATGAGATAGGGAAGCAATGTCCTTCTCTGGATTAAGAATTGATTATTGGACAGAAAACAGAGGGTAGGATTAAATGGTCATTTTTCTCAGTGGTGGAAGGTGAATAGTGGAGTGCCACAAGGATCTGTACTGAGACCAGTGCTATTTAACATATTTATAAATGATCTGAGGTGATTAAATTTGCAGATGACACAAAACTATTCAAAGCTGTCAAAACACATGCGGATTGTGAAAAATTGCAGGAAGACCTTAGGAAACTGGAAGACTGGGCATCCAAATGGCAGATGCAATTTAATATGGACAAATGCAAAATGATGCACATTGGGAAGAGTAATCCAAATCAGAGTTACCTGATGCTAGACTCCACCTTAGGAGTCGCAATCAAGAAAAAGATCTAGGTATCATTGCAGACATATTCTGAAATCTTTTGCCCAGTGTGTGGCGGCAGCCAAAAAAGCAAACAGGATGCTAGAATTAAATCAGGAAAGGGATGCAAAATAAGACGAAGAATTTTATATTGCCTCTGTATCACTCCATGGTGTGACCTCCACCTTGAGTATTGCGTTCAGTTCTGGTCGCTGTATCGCAAAAAAGATATAGCAGAATTAGAAAAGGTTCAAAGAAGGCGACCAAAATGATAAAGAGAATGGAACTCCTCCCATAGGAGCAAAGAGGTTAGGGCTCTTCAGCTTGGAAAATAGACGGCCGAGGTGGGATATTCTGAGAGGTGTAGAACGGGTAGAAATGAATTGATTTTTCACTCTTTCAGAAGTAGAGAGACCAAAGGACACTTGATGGAATTACATGGAAATACTTTTAAAACAATTAGGAAGAAATATTTTTTCACTTAAAGAATGGTTAAGCTCTGGAACTTGCTGCCGAAGGATGTGATAATGGCAGTTAGTGTATCAGGGTTTAAAAAAGGTTTGGACAGGTTCCTGGAGGAAAGGTTCATAGCCTGTTATTGAGATGCACATGGGGAAGCCACTGCTTGCCCTGGGATTGATAGCATGGAATGTTGCTACTAATTGGGTTTCTGCCAGGTACTTGTGACCTGGATTGGCCACTGTTGGAAGCAGGATATTGGGCTAGATGGACCATTGGTCTGACCCAGTATGGCTATTCTTATGTTCCATAATCCTGAACAAGCAGGACCAAATATGCCATAAAGATGTTAAAAAGTAATGGTGCAAATATTGAGCACAGGGGCACTCTGTATTCAAGTAGGACTCTGTCAGAGTAGGTATCATTATAGGAGAACCAAATCCAAAAAAATATAAAGTACAAAAAATTATTGTTGGGAAATAACTAACTAAAATTAAAACCAAGTAACAAAATAAAGTTAGCTGATTACTTACTAATATATAAATATAATGAGTTATAAATAAATCCTAATAAATAGATAAGTGCTCAGATATAATGCCACTTGCAAACTGGCTTTATTTAGATGACATATACATTCCTCACCACAGTTATACATTAATAATGCAGCTAACGGAGCCAAAATTTGTTGAATATGAAATAACAAGAAAAAGTCTGAAATACTTATTTTTGTAAAAGAGGTTCTATATAGGCAAGGGAAGTGTCCTTGAAATGTGATGAAACAGCTTGCTGCCAAGTGACTGGTGATTCATTGTGAAAATGTGTAAAATGTACACGCTTCTTAATCCATATATAAAATTGCTGCCCTCAAAAACTCAGCTTTTTAAGTCCAGCTACCTTCAAATCTTCAGCTGTCCTCTACACGGGACCGTGTTTCACTTATGCAGCATCTTCAGGAGGGCGCCTCTAGTAAAACTTTCTATACAAAAAAAGGCAAAAAAGCAGGTCATGTCCCTTAATGTCTTTTACACGTTTTAAATACTTTCAATACTACACATCTGAGCTAATGTTACTTATAATCCAGTAACTGCTGATTCAAAAATAATCATAATAAATGCTCGGCAGCCTACCAGCTGGGGCACTCTTCTGGGGTGCATTCAAAAGCAACTGACAAAAAACGTTAACATTTTATATGCTGGGAGTGCACATTCTTTAATTTGGTTCCAAATACACTGTGAATCTAAAACTTGAGAACTAGAGATCATAGAGAAGTCCACTCCACTTCTTAGTTAAGTAGACCCAGAAGATATGATGAGAAGTTCCTGAAATGCTAATATCTGCTGAAAAACAATGTTTGATCTATAAGATTGAAGGCTGCACTCATATCTAACAGAATCAAAAGAACATGCTTGCCTCCATCCATAGATAGTTGGGGTGGACAGACTTTGCACTTACCACACCTTAGGTTTTGCACTTAAGGTACAGTAAGTGCAAAACCCTACCATACTTCAGTAAAAGAGCCCCTCAGCGCAGTGGCGTAGCCCACCTACTTAGGGCTCAGGCCCACCAAACAGTAGCGCATGTTTAGCGGTAGCTGGTGGGGATTCCAAGCTCCACCAGCTGAAGACTTCCCACTGATGGTATCAAAAACGCTGCCCTCCACAGTACTGGCACCTGCGCATGCTCAGTTTTCAGCGCATGCCTGCTGCAGACTGCCAAGGTGGAGAGAAGCATTTTCCCGCCAGCTGAGATATTTTTTTGGTGGTGGGGGGAGGGGGAGAACACTTGGTGCCCACCCACTTCTTGCCTAGGCCCATCCAAAATCTGCTGTCTGGCTACACCCCTGCCTCAGCGGGTTTGAATTAGGGCACATCAACTGCTACCACAGAAGCGTGTTAACAGCTACTACGGTGGCATGACGGTTTGCATGCACTAATTCATACGTTAACAACATATTGTGTTAGGGGTAGGAACTAAGTGGGTTATGGGCAGAGAATGAGCATGGATCGTATAATGTGGTGAGTGCAGGGTAATTAACATGTACTGACCTCCATTTGTGCAGATAGGGTAGCTTAACTTAGAGCCTCCTCAGTAGTCTCCTGCAAATGCTGCTTATTCTTGGCTGACTCTCCTTGCTGAAACACACTTGGAGTCACGGGCTATGCTCATAATCCTGTGGTTCTGTCTAATCGTTGTGAAAACACTGTGGAATTATGGGTACTGCCATGGGGAATTGAGAGTTATCAGAACACTGCAGCCCTAAAATGCTGTGCTATCCTCCTTTCCTGGAGCCAGTAAGAATCTTTGCTGCAACTGTGGTCACAAGTTTTAAAATACAAGGTGCTAAAAACAAGGTGAAACTGGTTTAAACTGATTTGGTGCCTTATCTTTTTTTTTACTTTTTTTTATTTTTCATCCATTTCCATATTTAGATCCTGTCTATTGATCTCCAGTTGCATTAACATTTTTCATCTACAGGCCTCTCAGGAATTATAGTAATTTTTAGCCTGCTTTTCAAAAGAAGAAAAGTAGGCTTATGAGATCACTCTGTATATGTGGGAATCAGATGCATAGGATGATTATTTACGTTGCCATCTACAGTAGCTGAAAACCAATAATTTTAAGAAGCTCCTCTTCAAGTTGGTGTTGCATTTTCATCATTGCTGTGGAGTCAAACGTAGAGACTTAATCCAGAGAAACACAGCAAAAAAGGTAGATTATGAGTAAACTGGACTGCAGACAGTATGGTAAACAAACACTTTATTAATCAGAAACCTGATGTGGCTGCATTTCGGCGAGTGCCTGTATCAGGGGTGAACATTTATTTATTTATTGCATTTGTATCCCACATTTTCCCACCTATTTGCAAACTCAGTGTGTCTTACAATATTACATCATGGCCGGCGTCAAGCGTAGGTAAACAATTAGGTTTCATACAGAGAAATAAGTAATATAATGGATATAATCAATTCAGTAAATCAGAAAACAGTCAAACTATCAAGATGTAGTGATGCACTGGAGTTCTTATTATTGATCATTATGGTAGGCCTTGTTAAAGAGATAAGTTTTTAGTGTTTTTCTAAAGTTGATTAAGTCATGAATAGTTTTCAGTTCGAATGGGAAATGAAGTCCCAGGAATGTTCGAGCTGATCTTTTAGCGTTCCTGGGTGGCAAATCAATAAGGTCTCGTTGAAGTTGAGGTTTCTTGGAGCTAAGATCGACGCAGACCACGTGACCCTGAGGCAGATAACGAAACGCTGGCCACTGTTGGTCGTGGTCATAATTCAGCGTCTTGATTTGAGCTAAGTGTTTTGTAGAATGAAAATTTATAAGTAAAGGACTAGCAATAAGTAAAAGAAAAGAAAACTATTAAAGAAAAATGTATATAGGTGACTGCCTATGATGAAGCAGCCCAGCCCCTGTGAGCTTTCAAATTGTGTAGCCGGGGGCTTCGTGAGGCGTCACCTGTATCATCCATAAATCTAAAAAAGGTCAGCTGAATCACCAGCAGACGTTTTGACTGTTCCTTTCCATAAATGTATATTGTTGTTGTTTAAATCAATAAGGTCTGACATGTAGGCCAGAGCATTTCCATGAATGACTTTATGAATCAAAGTGCAGCATATATGTTGTGCAGTATGGTTTTATATCTATAACTGTCTATCTAAATAGATATAGATAGAGAGATATATATTCTATATATGTGCAGAACAGTTTACAGTTTATTAAACTTGCTAAACCGCTTGGCTGTATATAGGAACACAGAGGTGTGCAAATTAACAGAAAAACAGAAAACAACTCCAGCAGTTAATAGAAAAGAACATACGCTCAAGACAACACATTACTAAAAATTAAAATTAAAAATTAGTATCCAGAGGACAGCCCCAACTAATCCCCGTATATTCTGTGTGTGTACAATATAGTCATATATGTTGTTTGTATTTGTTTGTTTTACAGACATTGGTTTGCCTCTGGTGCAGGTGCTTGCTGAAATACGGCCACACCTGCTTGCTAGTTAAAGTGTTTGTTTATCATACTGATAGTTTATGCACTATCACCTTCTTTGTGCACTGTGCACTATTGACTGCTACACCTATGGTGTGTGTGTGTGTGTGTGTGTGTGTGTGTCTGTGACCTCTGCTTCACCCCAATAAATTCTGGGGTTGATATTTATTGGCACTTTTCTCCTACCTAGTTAAATACCGTTGAAAGGAATATTCAGTACAATAACTAGATAGTGCCACTTTTGCCCCCCCCCCCCCCCCCCCCCCACACACACTGTCCAGATCTTTCTGGTATGCTTCCTGGGCAGAGCTGAAGGTTATCTGGATAGCGGTGATATTCAGACCGCTAACAGATAGCTATCTGGATAAGGTTAGGGCAGCAAAAAGGTTAGGCTAGGTATCTGATTAGTGGTCTGAATATCGCTGCTAAATATAGCCCAGCTGGTCAGCACTAACTCCGGGTATTCAGTGGCAGCCACTGTCCAGATACTGCCACCGAATATCTGGATTTATTTTACCTGCAGCGGCTGGTGTTTAAAAAAACACTGACCGCCACAGGCTCAGTATTAGGGGCGGGGGTCTGTGTTTAGTATCCTATCCGTTTCAGACTTTAAGGACATTTTACAATGTCTAAGAGCATCCTGACTGATGTATTTCTTTTTTTAATCCACATTTGTGTGTCTCTATTAGTTCTGTGTGTAACTACTTCTTTATAATATGGAAAAAAAAAGTTTACAGGAATAAGACTAGTCTAAGATGACCCTAGCACAAAAATAGATAAATTGAAGTTCTGTTTCTTAAAACTCTGAATTACAACTTAGCTGTTTCCAGCAATTTACTTTTTCTCCTACTTTTTCTTTTCAGGTTGTTTGATGTATGCACAGTGTCACGAACGGATAGAGAGACCAAGCTGACTCTTGTATTTGAACATGTCGACCAAGACTTGGCCACTTATTTGAACAAAGTTCCAGAGCCAGGTGTTCCCAGTGAAACTATAAAGGTATAAAGCAACATTTCTAAGCTACATCATTTACATTTCATCATGAACATATTAGCCCCTCACTGAGCAAACAAAATCATTGGGACAGATCTTCCTTAAGGTTAAGGGAAAGTTTTAGATTTATGCTTGCTTTCACTTTTGGGTCAGGTGCTTAGGGCAGTGGTTAATTATTGAATATGCTGGAGCAAGAAGAAAATAACCTGGACAGATTTTTGGACAGAAAGCCTGAAATAGCAAAGTTGATTGCTATTTCCCTAGTTCTTGCCTATGGCTTTTAGGGGATAAAGGGAAAGAGGGTGGGATTTATTACCACTTTTCTGTGATTGCAATCAAAGTGGTTTACATATTATATTCAGATACTTATTTTGTACCTGGGGCAATGGAGGGTTAAGCGACTTGCCTAGAGTCACAAGGAGCTGTAGTGAGAATTGAATCTGGTCACCCGGGTTCTCAGGCTGCTGTTATGCTAGTTTTTTTTTTAATAAAGAAAGGCAAATACAAGGACTTTCAGTATCAGCATTATCTGCTCTTAAAATGTTTAAAGTCGATTTATTTCAGACAAATAACAAAAAAATGATTTGTTCTAATGACAATGCTCAATTCGTATCACAAAAGGGTCCCATATTCAACCATAGAGTTGTTACAAGGACTATCAGTATCAGACTTATATGCTTCATCATCGGTGGAGAACCCCTCAAATTCAGAGTCATGGAAAGAATCCGCAAAATACTCAGCTGCAAAAGCGGCTGTTTCCTCATGAGAGAAAACATAATATTCATCTACTGAAGAGTTGTCATCCAATGAACATCCATCTTTGAGTGCCTTTTCAAATCCTTTGATGATCCTGGAAGATTTTACTGCTTCCCAGGCATTTTCTGCCCAGGAACACACTTCTGCATAAGTGGCGTGGCATTGTTTTCCCCGCAGGGGTGAAAGAATGCTTGTCTTCACACATCCACTTTTCCCATTGTTGATGAATGAGGCATTTGAATGAATGATTAACTGCAATGTCCAAAGGCTGTAGCTTACTGGTAAGTCGGCCAGGTATAATAGCGATATGCGCTCCTGCCCTATTTGATCCTGGGGAACTGGGTTCAATTCCCACTGCAGCTCCTTGTGACTGTGGGCAAGTCACTTAACCCTCCATTGCCCCAGGTACAAATAAGTATATGTATATACTATGTAAACCGCTTTGAATGTAGTTGCAAAATACCACAGAAAGGCGGTATATCAAGTCCCATTTCCCTTTAACAGCTTCTGCACAGACTGTTTTCTATGTGAGGCCATTGCATCAAATATCACTAAAGATTTTGGTACAAAAAATCCTCCTGGTCTCCTTATTATCAATTCAGTGTTTCATAGGCTCTTCAGTCACTCATCCTATTTTGTTGCACATAACAACCACGCCTCTTAGAAAGTTTTCATGAGGCATCGTTATGCGCTTGAATATTACCAATGGCTTCAGTTTTTGCCCGCTCGCAGCACAGCTCAGTACCATGGTGAAGCTGGTACTTTCATGGCCTGTTGTTGTTATAGCACAAAAATCCATGAAGGTGGATGAACGCAGGAGTCCCACAAAAAACACTATTTTGGTGCCACATTTTGTGACTGTTTGTGTAGCAGGTATGTCAGATGTCATGTGCACTTCTTCTATATTTATTATATTTTCTGGTTGAATATTTCCTTTCTTTCGCTCCTTCATGACAAAGTTACGGAAACTTGCAGCTTTCTCTTCCCAGTCATCTGGTAGTTTTTGTCCATTTCTCCTCATGAAAATATGGATCCATTTTTCCACTGTGTTGAAATCAGTAGCGTTCATCTGCACAGCTAACTCTCTAGACTTCCATTTAATGTTTCTGGTGGAGACAATGCTGCAACTTTCTCTTTGTGTTATTACCCATTCTTTGAAGTTCAGCTCTGTGTTCGGCCATTTTAGAGGTTTCCCTCACCGTGCGCGTTTTCATGGGTGGAGTTTAACCAACATTTCTTCTTCCTTTCTCCACTCGCAGATTGATTTTTCTTCCACAGAGAAATTACGCCCAGCCTCACAATTTCCATAACCCTTGCCATATTCTATCACAGAAAGCTTAAAGTCTGCATTGTACAACTTACATTTCGGAGTGGTGTGGGGTATGCTTGGATGTGGGCTATACAACTACTTACAAACAGACACCGTGGATACCTGCGGGTTTTAAACAAGGTGCGGTTTATATACAGGAGAATACGGTAGTCACATTTTTGGTGCTTAAAAATAGACACCTTCTTATATAATTTTCCTCCGCATAGTTTACCTTTTGCTCCAATAACACCTGGTATACAGTCATATATTTGAGCTGCATGCTCATTACATTTTGGATTTATATACATGATTTGCATTTATTTCTGAAAGGCGGTGAGTTGGGGAATTGGGAGATATGTAGAATAAATAATACATTAAAATCCAGATCCAACTGCTCAACTAGTCCCTAAAGCAGTAATAACATCCAAATAACAGGTGTTTCCATGATTGTTGGAAAGGTGGCATATCAAAATGCATAAAAAGCCCTAAGGTGCATTCGTGTTGTCTGATAAAAAATGAATCAAACCACTGTTTGGCAGCCTTGCAATAGTACAACAAATTACTTTCAAGAACAGAAATGTCCATTTTGGATGATTTTATAACAACCTGCCTAACTTATATGTCAGATATGCATATAAGTCACACCAGTTTTCAAAGGGAATTTATGCACATATGTTTACATCTGGGAGGCAGAGAATGGATGGGGACCGTGCCTTATAGTTAACTAGAAGATAGATACTGTGCGTTAACTTTCAAAGCAGCAGATGTCACAGAGCAGTTAAAGTCATCTCATGTCTATGTTATTTAAAAAATGTGTACCTGTTAAAGTGTGTCATTTGTGCTGACATTCCCCCAGATTCTATATAGAGCACCTGTATTTGGGCGCCGATCCAAGATGTGTGTGCAACTTAATTGGATAATGAGCCATTAATGAGCACAAATTAGAGGATAACAACCAATTATCACATTAATTGGCACCAGTTAGGATTTGCGTGTGCTTAGGGCTGCATGCTATTCTATAACTCTGGGTGCCCAAATCCAATAGCATGCATCCCAAAAGGGGAAATGGCCATGGGAGGGACAGCAGCAGGTCAGGGGCATTGTAAACAGTTTGGCACAGTGGGGATCTGTGCCCAACTTGCAAGCCAGGATTTACACTAGGTTACAGTTGGTGTGGCTCCAACGCCCATAGTTTATCGAATAGCTCTTGGCGCCATTTTTTTCTGGCAATGAATTTTGAGCACCATTTGTAGAATTTTCCCCATTGTTTTTATCATATCTACCATATATGCTCAAACATAATCCCATCTGAATATAAACCAAGACAACATTTTTCCCCTTAAAAAGGTGGGAAAAATATTAACTCAGATATAAACCAAGAGTTTATATTCCAGCATTCCTTCCCTTCCCCCCACCCCTTTCTTGTCCAGCATTCCTTCCCTTCCTTCCCTCCCCTTTGCTGTACGGCATTCCTCCCATTCCCTCTCTGCCATTCCACCATTGCCACACCCCTCCTCCCAGACTGAAAGAACTCCCACTGAACAGAAGAAGTCCCCATCCCAGACCCCATCTGTAGCCCCTCTGGGCCTGCAATACTGCCCTAGTGGTCTAGTGGCAAGTTGGGGCAGGAGCAGTCCCAACTTGCTCCTCTGTGCAGTCAAAATGGCTGCAATGACCTCCAGCAGCAGTCTCACAAAAGAAAAACATCTAAAAAGTGGCAGAATGCAGGATTTGGACATTTTTCTCACCAAAATATCCAAATCAGTGTTTTTGAAACCTAAGTCCGTCAGAAGTGCGTTCAAATCACAAGGAGGCATGTCGGGGGCATTTTGAAGGCAGGATTTGGGCGTCTAACACTTGGATGTTTTACAGCTATAATGGAACAAAACAAAAACGTCCAGGACTAAAACTAAGACGTTTTGGGCTAGACCTGTTTTCAGAATGAATATGGCACAAAAAGGTACCCTAAATGACCACATGACCACTGGAGGGAATCAGGGGTGACCCTCCAATACCCCCCCCCCAGTGGTCACTGACCCCCTCCTACCCCCCAAAAATGTGAATAAAAGTATGACTTACCAGCGTCTATGACAACTGCAGATGTTAAAGTCAGGTCTATTAGAGCAGCACGCAAGTCCCTGGAGTAGTGCAGTGGTCGATGCAATACACAGTGGGGGACCCAGGTCCATATCTCCCTCTACCTGTCACACCTGTGATGGAAACTGTGACCCCTCCAAAGTCACCAGAACCGTACTGTACCCACATTTGAGTGCCTACTTCACCCATAAGGGCTATTGTACTAGGGGACAGTGAGTTTTGGTTGGGTTTTGGAGGGCTCAGGGGACAAAATAAGAGAGCGTGTACCTGGGAGCATTTTTATGAAGTGCCCTCTAGGGTGCTTCATTGTTCTCCTGGGATGTCTGGGGGACCAGTCCATTAAAAATACTGGCTTCTCCTACATCCCAAAGGCATGAATCCCAACGTTTTGCACCTATTCGTTTGTTGTTGTTTTTTTCCGAAAATGGACTAAAAAACAAAACATCCAAATCACAAAACCTTATTCAAAACAGTATTTTCAAAAAAAGGATATACTTTTTAATTTTTTGAAAATTACCTCTTTCCTATTAAGATTTTTGAACATTTTGTGCAAAACATCCAAAATCAGACTTAGACGTCATATGGAAAATGCCCCTCATAGTAACCTATGGAAGTTTGTAAATCTAAGTGCTTTGAAAATGAGCCCCAGTGTGATCCAGTAGTACTTCAAAATACTTCTCATCCTGTAAAAAAATTAAATTATGAGCATTAGAGTATTGTTAGATTTGCAATTATCTCTACAGGCTCATATAACAAGATTAATGCAATCCTACTATCAGTTGCATTTGTTGAGTAGGATAAATCAGTTCCCCCAATATTCAGCCAGCGGCAGTGAGCATTTTGTTGCCCACAGCCGACATTATTACTGGATATTCAGTGCTGGGCCCTGTCTGGGCTTCGGCACTGAATATCCAGTATTTTTGAGCTAGCCAGTTAAGTCAGTATTCAGCTTCTCATCGCATAAGCCAAACTGCTTAAAGATAGGACTGCTATTTATACAACTCGGTTTAAACGGTTTACTTATGCAGTGAGGGGCTGATTATCAGCACTGGACCTGACTCCATCCCTGGAATGCCCATGAGTTAGTCATTTTTTAATTTGACATTAACCAGTCATTTTCGGTGAAGATAACTGGTTAAATGCTGCTGAAAATGACTGGATAGCCATGAACAAGCAATTTAACCAGTTGACAGTTGTTTCTGGCCAGTTTCAGACAGTGGTTCAGAGTATTTGTGGAAATTGGATTATTGTAATGTTCAATATTTGGGTTTGATACAGGAACGCTGTGAAGTATTGCAAATTGTACAAAATGCAGCTGTATGGCTGGTGGTTGGACAGGCTGTCATGATTATGGTACTTGCTCTATGACTAATCAAATATGTCCCAGTGGTATCCTATATCTATTGATTAAGAAGATTTTATCTTCAACAAAAGAACCAGTCACAACGTCAAATTTCCCATAACTCTTCAACTATATTCTTCGTTAGTAAATAGGGCCATCAGAGGCGGCATATTTCAAGCATGCAGCACTTTGCTGCTTGCTGTACACCTTATATCATCATTGGTCTGCAATTTCCTTTAGTGTACAACATAACTTTTTAAATTTTATCTTTTTGTCAGTTTTTACCAATTTTATACACCCTTCATGTGCTTTAAAAAAGAACTGTTTTTAAAGCTTTCAAATAATAATTAAAGCTTGCACTTAGCTTCATCGTGCAGCTTATTAAACCATACTCCCTCTAGGAAAACATTATATTGGCTTCCTACTTATTATAGGATTAGGTTTAAACTTTTATTGCTTGTCCACAGAAATTTGATTAGTTTGCATCATTTTATTTGGTGCAAATTTTGTAGATTATCACCCAGTATTTGGGAACTAAGGCCAATGCCAGACGGACTTCTGCGGTCTGTGTCCTGCAAATTTCAAAAGACATTTGTAGATTCAGCAACTTCAGTATTTGGGAACTAAACTTGAGTTAGGAACAGATATAATTAAATATATAATGATTTAAACTAGATAACTGAAATGTAGAAGAAAAAGGTAAAGGGCTAGCTCTCATATAGCACCAGATTTCAGTATCATCGCCCAAGCCACCACATTTTGAAGTATAACACCTGCTAATGGTTTAACTAAAACAGTCTGTATGAATCCACACAAAACATCAACTTCACTAATAAGATTAGCTGTTAAACAACACAATGTCCGCCAGTGAAGACCAAAACATGTGACTTCTCAAAAAATGGGGAAAATGTCTCATACACTCCTGTGGCAACACTCTCACTTTTCAGGTGCACACAGCGCAAAAAGTAATCATAGACATAAAAAACCCCTTTGATACTTTTTTTGTTTTTTAAATATGCAAAAAAGTGTATAAACAAATATACTGCTTCCCCTCCTCGGCTGTCTTCCTGCTTCGAAGGAGGAGTCCCGTCTCGACGCCGGCCAGCTGTTTCCTGCCAGCAATCCCCTTCTCACCAATTGATCACTGCTGCAGTTTCGGCGTCTGGGGATTAAGGAGAGCAGCCTTGCAGGCCATGGCGTGTACTGGGATCGTTGATGCGGTGGGGCTTCTGTTGTCATCCCCTTGGCTCACTATCCTCTTCGCCTGCCTTACCGAGATTCGGCGAGTCAAGACCTGATTTCTGACTTTCTTTCCCTTTTTTCCCTTTTCCTTTCCCCTCTTTTGCTTTCCTTTCCCTACTTACTTTTTACTTTTCAGATTGTATTTATATTCCCTCCTCCCTTCCCCTCTCCGTTCCTATTCTCCTTGTAACCTATTTATTTTATGAGTTCATTGTAAGCCGCTTTGGAGCTGCACAACAGCGGCAAAAAGCGGAGTATAAATGACCTTAAATATGTAATTAAATTCTTCGCTTTTGAATGCCCAAACTGACAGCAAGAATTCAAATCACTTATCTTAGCCTGCTGTCCAGTTCAAATGAAGAGTGGTACTTCCTGGTTTCCAGAAAAACTGTCATGCAGTACCACCCTTCATTTGAACTGGACAGCACCCTTCATTTCAAAATGTTGTCTGTGATTCTGCATCTTCTTGAAGTCATACTTTGTCTGCCTATGTTGAAAAGCCTTTCAACAAGAGTACTGAAAGGCAAACCCATATTATACTTCAAAAACAGTGCCTTGATACGAGGAAACTGCAATACACTGATTACTTCATGAGAATTATCATTTAAAAATAGGTCCAATTCAGCAGCAACATCACTTCTGTCACTGCCATCACCATTCTGAAAATAGAAGAAGTCATCTTCATCACTACAATCACTGTTTCATAAAGCTGATGCAGTTTGTTCTGATGACAGTTTCACTGTCTTCATTTCTTTGAAAAGAAGTTCTTTGCTTTTCATCTTCATTTCATCATCTTCAACCAACCCAATGAAGATGAAGCTGTGGCAGCATAACTGCAGCCAGAATCAAATCTTTGTGGATAAGCCCACGTTGAAGTGCACGCACTAGAGGTGAGGCATATTTAAGGTCTATAACAACTTTAGTCAGCTTTGTTTTCAACATGGCCAAAGTAGGCAGCAAAAAGCCCAAGTAACATTCAGCTTCACTTTGTAGGATGTTCAGAGCAGCTGCTAGTGGACTCATGACACAGCAGTACTCACCCAGAAAAATTACTTCATGCTGTCAAGCCAGTCACTCCCTAAGCTGTGCACAGTTCATTCAGTAGGCTGAGTTCATGTTTTTGACAACAATAGAATAAATTTCTCAACACTGTAAAAGAAACAATTCCACCACATTGCATTAGGAACAATCAGCTGCATATTGTATTTTTCTTGTACAGTATCAGCTGCCTGAGCACTTTGACTTGTCTTACAAAAGTACATAGGTATTGCCATACTGGGACAGACCAAAGGTCCATCAAGCCCAGCATCCTATTTCCAACAGTGGCCAATCCAGGTCACAAATACCTGGATTGGCCAGATATTTGTGACCTGGATGCTGCAGAATTTGCCAGGTATTTGTGACGTGGATGCTGTAAAATTTACCATTGAGTTTTGAAAAAAAATCTTTTTGTATACTATAGCCTTACAAGCATCTTCTGAGTCATTAATACCTACCAAGTTTAGAGTGTGTGCAGCACATCGTTAGTGCAGTGGCAAAGGACAGTGCTCTTCTGCTTCATCGCGACCATCAGCAAAGACCTCATCTATATTTGTAAAGATAGTCCTGTCTACTCCAGTTTGAGAAACAAGCCATGATCAGCGGAGTCATCCGAAAACAAACTGAATCCTTTGACAAAGTTAGAGCCATGGTCTTTGATGGTCAATGTCACCTTAGCTGCTAGATTATATTTATTGTGGACAATCTCAAGAGCTGACACTATCAGGTCATAACTGTGTCACCCCTTTATATATTTACATGCAAGAACAGCAGAGTGGCACTATAGAGAAGTTTTGTCTAACCAGTGAACTGTCACACCAAAGAAACTGAGATTATGACTTGTCCAGATATTGGCACTTGTGCAAACATATGGCGTTTTGCTCAAATGAGCTGTCAGTGTTTCCTTCATATTGCCAAATTTATCCTCAAGATGTCCAACCAGAGTTTCCAGACTCATAACTGATCTCAGTGGTTGCAACCCAGTGACGAACTGAACGAGAAAGTTCATGATGAGTTCACCCATTTGAGTCTGCGACACTTTGATTTCATCGTTAAAATCAACAGTTGATAACATAAGGAAGGACTTATCGAAGCTAGAGGAATAGTCTGAAATTTGACAGCTAAAATTTAATTCTAAAAATGCAGGGCTATGCATTTGAGCTGTAAAAACCTGAGGGAACAGTACAGTTTAGGGGGTGAAGAACTTTTTACATGAAAGAGAAGTGGGACTTGAGTGTGATCATATGTGATGATCTTAAGGTGGCCAAACAGGTAGAAAAGGTGATGATGAAAGTTAGAAGGATGCTTGGGTGCACAGGGAAAGGAATGGACAGTAGAAAAAAGGAGTTGATGATGCCCCTGTATAAGACTCTAGTGAGACCTCATTTAGAACATCGTGTACAATTCTGGAGATTGCACCTTTAAAAAGATATAAACAGGATGGAGTTGGGCCAGAGGGTAGTACCAATAGGGAAAGAAGCTACAGAATTTGCGAAGGAAGAGAAAAAACTTTTCAAGAAATTGGATCAGCAAAGGAGAAACATCAATTGACAAATGCATAAGTACAGTAGGAAATACAAAGTGTTATTCTAGGAACTATTGGTTGATCAAAACCAGACACATGAGTGGTTAAGGAGAAGTGAATTGAAACCTAAGGATGAGCAATTGATAGTTGCACCCCAGGACAGCGGGTTACGGACAAGATGGTTTATAGTAAGCATTGAAAAACTGGTGCATCAGCCATCCGTAGATTCTGTAAGAAAGAGCTAGAAACAGCTACTCAACTCATGGCTGGTTGTGAAGTACTGATGGTGGAAAATCTTTATGCAGAAAGGCACAAAAAGGTAGCATGTCTCATTCATTGGAAACTCTGTAAGCATTACAACATCAGTGTAACAGAAAAGCATTGGGATCATGACCCTAAGAGAACTGTGGAAAACAAAGAGGTTATGATCACCTTGGACATCCCCATTCCGTCTAATAAAAAGTTGGATGCAAGAAAACTGGATATAGTGCTAAAAGAGAAAAACACCAGAATGACATTGATTATAGAGGTGTCAGTCCACCCGTGATTATTCTATTAATTGCGTGGAGAGAGAGAAGATCCTCAAGTACCAAGAAATGCAGTCTGAAACCAAGAATATGTGGCAGAAAGATATAGAAATATTTCCCATTGTTTTGGGTGCCACAGGCTTGATGGAAAAGAATTTCCAAGTGCACTAAATTTCCTATCCATGTTACATCTTATGAATTCCAGAAGGAAGCTATCTTTGGCACAATACAAGTATTATGGTGAGTGTTAGCAGTAAATTTGAGAGACTGACATCATACTCCATATACTCTGGTTGAGGAATGAGGTTCATTACTGTCATAGTTGTTGCAAAAATAAACTATTTAGAGATATTGACTCCCCTCAGAAAGTAAGTGTAAAGTTCTATGCATGCCCAGCTATTCCCATTCACAGCAGTATCCTCAGTCCCCAGTTAGTTCATAGCTCAAGAATGAATGCAACTCTCGGGGGGTGGAGGGGGTGAAGGTGGCTCCTATCCCCAGGATTCTATATATGGTGCCTTAATTTCCACACGAAAATGGAAGCGTATTCCATAACAATGTGGGTAACTTAATTGGTTATCTAGCTAATCAGCGCCGTTAATTGGATGTTTACAAGTAATTAGCAGCACTAATTGACATTAATTAGACTAAGCATATTCTGTAGCATGGTGTGCCTAAATTCTAAGTCGCATAGTTGAAAAGGGGGCATGGCCATGGGCAGGGCGTGGTTGTTTCTAAAATCTATGCACATTGTTATAGAATACACCTGCTATGCGCCTATCATTTGTCCATTGTCCTGGAGCAGCCTAGTCATAGCAAAAGATGTAAAGCACAGCTTGTCTGAATGCACTATCCCTGATTGTGGCCCGCTCTAAGCAGTAGTGCTGCTGCTTTGTTTATGGGAGCTTATTTTTGTTTATAGAATACTAGCGTAACAGGAACATAGGTGCCTATTTTTGTTTATAGAATACTAGCACAATAATTTAAATATGCGCCCATAATTTAGTCATGAGCACTTATCCCAGCCATATTGTAGAGCAAGTATAAGCATGTGTGCTTAAGTGCCAGAGGTGTAACTTACTGTGTTCTTTTAGTTACATGTATAATTTTGCACCCACCCATACTCTGCCTATGTGTATCTATTTGTAAAATATGTGCTTTCCAAGATATGTGCATACTTATAGAATGGCACTGAGGCAGAATGGTGACATATACAGTACACATGTGTGGGCATATGTGTATATACCATTGTTCTAATGACTTATGCATGTAATCAGTGGATAACTGTGAGTGCATACTATGTAGAATTGCCCTGCATGTGCTTAACAAAGTTGATTTCATGAGAACCACAGACACAGTAGCTTCACTTTACTGATTAAAAATGAGTATCAGTTTATTTGTAACAGAACTGGATAAAGGATGCTAGCTAATTTGTCAAATTTTTCTTGGTTATTGGATTACCAGCTAGGTGGAGTAGAAGGAGACAAACTGCTGTGTAGACATTCTGACGGATTTAGTTCTTTTAAGATAGTATACAAGAGCACTTTTGCAGTCCAGAGTATAGAGGGAATTTTCACACAGATTTTTACAAAATGTAGAAAGCAGTATTTCCTCGATGACATGAAAAGACTTGTCTACCTTTGGTAAAAACTAAGGTGAACTATTCGGTTGTGATGAAGTTCTATTATTCTTCTAGCTGAAGTAACTGCTACTAGAAAAAGTAGGTTCCAAGTGGCATGCTTGAGAGAAACAGACTCCATTGGTTCAAAAGATTATTTCATAAGAGATGTAAGGACATTATGGTTCCATAGCCCATCTGTAATGATGGTTTGACATGAGGATTCCCTTTTATAAATTGAAAAATGATAGAATCCCAGCTTTTCAATATCCTATCAGTGGGAGCATAATAGACTGAGGGGTATATTCTGTATAGAGCCACCCACAGTTTGGTGCTGGGAAAGTACACACTAAGCAGCTATTCTATAATGAAAAGTATAAACATCTGCATTTATGTGTGTCCATTTAGACACCCCCACTTAACGCCAGCTCAAAGGTTGGTATAAATGCAGGCCCCTAAATGTGTATGTAAATGCAAGTATTCTGTAACCAGAAGAGTAGGGATCCAAGATGGCGGTCGGGAAGGACGTGTGAGCAGCAGCTTCTGACCAGCTATTGTTTTCTGCGAGTGAAAACTTCTCCATAACATTATGGGGAAGCGAAAAGGGAAATCCAATTTGCCTACCTCCACAGGCAAGGTGAATCCCTCTTCTACCCGACAGTTGACTCTAGAAGAGTCGGGTATGCTGCCTCCAGGGACTCGAGTTGACGCTTCGAGGGGCCCTCTGGAAACATTGGACCTCAGCGTAGAGGGGATAACATTGAGCCCCCCTCTCACGACAACACCCCCAAGGCCGGGAGGAGAGACGATGGCGCGGCGGGAGCAGCTGGTTGTGGATCCCGGAAGTGGTGCCCCAGCAACTGTTCGTGGAGACCCCGTAGCCACGTCTTCGCCGGTGGAAACATCGAGTTGGGCAGATATGGCGGTTCGACTGCCTCTGCCTATGGGCGAAACCTCTGCGAGTCTTGAGGAGATGATAAGATCTTCTGTTGCTACTATGAATTCCATATGGGAAAAGATTCAGGGTTTGGATGTCTCGTTACAACAAATTGCAACTTCTTTTGCCGGAAAACTGGCGGAACTATCACAAGAACATAACGTTTTATCGGGAAAAGTGACGGAGCAGACTACCAGGATGGACTCCATAGAAAACGAGGTACTATCAGTTAAAACTACAGCGGCAGCTCTTATTAAGGATAATAACCTCCAAAAAAGAAAAATTGAGTATATGGAGAACCAATTGAGAAGATGTAACTTGCGTTTTTTGAATTTTCCTAAATCTCCTTTAGTTCCTGCTAAAGAAATGTTAAGAAAATATCTTGTTGAAATACTGGGGATATCCCCAGATAATTTTCCTCCATTAACTAAGGCTGTGTACATTTCAAATACAAGAACGGGAAGATCAGTTCCAAGAACTGAACATGATTTAAATTTAACTCAATTTCTTGAAAGTTCATTGGAGGTTATTACTGAAAGGACAACATTGTATCATTTGCTCTAGAACTAGACCGAAATAATATATTTAGACTTTTTTTTCCGCCACATTGGTGGTACTCTTTTCCTGGGTTCTAAAATACAAGTTTTTCCTGATCTCTCAAGAGATACACAAAAACGAAGAAAAGACTTCTTAGCGATGAAGGGAAGGGTCCTCCAGTTGGGAGGGACCTTCATACTTACATTTCCTTGTAAATGTTATATTTCGTTGCAATCCAATAACTATATGTTTCTTGAACCGGGAAAGTTGCTTGAAGTTATTGTGAGTAAAGAGTGACTTGACATTTAACCCTGGCTCTAACGCTAAATCGGCTGCGCTAACTCTAATCCCTTCCATCCCTTAGATATTTTCTTTTATCTTTATTAAATTGTGATATTCTTAGTTCCTATTTCTTGGATCTTCTTCAATGTGGACTAAATTGAAGTTATATTACATTGCTTGAATATTATAATTATTACTTTAATGTTTTTTGTTCATGTAAGTTCTATGATTTATGTATTTGCATAAATGTAAATTTAAAATTCATAAATAAAAAAATTAAAAAAAAAAAAGTATTCTGTAACCAGCGTGTGCATATTATAGATACACCCCTAACCCGCCCATGCCCCTCCCACTTCAACTCCCTAGTTGAAGATATGCGCCCTAAAATTTATACTCCAAGGTTATAGAATAGCAACTCAGGGCAGTTCTGCACGCAACTGCAAATTGGTGTCAGTTAGTGACAATTAGCTCTTATGTAGCCAATAAATTTCTATTCAGTCCACTTAACACCCAATTATTATACTAATTGCACACAGAACTGACCTTATTCTATAACAGCACATGCAAATTTGAGTGCTAAGCATCAATTTACGTGCGCTTTTGGGGTGAGACTGCACGAGATAGACTCTGCTGGAGGATGTTTGCAGTTTCAGCTGGTAAAGATGGTACAAGTAATGCAGTATGGTATGGGGAGAGCACCAAATAAGTCCATAGTCATTTGTGAAACACCAAATGTGAGAATCTCTTCCATTTAAAAGGTAGTCTTCTTCCTGCAATCAGTACTGTATAGACTGGGAAGCCTCGCGTGGAAAAATGCTGCTTAGTTTCCATGCTGTGAGGGCTAGCGATTTGAGATTTGGATGAAGAAGAGTGTCTTGGTTCTGTGTGATCAGCAATGGAAATATTTGAAGTCTGTTGGCAGAAGAATCGCAAGTATTTTGAAAAGAGGAAAGCTGTTTTCGTGAGGTCAGTATTGTCCTATGAGAATCATTGTGCTGGGCCTTTTCAGAAACTTTTGTAGAATCTTTGCTATAAAAGGGCTGGAGGATAAGCATAGATGAATGGCCAAGTCTAGTTTATGGCCAGCACTTATTTTGCCATTTGATCTGGAGATAGAAACAGTGAACAACAGACGGGGGATGGATGCAGTGAACAATAGAGAGATAACTTCATTTTTGCTGTGGGCCATCTCTGTGGGCCGTGCGTTCCTCCCTCTCTTCTGGTTGCCTGGTGCTTGATTGTAGCTGTCTCAGCAGATCGAGCATGGTTTTGTTTCCAGATGAGCAGCATAGCTTCCCTTCCATTTCTATTTGTGGGAAGTTCTCCACCTCCAGAGGGGGAGTGTCTTTTCATCCCTGTATGTGGACATTGCCCCCTCTCAGGTTTTGCTCTGTCCTTGAAAGTGGGATGTGGTTCCATTACTGGCGGTTGTGCCGGGGCTCTGCCTTTGGCAATGGAGGGGGATTCCATCTCTAACTCTTGGGCATGGCTTCGTACCTTCATATGGAGGGGGCATCCCGCTCTCCTTGGGATTCGTGGCTCCGTCTTTGTTGGGTGAGCGTATCTCCACCTCTGGGTGCGGCGAGAGACCTATCTTTAGGTGGTCGTAGTGCTCCTATCTTTGGCTGGTGCCCAAGGGCCATCTGTGCTTTGCATGGTAGCACCGACTCTGACTGGGACCTGTACCTTGTCCTTTTCTGTCCTTAACCGAGGGTTCAGAGGGTCTCTGTTTCTGGATGACAACCCTAGCCTCTGTCTCTATGAGGTGCATGGCTTGCTTCGCATTTTGTGAAATTGGCTTGTTCAGGTATGTAGTGCATATTTCCGTCTCTAGGGGTGGCACCTCCCTGCTTCTTTGTCGGTAGGACATAGTCATTAGTTTAAGTTCTGTCTCAGTGCTCCAACTTGGTTGCTATGGTGGAGGTTCGACTTGGCGCTGGCTTGGAGAGTGACATCTTTTTTCCTCTCTGCTCTGTTGCTTCTTTTCAGGGGCTGGTAGCTTCATTGATGTCTGTTGTCATTTTGCCCTCTGCTGGGCTCTTCACAATCGTGGTTCAGGTCTCCGCTGCTTCTTTGAGTCATCTGTTGTGGTTCCATGTCATTTTTCAGGGCCCTCAGGGTCTCCCTTGGCTACTTCCCTCAACCTCTTCTTGGTATCAGGGCGCTGGCTTCCTTCCTAGTGTCTCTGCCTTCCTCTCTAGTTTTGAGGGATGTGATCTCTTCCCACAGTCGGGGACCTTTGGTCGTCTCCGTCAGCCACAGTTCCTTTCTGGGATGCTGCTCTGGACCTTCGTAGAGATCTATTTTGTCCAATTGGGTTGTAGTTTGGCTGGTTGTGCTTTTGGCTTTGGTGGTTTTTCGATTCATGGTTCTTCCTGCCCTAATTGTAAGACTGCTTTTGTTTGGGTTGGTCGGAACTAGATCACAAAACCAGAGCCCGGCTCCCCCCAAACAAATTACCCCAATTGTAATTCTTGGAACTACCGGCCTGGTAAGTCACAAAAAAGAAAACTATAAACAAAAGAATCTTCTCAGTTAGTCATGTTTATTCTTACTAAGATTAGGAAAAATAAGAAACTATTAGCAGCAATACAAAGAAGGATAATTAGAAAACACAAGCAAAAAGGAAAAAAGCCGGCGGAAGGGACACCTGCCCCACAGTCAGTGGAGATTAACTGTGTGAGGCTTTCAGTGACCTCCCTCCCCTTCCTAACAGGAGACTTATATACAGTTTTCTTAGCTCCGAGTACAAAGACGCTGGTTCTGGAATATATCATTTTTTTATTACATGATTGAGAAGGCACATAAAAGATACATTTCCTGGGTCCTAATTAGGCATATTCTTGCTAGGACTTCTTATCTCACTTATACAAAGTAAGGGGGGGTGCGCCCCAATGCCAGATGGGAGGTGGTACCTCACCTCGCTGTTTGATGGAGGGCATAGTTAGTCCTCAGACGCTAGGAGCTCCGGGATGGATGCCACCTGGACGATCTTGGCTTCCTGGTAGGCTATCCTGCTTATAATCGAAAGAGAAAAACGCCTATATTGCGTCCCAAATCGGGAGATGGGCGTCTTTCTCCCGTGGGCGCCCAAATCGGTATAATCGAAAGCAATCCGTCGCAGAAATGGGTAAAGTTGACGGGGGCATTTTGGAGGCATGGTGAAGGCGGAACTGGGGCGTGGTTATCGGCCAAGGAGAGATGGGCGTCTTTAGCTGATAATCGAAAAAAAAGGCGTTTTTACCGCGATTTTGGGTCACTTTTTTTGGACCCTTTTTTTCACGAACAGGTCCCAAAAAAGTGCCCCAACTGACCAGATGACCACTGGAGGGAATCGGGGTTGACCTCCCCGGACTTCCCCAGTGGTCACTAACCCCCTCCCACCAAAAAGACCCCACTTTAAAAACTTTTTTTCCAGCCTGTATGCCAGCCTCAAATGCCGTACCCATCTCCATGACAGCAGAATATGTTCTATCCTGTGACAGCCTTTCCCTGGTTCTGATGTGGCTCTCGGGTGAGTGTGACACCTTTTCTGTTATGCGCACTGCAGAGTCACATCAGCAATGCATTGTAGTGGGTGTAGGGTATTGGGCTCCGTGATTCCACTAGCTTGTGGCAAATGCTCACGAAGTTGGTAGTTGGTAGGCTCTACTCCCATGGTGCTTTTCACCCTGCTTACTGGGTCAGACTGTGCCCTGTTTTGTTTCTGGTAGTCCATGAGGTAGTGACCATTTTTGTAAGACAGTTTTAGATCCCTTTCACGTGTTAGCTACGTTACAGAACTTAGTTCTTACCTTGAATGTGGCTGAAAGAGGGCATTGTACACCATTCTGCCAGCTCTGACCTACTGCTCATCTCAATACCAGGGAGACTCGTTGCCAGTGGGGCACAACCTCTGATCTGCAGTTAACTGTGAGTAAACGCGGTTATTCCAATAAAGGACGTTTTCGGAGAGATTAGTCTTCAGGTGTCAACTGGTGTGCCAATGTTATACAGCAGCAACAAGTCCTAGAGGCCTGCGTGTATGCAGGTCCCTGGAGCACTTTTAGTGGGTACCGCATTGCACTTCAGCCAGGTGGACCCAGGCCCATCCCCCCCTACCTGTAACACTTGTGCTGGTAAATGGGAGGCCTCCAAAACCCACTGTACCCACATGTAGGTGCCCCCTTCACCCCTAAGAGCTATGGTAGTGTTGTACATTTATGGGTAGTGGGTTTGGGGGGAGGGTGGTTGGGTGCTCAGCAGCCGTGGTAAGGGAGCTATGCATGTGGGAGCGTTGTCTGAAGTCCACCGCACTGACCTCTAGGGTGCCCAGTTGGTGTCCTGGCATGTCAGGGGGGCGAGCGTACTACGAATCGTGGCCCCTCCCATGACCAAATGGCTCGGATTAGGACGTTTTTGAGCTGGGCGTTTTTAGTTTCCATTATCGCTAAAAAAAACACGCCCAGCTGAAAAACGTCCATTTTTTCGAAAATACGGTCTGTCCCGCCTCTTCACGTACCCGTTTTCGGACATAGACGCCCATGGAGATAGGCGTTCACGTTCAGTTATGCCCCTCCATGTTCCCTGTGGGGGGGGGGGGGGGGAGGGGGTTGGAGCAGTTGTGAGCACCATTGCTTGACTGTTCGAAATACTGAACAATCCAGGCTGCATGATACCCTTAAGAGGCAAAGTACTTGGAACTATTTTCTCTGTCTCCTTCCGCTGGTGGGTGGGCACAACCCATTAGTGTAGATTGGTCTAGTATGATTAAAGGAAAGAAAATTATCAGGTAAGAACCTAATTTTCCCATACTGCTGACCACTTTATACATTCATGGTGCAAGTAAGTACATAAGTACATAAGTATTGTCATACTGGGAAAGATCAAAGGTCCATCGAGCCCAGCATCCTGTTTCCAACAGTGGCCAATCCAGGTCACAAATACCCGGCAAGATCCCAAAAATGTACAAAACATTTTATACTGCTTATCCCAGAAATAGTGGATTTTCCCCAAGTCCATTTAATAACGGTCTATGGACTTTTCTTTAGGAAGTCGTCCAAACCTTTTTTAAACTCCGCTAAGCTAACCGCCTTCACCACATTCTCTGGCAATGAATTCCAGAGCTTAATTACACATTGAGTGAAGAAAAGTTTTCTCCGATTCGTTTTAAATTTACTACATTGTAGCTTCATTGCATGCCCCCTAGTCCTAGTATTTTTGGAAAGCGTGAACAGATGTTTCACATCTACCCGTTCAACTCCACTCATTATTTTATAGACCTCTATCGTATCTCCCCTCAGCCGCCTTTTCTCCAAGCTGAAGAGCCCTAGCCGCTTTAGCCTTTCCTCATAGGGAAGTCGTCCCATCCCCTTTATCATTTTCGTCACTCTTCTAATAATGTATTTAGATATCTAACTCTTTAATATAATCTAAGGTGAAGCTGATAAAGACTGGTAGAGAGAGGCTGGGTACACTGATTGCACTGGAATTTGCCATCCCATTGTGACTCTTATTTTCAGGTGAGCAAAAGGTATGACATGTATTGGCGCTGCCATATGGCCCAACATTTGCAGTTAGGTCTTGGCTATGATAGTGATAAAGCTTTTAGTACTTTGGACATGACACATTAAACTTTGTAACATGTACTGTGGCAGGGAAATTTGGCTCAAACTGTGCCCAGAATAGCCCCTATGAATGAAATGCTGTTTGTCTGGTGGAGTGTTGACGTATCAACATTGATGATAAAACCCAGGCTCTGAGAAAGACATATTGCTTCTTCTTTGAGAATTACAACTAGGTTTTCCAAGGAAGCTGCCAGTCGTTTATCAACGAAAAACTAGTTCACCCTGCTTGTATAAGTCAGTGCCCACCATTATGAGGCATTTTGGTGAAAACTCTGAGGGCTTCAGAGAGGTCAGAAGGAAAGACTTTGTACTGATAATGGATCATAATATGGATATAAGCATCTTTGAGATCCAGTAAGCATTGTCATTCCCCCTTCTTTAAGTGGGGAGAATGGAGGAAGAGTGTTCATCTTGAAAATTTTTCCCAGTACTGTAATAGGTTGAGATCCATGAGATTTAATATAGGGTGCCAACTTTCTGCCTTCTTGGGGACTGTAGTAGAAGCCTTGATTCCTTTCTTGAACTGGAACATGTTCTGTTGCATTGGACTGCAGAGGAGATTCACTTCTTCCTGGATCAGGTGTATATAGGGTTGAGGCATCTGCAATCACACAAAAGATTAATTTGGTAGCAGAGATTGAAATTTATGATGTTGAGAACCTAAGAATCTGTTGTGATTTGTTCCCATTGCTGAAGAAATTAGTGTACCCCACCCACTACAGGTATGGGAAGATGTGTATTCTGAAGGGACACTTGCTGTGATTGTACAGGGTAGTTAAAAAGTAGAAGGTTGCTTCAGTTACACAGGCATGGCTTGCTTTGTTTGTCTTCTTTCTAACTGATGAGGCTTTGAAAAGTGGATCATTGAGGGGGGGTCTTTTACTAAGCTGTGTTAAGCATCCAGCGTGGGTTTTATCACATAGGAGACATTAGCACAGACACACACTAACATCTACCTCATGTTAAAACATTCTGTGCAGTAAGAATTCTGCATTAGCTGCTTAACACTGGTAGAGGCAGAAACCAGGTGTGACTTGGGTAGGTCAGAGGTGTGGTCAGTTGTGACAGCACACAAGTCTATACTGCATTCTAGCTGTTATAACTGCCAATAGCATTGCTGCACTTAGAGCCATCTCAAGACTCCAGCAACTGGCAACAGATGCAGTGCCACAGTGGCACACTCCTGGACTTCTAATCCCTCCCCCGGTCTCTGTATCCTCCCCCCCCCCCCCCGTGCCAGTGTCACCTCTTTCCCTCCCCCCAGCCCGCATTAAGACCCCCCACTCCGCCAATGGTGGTCCAGCAGGGTTGTTGGAAGCAGGAGCACAGCCCCTGACTCCTGCCCATTGCGGTACATCTGTAAAATGGCTGCCGTGAGCTGCTGCAAGAGGTCACAGCAGCCATTTTACAGAGGTGCCGCAAGGGGCAGGAGCGAGGGGGCTGCACTCCTGCCCCTGGGGGTTACCTTCACGGTTCAGGGGGCAGGGGGTAGTGTCTTAATGTGGGCTGGGGGGGAGACATTGGCAGGGGAGAGGGAGGGTGCTCGGGGACTTTTTTTATTGACAAAAAAAAGTTATGCAGGTGCAGGCCTGATATTCAGAGCTGGCACCCGCATAGTTAAGTGGCTTTATTTAGGACAGCTCTTGAGCTGTACTAAATGAAGCTGCTTAGCTATGCAGGTGCCAGTACTGAATATTGCCAGCACCCGCCTAAGCTGGGCTCCTCCTCTGTGCTGCCCCTGACCTGCCTACTTTTTGTTTGGGTGGTCTCAGGGGATATTCAGTGGCACTGTCCGGTTAAGTACTGCTGAATATCCCCAGTTATGCAGTGGGAAGCTATTGCTGCCTGGATGTCCAACCGCCACCTGAAACTGAACATGTCCAAGACCGAGCTTATCGTCTTTCCACCAAAACCCACTTCTCCTCTTCCTCCACTTTCTATCTCAGTTGATAACACCCTCATCCTCCCCGTCTCATCTGCCCGCAACCTCGGAGTCATCTTTGACTCCTCTCTCTCCTTCTCTGCGCATATCCAGCAGATAGCCAAGACCTGTCGCTTCTTCCTCTTTAACATCAGCAAAATTCGCTCTTTCCTCTCTGAACACACCACGAGAACTCTCGTCCACGCTCTCATTACCTCTTGCCTGGACTACTGCAACTTACTCCTCACCGGCCTCCCACTTAGCCATCTATCCCCCCTTCAATCTGTTCAGAACTCTGCTGCACGTCTCATATTCCGCCAGCACCGATATACTCATATCACCCCTCTCCTCAGGTCGCTTCACTGGCTTCCGATCAGATACCGCATTCAATTCAAGCTTCTGCTTCTTACCTACAAATGCACTCAGTCTGCTGCCCCTCACTATCTTTCGATCCTCATCTCCTCTTACGTTCCCGCCCGTAATCTCCGTTCACAGGATAAATCCCTCCTCTCAGTACCCTTCTCCACCACCGCCAACTCCAGGCTCCACTCATTCTGCCTCGCCTCACCCTATGCTTGGAACAACCTTCCTGAGCCCTTACGCCAAGCCCCCTCCCTGCCCGTCTTCAAGTCTTTGCTTAAAGCCCACCTCTTCAATGCTGCGTTCGGCACCTAACCCTTACCGTTCAGTGAATCTTGACTGCCCCAATTTGACTGCCCCTATCGGACCGACCATTCTCTTGTCTATTAGATTGTAAGCTCTTTGAGCAGGGACTGTCTCTCTTTGTTAAATTGTACAGCGCTGCGTAACCCTAGTAGCGCTCTAGAAATGTTAAGTAGTAGTAGTAGTAAGTGGGCGGGAGAGGTTCCTGCCCGCTTAAATCGCTGTGAATATCGCCCTCAAACTGTTTTGCGGTAACTTGTCTGTCAGCACATGCTAATTATGCAATATATTTTTTGTTGTTATTTTTGGGAGGGACATGTCATGGGTACGGAATGGGCGTGGGAGAATCATCCAGCTAGCACGTTCACAGCACTAACTGGATAGCACCAACAATGTGGGAACACAGCGCCTCCTTAATGGGATGTGGTACTGTAAGTGCTCCCATACTAATATTTTTGCAGATCTCATATGCTAATGGAAATATTAGCATGGGATCTGCAAAAAGAAAAAAGATCTATTTTCGGGCTGCTTTACAAATGGGCTTAGCATGCAGAAAAGTTCTGTGTTAAAACCTGCTAAGCCCATTTCTTAATGCATTTTAGTAAAATGGCCCCATCTCATTCTTTTGACTATACTTTAGGTTTCTCTTAGGTTTTATATTTGGTTTTTATCACTTGTATGGTCTTATGAAATATGTTTTGTAACTTACATATTTGAAAAATGAATAAGTGGAAAGTTTAAAAAGTGAAACTTTTAAAGTATATAAATAAACAGCAGCTTATTTCACTGTCTCATATCCTTCTATCATAATGTCACAAATTTCAGATTTCCGGGTACAACTGTGTTTGCTTGGGATGGAGAGGGGGGTGGAAAGGGGAGGGAATACCCCTCCTCTGCCTTCACTGATTCATGCAACATCTAATTTTATCACAAGGCACTGTAATAAACCTAAAGTTTATATTGCTGATTTCTTAGGTTTCAAAGTAAAATAAATTTTTCATTCTATTTTAAGAACATATCACAAACAAAGACACACATTATTTGTAAATCAGGAAGCAGCTGACAGAAAACATAAAAGAAGTGGGGTCAGGACTGAAATAAGAGATACTGTTTAGAGCTTAACCCTTGACTTTCTCAGAGAAGAAGCCATCAGGATTACTTGTAATTATATCATGGCCTTACCGATGTTCAATTAAATAACATTTAGTGCTGGTGTGTGTTATGACTGATGTCAAGAGCTCTGGTCTGAAATAAATGTTACTGATAAATGCTCCCCCCCATCCCGCCAAGGTCCAAGGTTCCTGTTGTCACAGCTTTGTCTGGAACTCTTGCAGGGTCTGAGGTCTTATACAACAAACCATAAGTATTTCTGTTTTTATGATTTGTTATGGCTTCTTCCAGTGCTGATGTAAGTGTTGTCATTCCACAGAGACAATAAAAATTATTCTTGTCAGTGTAAGTATAACTAATAAAATAAGGTTTGTATTCATTCTTGTCTATTTGTACTCACATTCGAATTTTAGAATTCTCAGTATATACCTCAGTAGAAATAATATTTTTTCCCATTTCACTAAAGGCTTTATTAAAAAATGATTAAAGTTTACTAGTTCCTTATTTGAGCTTTTCCTCTTCTGTGTATGTGTAAATGTAAAAAGTCATTATTGATCAGGACCTTGATCAAAGTGAACATTAATTATATTTTGAGATAGTTATTTTTAAATCGTCAATGATTAAAAGACTTTTTGTAAGTTCATATTATGCAGCTCAGTGCTACACAGGACTAAAATGAGTGGACGCTCAGCAGCTACATGCTGGGGAGGCTTAGTTGACCATCATACCAAATACCTACCTTGCTTGAAGCATCCTGTACAAGCTACAGTATCTGTTTTCCTCCAGCTCTGCCCTAGTAGTATTGAAAGAAAAAGGAAAGTTACACAAGAATCTCAAGCCAAGACTTGCTTACAGTCATTACTGACTGCTAGTGCCAGCCAAACTCCTACTCCCCAAAAAGCATTTAGCTGCCAAGCGCAAGGTCTTTATAAAAAGCACTTCTCAGCAGTTGCACAGTAATAACTTATAAAGAAACGTATAACTACTTGATTAGTTGAAAGGGACATTTCAATATGAATTAGAACCTGAGGACCCTGTTTACTAAGGTGTGTTAGTGTTTCTAACGTGCCTGCACTTAGCATGCATGCTAGCCATGTAGGCGTCTATAGGGATATTGTAGGCACGTACATGGTTAACGCACTTTAGAAACGTTAACGCGCCTATAATGCTGCTTAGTAAACAGTTGGCTGAATTTGAAGTCTTAAAATAAGCACTGATTGTTTCCCAAATTTAATACACAATAAAACTTGAAAAAAAGCCATTTTGTATTGATGTGTTGTAATATGAAACTGTACCTAAGAGGTAGCTTATTTGCTGAAATGGAGGCTGTTCTCTAATTCTGTGATTTTGTTGTCCTTTTTTTGTCTTTTTGAATTGCCTTCCCATTTCCTTGTTCTGACATGCATCGTGCAACTTTATATTTTAGGGAAGAAATTGTTTTCTGTATTTTTATACAGGATTGTTGACAGTAATGTGCTCTCACTTACATATATTTTCTTTTAATGTATATCTTTATTCAGTTCTCAAATATTTAGCATAAAAGGAAAACAAAAACAAAATGCATATAATTATTGAAGTACTAGTAAATCAGGCCCGTTTCTGACACAAATGAAACAGGCGCTAGCAAGGTTGTCCTCGGAGTGTGTATGTTTGAGAGAGTGTGTGTGAGACTGTGTGAGAGAGAGAGAGTGAATGTGCGAGTGTGTGTGTGTGTGACAGAGAAAGAGTGAGACTGGGTGCGAGTGTGTATGTGAGAGAGAGAGAGTGTGTATGTGTGAGAATGAGAGTGTGTGCCATGGGCCCCCCTCCCTCCCTCCCTCCCTCCCTCCGAGTTCCAAGGTCATCCCCCCTCCCTCCCTCTGAGTTCCAAGGTTGTCCCCCTCCCTCCCTCCCTCCCTCCGAGTTCCAGGGTCATCCCCCCCCCTCCCTCCCTCTGAGTTCCAGGGTCCCCTCCCTCCCTCTGAGTTCCAGGGTCCCCTCCCTCCCTCTGAGTTCCAGGGTCACCTCCCTCCCTCCGAGTTCCCGGGTCGCCCCTCTCCCTCCCTTCGAGTTCCAGGGTCACCCCCCTCTCCCTCCAATTTCCAGGGTCTCCCTCCCGCCCTCCCTCCCCCCGAGTTCCAGGGTCACCCCTCCCTCCCTCCAAGTTCCAGGGTCCCCCTCCCTCTGAGTTTCAGGGTTCCCCTCCCAGTTCTAGGGTCATCATCCCTCCCTCCCTTCCAGTTCCAGGCACACTCGCTCCAAATTGTAAAAATCATCTTCGTACGAAAGCAACGTTAAAAGGCGTGCAGCCCTGGCTCTTCTCTCTGTGATAGCTCTGGTCCCGCCCTGATTGCGGAAACAGGAAATGAGAGCGGGACCAGAGCTAACAGAGAGAGAAGGGCCAAGCGTGCACACCTGGGGGCGGCGACCTGGGGGGGGCATAGCGAGGGTGGCAGGGGTGGGGCCTTATGCTGGTGCTGTGCTGTTGGTCAGTGCTGCGGCTGACGTAGCCAGAAGTACGTGACGTCCGATCAATAGGTGGAGCCTTACAGAGCGCAGGAATGCTTCAGTCACGGTCCACGGAGTCAACTTCAGAACGTTGGAGGTTCATTTTATTAGATAGGATGTTAGTGAAAGATATAAATTGCACAGTCTGGTTACACATTCTGTATACCACTTAAGATCCATATACCTGGAAACTTGGCAGACCAATCATATCTGGTACTAACACACTTGCAGAGGAAATATCTGGGATTATAAAGGGCAAATCTGTAACAGGGTGCTCACATTTATTCTACATGATTGTGTAATTGTACAGAATGCTAACACTTTTAGGGTAACTGTATATTAATGTATTACGTGGTGACAGGCATATGAAATGCTATTCTGTAAAGATGTGTATAAGTGGCATAGCATATAAATGCAATAGAGGGCCATTAATATGGGTGGAGAATGGGAGTGGCATGAGTTGGGCTGCCACTTACATATGTAACTTACAGAATACTGTCAGTTATGTGCACCCCTGCTGCATTTACACAGCTTCAGTTACACCAGGTCAGTGGCTGGTGTAACTTCGGTCACGTACATGAAGGCACACTGATGCTAGGATACAATAGTATTCTGTAATGAAATCTGGGCACCCAGATGCCTTGTAGAATAGGATCTCATTGTGTAGCGCCAGCATTTATAGAATTGTACCCGTAGAGGGATCTTTAAACCTCTAGTACACTGTATCTGAATTCAAGAAAGCATGGGACAGGTACGTAGGATCTCTGAGGGAGAGGAAGGGATAGTAGATAGCATGGATGGGCAGACAATAGACCATATGGTCTTATCGTCCTTCATTTTTCTCTGTTTCTCTGTTTCTACAAACAGCTTCATACCAGACACCCCAAACTTTCTGAACACATTTTAAAAAACATCAAGGATCTGCTACCTGACACTCTCATAGTCACAATGGATGTAGAATCATTATACAGCAACATTCCTTTGCAGTTGGCATACCTGCATTTGACAAATTTCTAAAGGCATCTTTCCTGGACCACCAATACATACCAGAAACTATTATAAAATTAATCAAATTCATCCCATCCACAACTACTTCCATTTCAATGTTGACATCTATCTACAAATCATGAGCACTGCTATGCTCATGACACCACAATATGCCATCCTCTTTATGACAGAACTGGAAGAATTTTTTTGAATAAATATTAGAATAAACTCTTTACTAGTATATTAATGACATTTTATGGGCCAAGGGAGAAAAGACTCTCAAGCAATGCTTGTAATGCATCCGATCCTTCAATCAGATTCAAAATTGACTACTCCTCAGAAAAAGTTAACTTTCTAGATGGCACAGTTTGTATCAAGAATGGCTGTATACAAACATTTATATACAGGGAAATCAACTGACAGTTGCAGCTACCTCCACAATTTCAGCTTCCACCCTTCACATAGCTAAGTCTTAAAATACCATCATATATATTCTGACCCACAAGACTGAGTCAACCATCTCAAATTCATGGCTGAGTCCTTCAGACAGAAAGGCTACAACTCTAAAATGATCTCCAAAAAGATTGCATCTTTGCTTAAAACACCCAGGGAAAACCTACTGCAATAGAAAGAAAAGGAAGGAAGATTGGGTCTCATAGAAATAGATTATACCTATTGAGTTATTCTCATAAGTCTTCAGGCTAACTTAACAGAATCATCAGATCCAAATACACAAAAGGTGTTGAAATATGAAAGAAATCTTCCATAATCTACTTCCATCATTAAACTTGGACAAGCATTCTGAAGAATAGAAAGAATAGATGAGAATCCATTGGCATCAAAAGGGAAGGAAGCAACAGAATTTGCAAATGAAGAGAAAAATACCTTCTCAAGGAATTAGATCAGCAGGAAAGGAACAACACGTGGCAAATGCGTAAGTACAGTGGTAAATATAGAGTGGTACTCCAGGAACAATTCATTCATCAAAATCGGACACATGAACGGTTAGGGTGAGGTGAATTGGAACCTAAGGATGAGCAATTAATAGTTGCAGCCTGGGTCAGCTGATTACTGACGAGATGGTACAACAGACACCTACCTATAGACTCTATAAGAACTAGAAATAATCACTCATATTGGAGCTGGCTTGTTGCTGTTTCTTGGTTGACTTGACTGCAGATCACTGCCTCTCTGGGTGGATTTCATTAACTTACCAGTCAGCCTCTAATTGGAATTCCCTTCCTTCTTTTATTAGGCCAATAGAACATTATTTTGAGTTTCAGAGGTTATTAAAGGCTTTCCTTTTTAGAAAATATCTTTCTTAACTCATAGATGTTATTTTTACTGTGATCATTTTATGTAACTATCCGGAGTAGTCTCCTTTTCTCGATGTTACCTGCTTAGAACTTGTTGGTAGTAGTGGTCTATGGGGACCTTTTACTAAGCCACGTAGGCGCGTACGCAGCGCACCTTTGTAAAAGGATCCCTATAAGACCGTAATGTAATACAGGGGCAATGACCCCAATCCGCGCTGTAGAGCACATCCAAAATAAGCACTTTGCAAAAACCTAGATGTTTCTGGGAGCAAGTGGTGCACGTGGAGGGGCATAATGGAACGCACCTTTGTAAAAGGATCCCTATAAGACCGTAATGTAATACAGGGGCAATGACCCCAATCCCCTCTGTAGAGCACATCCAAAATAAGCACTTTGCAAAAACCTAGATGTTTCTGGGAGCAAGTGGTACACGTGGAGGGGCATAATGGAACACGAACGCCCATCTCCATGGGCGTCTATCTCCGAGAGCGGGTACGTGAAGGGGCGGGACAGACTGTATTTTCGAAGAAGATGGGCATCCATCTTTTTTTCGATAATACGGGTTGTGCCAGGCAAATGCACCGGATTTGTGCGGATTTGAGCTGGGCGGTATTGTTTTTCAGCGATAATGGAAATCGAAGGCGCCCAGCTCAAAAACGAACACATCCAAGGCATTTGGTCGTGGGAGGGGCCAGGATTCGTAGTGCACTGGCCCCCCTCACATGCCAGGACACCAACCGGGCACCTAGGGGGCACTTGTAACAATTTAAAAAAAAAGTAAAATACCTCCCAAGTCCATAGCTCCCTTCCCTTGGGTGCTGAGCCCCCCAAATCCCCCCCAAAACCCACTCCCCACAACTCTACACCATTACCATAGCACTTATGGCTGAAGGGGGGCAACTAGATGTGGGTACAGTGGGTTTTGGGGGTGGTTTGGAGCACTCCCATTTACCAGCACAAGTGTAACAGGTAGGGGGGGATGGGCCTGGGTCCACCTGGCTGAAGTCCACTGCACCCACTAACAACTGCTCCAGGGACCTGCATACTGCTGTGATGGAGCTGGCTATGGCATCTGAGGCTGGCATACAGGCTGGAAAAAAAAAGTTGTTAAAGTTTTTTTTTTTTTTGGTCGGAGGGGGTTAGTGACCACTGGGAGAGTCAGGGGTGGTCATCCCCGATTCCCTTCGGTGGTCATCTAGTCATTTAGGACACATTTTTGGAACTTGTTCGTGAAAAAAAAGGGTCCAAAAAAAGTGACCTAAATTCACGCTAAAAACACCTTTCTTTTTTCCATTATCGGCCGAGGGTGCCCATCTTTCCTCGGCCGATAAACACGCCCCAGTCCCGCCTTCACCACGCCTCCAACAGGCCCCCATCAAGTTTGCCCGTTTCCGTGTCAGATTGCAGTTGAAGACGCCCAAAATTGGCTTTTGATTATACCGATTTGGGCGCCCACGGGAGAAAGACGCCCATCTCCCGATTTGGGTCGAAATATTGGCGTCTTTCTCTTTCGAAAATAAGCTGGATAGACAAACATTCTCCTTCTGAATGGGAAATTTATGTGTATATTTTGGCCCCAACCCAGTTCTGCCCTAATTATGCCACATTTTCTATGTTTATGCGATATGCATACGTAAATGCCAGAATTTACACATACTAATCATAAATAGGTCTTCTAAATTAACCACCAATATGTACAAGCCTGATTCTAAGGAGAACAGGCAAAACAAATTCTGAAACTTGAGCCTGCTTGTTGCTGTTCTGATATGCAGTCGTCCAGGTACCTGTGAGAAAATAGCATAGGGAATCCAAAAAAAAAGACTGGTCAAAATATTAGCAAATAAAAGAACTAGGGGAAAGGAAATGAGCTTAATAGTTCATTGTAAATGTTTGTTCTTCTGCATTACAGTGTTATTTGATTAAGTATGATAGAAGTTGTAAAGCCATAAATTGAGACCCTCAGTCCTCAATGTTGTTCAAAGTACTAGGTCAAAGTACTTAAGTAAAAGTAAAAATAAATGTATATTTTAATACTTAAGTAAAAGTAAAAAGTACAAGGTCCCTTTTACAAAGCTGTGCTAGGGATTCCTGAATGGGCTTCCTCTCATTCGCCACACAGGAATCACTATTGCGGCTTTGTAAAAGAAGCCCACAGTGAAGAACATATTAAAAATGTACTTAAGTAAAAGTAAAAAAGTTATTACCTAATATAATACTTTTTGAGTAAAAAAAAAAGTACCGCAACTACAATGAATGCAATTATTGTTAATGTTTTTATCCCAACAACTTTATTGCTCTAAAATTCAATTCATTTTGCTTTTAATAGTAAACTACATTTTGAAAATGATTGTCACTCATGTGAGTGTGCTTGTGAGTCATTAATCCAGCAAAGCTAAAAAGGTTCAACAACTGTACTAGCAGGAAGAGGTTTGCTCAGTCTGATAAAACATTCCTTCAAATCAGTCAAGGCTGCAGTATTACTGATGTCTTCTGACTGTAGCAGGCTAATTGCCACCCGGACAATTCCCATCCACCAATTCCCGCTTGGACAATTCCCTCCAAGACTTTTCCCCAAGGTGGACAATTCCCTCCTAGGACTGCCTATTTCTTATTGGCATTTAATTTTTTTTCTTGTGCTGGTGTTCTGTTGGGGTTTTTTTTCTTATGTGTTATATTTTTTTTTATGAGAAGTGTTGGTGCATGGCGTGGATGTGTTGTGGAAGTATTTTGTGTAAGTTTATATATATATATATATTGTAAGGAATATGCCGAAAGGAAGATATGTAAGGAATATGCCGAAAGGAAGAGGGACCCCAGCTACCCACCGGAGAAAAGAGAGCCGGAGGGTAGGGGGGAAGACCCTAGGGATGCTCAGGTTTTGCCCAAAAGGGACATAAAGATGGGAAACTACAACTCCCAGAAGGCCACAGGAGAGCTCCGGGGGAGGAGAAGTAGGGTGCAGTACCAAGGAGCTCCAGAAGAGGGCCGCCAGGGAAAAGGAAAAGCTGATTCTCCCACCTGGTGGAGGAGGTGGTGGAACCGGTGGCAGGAGAAGGAAAAGCAGCCTAGCAGAGTTAATGAAGAAAAGTGTAATCAGCTGGAAAAGGGGTGGGGGGAGGAGAAAATGGACTGGGCTACTGAAGGAGAGGGGGAGAATGAACCAGAGGCGATGGAGCAAGAGGAGGCTGAGCTGGTCTTAGAGGAACCCATGGAGCTCTTGGCTATGGCTCAGCCAGCACTGGAGGTATAGGGGAGAGGCCTGGGTCAAAGCGGGAGGAGGTCAGGAGAATAGAGACTGACCTAGAGGGTGGGACCCAAGGCTTTGAGCCCGCGCACAGCCTAGCTCCATTGAACTGTGCTGAGAGAAGCCTGGCTGTAATTGAACTGTGTTAGAAACAGCCTGACTTTATTGAGCTGTGCTGAGAGAAGCCTGGCTGTACTTGGACTGTGTTTGAAACAGCCTAGCTCCATTGAACTGTGCTGAGAGAAGTCTGGCTGTAATTGGACTGTGTTAGAAACAGCCTGACTTTATTGAGCTGGGCTGAGAGAAGCCTGGCTGTACTGGGACTGTGTTTGAAACAGCCTAGCTCCATTGAACTGTGCTGAGAGAAGCCTGGCTGTAATTGGACTGTGTTAGAAACAGCCTGACTTTATTGAGCTGGGCTGAGAGAAGCCTGGCTGTACTGGGACTGTGTTTGAAACAGCCTAGCTCCATTGAACTGTGCTGAGAGAAGCCTGGCTGTAATTGGACTGTGTTAGAAACAGCCTGACTTTATTGAGCTGTGCTGAGAGAAGCCTGGCTGTACTGGGACTGTGTTTGAAACAGCCTAGCTCCATTGAACTGTGCTGAGAGAAGCCTGGCTGTAATTGGACTGGGTTTAAAACAGCCGAGGAGCTGTTGAAGAAAAGGGGCTTGGGTTGCCAATCCCAAAGACAGGCCCAAGAAAGAAGAAGAAACACATAAAGAGGAAAACAGAGAGCTCGGTGCTGATGGTGAGGAGGCTTCACGGACTTAGCCAGTAGGAGCCTCGTTTACAATATATATATATATATATATACCAAAATCCAAATTAATAAAGAGCGTAAAATATTTTTGGTGTGGTGTGTTAAAGGTAATGTTTGTGGGGAGAGACATTGCCCCCCCCCCCCCCAAATGATCTGGAAAGGGAAGGAGCTAAATTTCAGACTGTGATGCTTCATGATTGTGACTAGGAATTGTCTGACAGAAATTGTCCAGGTGGGAACTGACCTAGAACCCTTCTGACTGGGTCTGCAGGTTATGATCAAGGGAATCTCTGAAACACTTGTCTTCTATATAGCAAAGAATACTTTATCATCATTATTGTCATTATCATCAGCATTAGAGTTAGTGCTGTCTAATCCATCACTTGCATCTTCATCTTTATCTTCATTATCATCATCATCATCATGCTGTCCAATTACAAAGAAGGCTTTCACAAAGTTGGAATCGTCTGTTGTTCTAACAATTTTTCATCTGATGGCAAACTCTATTTGAATATTTTTGAGAATTGATGCAAGAATGCCAAATGTGTTGGAATCCTTCAATCTTAAGGCCAGGCAAGCAGACTTCCTCCCTATAGACTCTACCAATCCAGTGGACAGTTACCCCAATGTAAAATTTCCCATGGGATGACTAGCAGTCTTTTGTGATAGAGAATTGCTGCCAGTTTCATCTTTATCCCACGTTAAAGTGACCCAACTCATCACTGTTCTGTTTGGCTGGAAACTAGTAACCAGTTCAGACACAGGCAATTCCACTGTTCTTATAGGTTATATACTCTGAACAGCAACATTTAAGATGAGATGATCCACTGTTTGCATGACAAGGTTTGCAATAGCAAAATCCTGTTTCCAGTTTTGCTGTTTCATTTGGTTTACTGAGGAATCGTCATTTACATCTCCCTTCCATTTTTTTCTTTTTCTTTTTAACTGCAAGCATCAGATGTAACTGAGTAAAAGTAGTAAAAATTGGCAAAATTATTACTTTAGTAAAAGTAAAAGTAACAAATGTTATCCTGTACTTCTTTACAAGTAAAAGTAACAAACCTTTTACTTACGTACAGTAGCTAGTTACATTTACTTAGTTACTATACAACACTGTCAGTCCTAGTATGCATGTAGGAGTCTAATCTGTCACCAATAAAGTCTAATATGTAAAGCCAATGTCTTAATTTAAGAGACAACATGAAAAGATCCTTAGGTCTGGAGAAGTGAAAGCATATCTATAAAAATGTCCAACTCCAAAACAAAATATATCTCTAAGATAATCAAAAATAGCTGTTGATAATCCAAAAACATAGGCAGGAAAAGCCTCAGAGAGCTCCAAGTCTAACTGACTTATAGAGCTGTGACGATCAAATCCACCATCCACCTCTAATATGGAGGAGTAGCCTAATGGTTAGTACAGGGTTTGATTCCCACTGTAGCTCCTTCTGCTCCTGGGCAAGTCACCCAACCCTCCATTACCCCATATGTAATATGTAAACCTTTATGGTTGTACCACAGAAAGGCAGTATATCAAGAATCTAATAAACATAAACCTCTCTACTTCTTGCTCCCCTAAACCGAACGGGGAAATTACACGGGTGAATGAAGGTAAATCTAGAGTTCAAGAAGTCTGCAGTATACAGCAAGAAGGAAAAATAGCAGATGAAATGGACGTTATGGTCTTACTCTGTTGTTAAAGCAAAACTCAAATTTGGAGAGCAAAAAAGATGCCATTCACCACTAAATCAGTAAACTTTGCTCCAGATGACTGGTGTGGCGTATTCACAAACCACTCGCTACTAGTTTATTTGGTGCATGTTGCTTTTTTCAGTAGTGGCTTTTTTCTCCATAGTTAAGAGTCGTTTCTCCACTGCTGTTTTTGCTGACACACATAAGCCAGTGATAGTAACCCCATTGAGGTCTATGTAATGAGCCAATGTGGGCCATCTGGGTGGATCCTCTTCTACTTCTATCCCTCTGCCTGTCGGCGTACCTCAGGGTTCTGTTCTTGGTCCCCTCCTCTTTTCTATCTACACTTCTTCCCTTGGTTCATTAATCTCATCCCATGGCTTTTCCTACCATCTCTATGCTGATGACTCCCAAATCTACCTTTCTACCCCTGATATCTCACCTTGCATCCAAACCAAAGTTTCAGCGTGCTTGTCTGACATTGCTGTCTGGATGTCTCAACGCCACCTGAAATTAAACATGACCAAAACCGAGCTTCTTATTTTCCCCCCCAAACCCACCGTTTTCTATTTCTGTTGATGGCTTTCTCATTCTCCCTGTCTCCTCAGCTCGAAACCTTGGGGTCATCTTTGACTCTTCTCTCTCCTTCTCTGCTCATATCCAGCAGATCACCCCAAGACCTGTCGTTTCTTTCTTTACAACATCCGTAAAATCCGCCCCTTTCTTTCCGAGCACTCTACCAAAACCCTCGTCCACACCCTTGTCACCTCTCGTTAGACTACTGCAATCTGCTTCTTGCTGGCCTCCCACTTAGTCACCTCTCCCCTCTCCAGTCGGTTCAAAACTCTGCTGCCCGTCTCATCTTCCGCCAGGGTCGCTTTACTCATACTACCCCTCTCCTCAAGACCCTTCACTGGCTCCCTATCCGTTTTCGCATCCTGTTCAAACTTCTTCTACTAACCTATAAATGTATTCACTCTGCTGCTCCCCAGTATCTCTCCACACTCGTCCTTCCCTACACCCCTTCCCGTGCACTCCGCTCCATGGATAAATCCTTCTTATCTGTTCCCTTCTCCACTACTGCCAACTCCAGACTTCGCGCCTTCTGTCTCGCTGCACCCTACGCCTGGAATAAACTTCCTGAGCCCCTACGTCTTGCCCCATCCTTGGCCACCTTTAAATCTAGACTGAAAGCCCACCTCTTTAACATTTCTTTGACTTGTAACCACTTGTAACCACTCGCCTCCACCTACCCTCCTCTCTTCCTTCCCGTTCACATTAATTGATTTGATTTACTTACTTTATTTATTTTTTGTCTATTAGATTGTAAGCTCCTTCAGCAGGGACTGTCTTTCTTCTATGTTTGTGCAGCGCTGCGTATGCCTTGTAGCGCTATAGAAATGCTAAATAGTAGTAGTAATAGTAATTTGGATCAAAGTTTACTTATTCTGCTGTAACAGCTTGCATTTCTTTATTTCCTTATTTCTGTGGTGATTCTCTAATGCGTGACATTAGAAAACAAGCATGAACTTCTGTAATGCAGCCATTGAACCTCATGGCTTCAAACACTGGTCGGCCATTTCCAATAATGTAACCTTGTTCTGGATGAGACATTTCTGTTAGCAGCTAATAAAAGTTGCGCTTCATTGTGACATAGAACAAGGACTGTTCTCCCTGGAATGTAATAAAGATGTACACTGTTTAGTACATAAAATGAGCCTGAAAGTGATCATGTCTTTTCTTTTTCCACAGCAATTCCCTAACCCAGAAATGTGCTTTTTTTTCTTTTTCTGGTTATTATAAGATTGTAGTGAAGCATGAGGTGTTACCTAGCACAGAACTGCCTTACACTCAGCCACTGCTTACCATTTAGCAGTGCAGCCATGCTTTACACTGTCAATGTTTAGTTCATAAATAGAAATTGTTTAGTAGTGATTCATAGCTTATGTATTTGAGGAGTCATATGAAGAATGTATTTTGATGTGTTCCTTTGCTTGCATATTGGTAATTGTTTAACATGAACAGTCTAGTTTAATAGCCCTTCAATGACTCATCACAAATGCATGATTTTCCTGTTTTCATAACTAGCTAATTGCTTTGGAGAATAGATTTTTTTTAAAGTTATTTACCATTACTTCCTAAAATACATACTAGTTTTATAACAGTTTGCATTCATTTAAACGTCCAGTTATTTAACATCAGACTTTGTTGTGTATGAGTGGGTTTGGGGTAGAGGGTGGGAAGGGGGGTTATGCAGGAGTGGGGTAGGGATGGGGGAGTGGGGGTGATGGGTGGGACAGGGAGAGTTTGTTTTATCAGGCTATGTTGGTCACTGTGACTCATTGTATATTTTTCTTTTGGGGTTCTATTAGTGTGATTTTCTTGTTCTGTTTATTTTTCCTGAGTGTTCTTTTTCTGTCCCAGGTGAGCTTAAGTATTTTCCTTCATTTTTTTAGTGTTGACTGTCTGCCTTACCAGGTGACAAGACTGCTGTCTTGGAATGTTTCTGGTGTCTCCTCTCTGGTGAAGCGCTCTAAAATATTATCACGCGTTAAGCATTGTAAGGCAGATATAGCTTGTATTCAGAAAACGCAGCTCATGGATCAGGAGCATCAGAAACTTTGTAGAGGATGGGTGGGGGAAGTGTATTATTCATCAACTACCTGTCGACAGGGAGGGTGGGGGTCTTGCTCTACAAAAACTTACAATGTGAAGTGCACCTAGTTACTAAAGACACCTATGAGAGATATTTAATGTTAAAGTTTACTACACACGGGAGGGCATTCCACTTGTTGGTAGTATATGCCCCTAATGCGTTTGAGCATGTATTTTTTAAGAAGCTGGTATCTTTGGCTTTGGTGGACATTCCATTCCAGTGCTCCTGGTGGGGGATTTTAATCAGGTTTATAGCCCTCAGTTAGATATACCTTTCCCACTGGCTCGCCCTGGGTTGGACCGCAATAAGGGTTTGCCTTGTGTGATTCCCTGAACTTGGTGGATCCTTGGCGGCTCTGTAAGCTCTTTGAGCAGGGACTGTCTTTCTTCTATGTTTGTGCAGCGCTGCGTATGCCTTGTAGCGCTATAGAAATGCTAAATAGTAGTAGTAGTAATCTGAGGTGGATTATATACATTTATCCTGAATCAATTGTATTTTGGTATCTCATTCTTTGTTTTCCATGGTGGTGAAAGCTGAGATTGTCCCTCTTTCTGTTTCAGACCACTCAATGATTTGGGTGGATCTGGATCAGAATTTTATGCATACTCCAGGGGTGGGCTGGCATTTCTTCTCTTATCTTTTTCATGACACGGAATTTTATGCCTATTTAGCTAAAAAAATGGGAAGATTATTTTCTATTCAGTGCCCAGCATGCTGGCAACTTCCCTTTATATTAGAATACTTTGAAAGCTGTGCTGTGAGGAGACATTGAGGGGCATAATCGAACGCGCCCATTTGTAAAAACGTCCATCTCCGACAACGGGTCCGTGAAGGGGCGGGCCGAACTGTATTTTCGAAAAAAATGGACATCCATCTTTTTTTTCGAAAATACATTGGATTAGGGCGTTTTTTGAGCTGGGCGTTTTTGTTTTTTAGCGATAATCGAAACCGAAGCGTCCCAGCTCAAAAACGACCAAATCCAAGGCATTTGGTCGTGGGAGGGGCCAGCATTCGTAGTGCACTGGTCCCCCTGAGATGCCTCTATGCCAGCCTCAAATATCATACCTAGCTCCATGACAATAGTATGCAGGTCCCCAGAGCAATTTTACTTTAGTTGGTGCTGCGCGGGACCCATGCAGAGAGGAAAAATCGGAAGAAAACAAAAACAAGCAAGCAAGTGCAGTCAGGGACGTCCAAATTAAAAGATAGTAAAAGGGGGGAATTGAACCAGCAACCTTTTGATTACAAGCTCAGTGCTCTAGCCAGTGCACCACTGATTAGACGTCCTTCCCTTTCCATTAAGTCTCTCCAAGTTTCTGTCAGCCAATCACAACTCATTTAGGTGACATCTGTGTCAGCTAAACAGCGGTGATTGGCTGACAGAAACTTGGAGGGACTTAATGGAAAGGGAAGGACATCTAAGTACCTGAATAATGTGGTTCACTGGCTAGAGCACTGAGCTTGTAATCAGAAGGTTGCTGATTCGATTCCCCCTTTTACTATCCTGGTAATTTAGACGTCCCTGACTGCACTTGCTTTTTTTTTTTTTTTCTTCCGATTTTTCCTCTCTGCATGGGTCCCGCACAGCACTAACTAAACTAAAATTACTTCGGGGACCTGCATACTGCTGTCATGGAGCTGGGGATGACATTTGAGGCTGGCTTACAAGTTGGGAAAAAAGTGTTTAACGTTCGGTTTTTTTTGGTGGGAGGGGGTTAGTGACCACTGGGGGAGTCAGGGGAGGTCATCCCCGGTTCCCTCCGGTGGTCATCTGGTCATTTAGGGCACTTTTTTGGACCTGTTCGTGAAAAAAAACGGGTCCAACAAAAGTGACCTAAATTCTCTCTGAAAACGCCTTTCTTTTTTCCATTATCGGCCGAGCACGCACATCTCTGCTCAGCCGATAACCACACCTCAGTCCCGCTTTCACCACGCCTCCGACATGCCCCCGTCAACTTTATGCGTTCCCGCGATGGAGTGCAGTTGGAAACGCCCAAAATCGGCTTTCGATTATACCGATTTGGGCACCCACAAGAGAAAGACGTCCATCTCCCGATTTAGGTCGGAATTTGGGCGTTTTTCTCTTTCGAAAATAAGCCTCATTATTTCTTACTAGTGGAACCATGCCCGTTTCCTCAACAATGAAACAGGCCCTAGGAAGGCTGTCATGTAAGCTTTTTTATTCTCTCTCCCCTGCCCTCTCCTCCATGTCCATCAATTTTTCCCTCCCCGCCCCTCCATGTCCAGCAATTCTCCTCTTCCCTGCCCTTTCATCCGTGTCCCGCGATTCTCTCCTCTACTGCCCTCCGATCCCATCCATCAATTCTCCTCTGCCATGCCCTCCTCTTCCTCCCTCCCTCCCCTCGATGTCCCGTGATTCTCTCCTCCCCTCGATTTGTACCTGAACATTCTCTGGCTGGCTGGTGCTGGCTTCCGTTCCGTTCGTAACATCCCTCAGCTCGCCTCCAGCCCTCTCACTGTTCTGCCCTCTGATGTCATTACGTCTTGACGCGAGGGCGGGACAGTGAGGGTGAATGGAACGCTGGAGGCTGGCTGACATCAAGAGATGTTACAAACCCAGGAAGCCAGACTTGGAACGATGGAGGTGTAAATTATTATATAGGATATGGTAGCCCAAGCTCAGCTAATCTCCCAGGGTATTCTTTTAGTAGAAAAGCATTATCAGCAAGCGAAGCACTTTTATGTCTCCCATCCTGCTTTAGCTGCTAAGGACACCTTGTTGACCACACAGGCAGCCTTGAATTCTTTAATTCACAAGCGGACTAAGAAAATGTTGTTGTTTTTTTAAATATCATTTTTTTTCCACTATTGGGATTGCCCCAGAAAATTGTTAACCCATATAGTTAAAACCTTGCAGTGCTCAAGGTATATTTCTACCTTGCAGGTCTCCCGGGGGCCCCTTCTAATCAAACTGAGGATATTTCTCAGATTTTCCTAGATTACTTTTGTCAGATGTACAGTGAGACGTCAGTGGGGGTGGGGCCACAACTTGTTGACTGTTTGGAAGATGCCAGTCTCCTGCGGTTTTCCACAGACATTTTGCATCATCTCAGTGCACCCATTCAGGCGAAGGAGATCCAAAAAGCCGTTAAAGGCCTGAAATGCTACACTCCCTCTGGTCCTGATGGATACACGCCCGAATTTTACAAACTTATGCTTCCTCAGGTTTGTGGCTTCCTGTTATCATATTATATGGATGTTATAGCTGAGGGCAACTTTCCAGAACACTCTAATGCAGCCTTAATTACGCTTATTCCCAAACCTGTTAGACCCTTACCCTTACGGATTCCTATCACCCCCTTCTCCCTTATAAATGTTGACATTAATATTTTTTATCTCGCTTACTTGCTGATCAGTTGGCAGTTCATCTGCCTAAGGTGATTTGTCCTGCACAGGTGGTGTTTGTGGCTTGTAGGCATTCTGTAGTGAACGTCTGCAAAGCTTTGTTGTCTATCAGGCTTATTTTCGAAAGTGATCGCCGGCCATTTCCCGACATAAATCGGGAGATGGCCAGCGATCTCTCAAAAGCGGCAAAATCAGTATAATCGAAAGCGGCTTTTTTGACAGCATTGCCGCTTTCCCCTCGCCTCGCCGGCGAAAGTTCAAGGGGGCATGTTGGCGGCGTAGCGAAGGCGGGACATGGGCGGGCATGGGTCGTGGCTACCAGATGGCCAGCTTTTGCGGATAATGGAAAAAAAGCGGCATTAAGCAGTATTTCGCCGGGTTTACTTGGTCCTTTTATTTTCACGACCAAGCCTCAAAAAGGTACTCCAACTGACCAGATGACCACCGGAGGGAATGGGGGATCACCTCCCCGTAGTCCCCCAGTGGTCACCAACCCCCTCCCACACTAAAAAAATAAAAATAAAAATCTTTTTTTACCAGCCTGTATGCCAGCCTCAAATGTCATACCCAGCTCCCTAAAAGTCTGTTATAAAAAGTAGACCGATACACATATAAAAACAAAGAAATAATTTATTCAAACCAAGATAAAAGCAGTACCCGACGTGGCTACGTTTCGCCCTCAGGCTGCGTCAGGGGTAAAACTAAAAATCAGGGGTGATCAACATACCCCTTCAAAAAAAGCCTTTAACTCAAGCTTAGCTTCACTCTCACAATGTGCTATTGTGAGAGTGAAGCTAAGCTGGAGTTAAAGGCTTTTTTGAAGGGGTATGTTGATCACCCCTGATTTTTAGTTTTACCCCTGACGCAGCCTGAGGGCAAAACGTGGCCACGTCGGGTACTGCTTTTATCTTGGTTTGAATAAATTATTTCTTTGTTTTTATATATGTGTATCGGTCTACTTTTTATAACAGACTTTTATGTAGCAAGTAGACTGTTGCCTTTTTTGTTTTTCTTTATACCCAGCTCCCTGACAGCAGTATGCAAGTCCCTGGAGCAGTTTTTAATGGGTGCAGTGCACTTCAGGCAGGCAGACCCAGGTCAATCCCCCCCACCCCCCCCACCCACCACCTGTTACACTTGTGGTGCTAAGTGTTGAGCCCTCCAACCCCCCCCCCCCCCAAACCCACTGTACCCACATGTAGGTGCCCCCCTTCACCCATAAGGGCTATGGTAATGGTGTAGAGTTGTGGGGAGTGGGTTTGGGGGGATTTGGGGGGCTCAGCACCCAAGGTAAGGGAGCTATGCACCTGGGAGCTATTTGTATATATTTTTTAAATTTTTAGAAGTGCCCCCTAGGGTGCCTGGTTGGTGTCCTGGCTTGTGAGGGGGACCAGTGCACTACAAATGCTGGCTCCTCCCATGACCAAATGGCTTGGATTTCGCCGGGTTTGAGATGGCCGGCATTTTTTTCCGTTATCGCTGAAAAACAAAACCGTCGATCTCAAACCCGGCGAACTCTGGCATTTGGCTGGGCTAAACCGTATTATCGGAAAAAAAGATGGCCGGCCATCTCTTTCGATAATACAGTTCCGGCCAGCTTTGTGTCACCGCCAAAATAGATCGCCGGCGAACTATTTCACCGGCGACGTTCGATTATGCCCCTCCATGTCACACAGCTTGACCACGCAGGCTCCCATGGTTCTGGTGAGCCTCGATGTGGAAAAAGCTTTTGATAAGGTGAACTGGCAGTATTTATTCCAAGTGCTGCGATCCATGAGTATTGATGGCTGGTATTGTATTCCAATCCTGTGGCTAGCCTTGTGGTAAATAGTTCCCGTACAACTTCCTTTCCTATTTGTTGTGGTACTTTTCAGGGCTGTCCCTTTTGCCCGTTTTGTTTTTCCTGTACTTGGAGCCTCTTTTGCATACTATTGGTAAGGAGGATCCAGATATCCATGGTGTGACAGTGGGCTCTTCTTCTCTTAAAGTCTTGGCTTTTGCTGATGATATTTTGTTAACAGTGTCTCAACCCCAGGCCTCGATTCAGGGCCTCGTTCCTGTCCTGGATGAATTTGGATATTATTCTGGCTTACATTTAATAAATGTAAATCGGTAGTGCTTCCCCTTTTTTCCTCTATTCGTTATAATTGGGTGAGAGATTTTCCCATCACTTAGGTGGATTCTTCTGTAAAATATTACTACTACTACTACTTATCATTTCTATAGCGCTGCTAGACGTACGCAGCGCTGTACACTTGAACATAGTAGGGGTTTTGCACTTTCGTATTTTGATTTTCCAAATATGAGTCTGGCTGCTGTATTCTGGGCTGTTTGGAGTTTTTTGAGTATTTGCTCTTTGCAGCCAGCGTAGAGTGATATTAACGAACAAACAAACCCTTTCCAAACAAGAGGGCATGAAAGAAGCTGTGAGGAGAGAAACTTAAAAGTGGCATTAGGAAATACTTTTTCATGGAAAGGGTGGTGGATGGGTGGAATGCTTTTCCATTGTAGGTGTGGGAACAAAAACAGTGACAAAATTCAAAAAGATTTGAGGTAAACATAGTGGATCCCCTATATGGCAAAAGGATGTAATAAAACGAGAGCGTTTATATTCAAAGCAAAACTTAAATGACTTTCACACAAAAAAATAAGGCATAAAGGAGTTAACCTACATGGAGCATCAGTTAAAACCCTAAAAACAAAAGGTAGGAAGGTTGGTTACCTGCATGAAGCAGCAGGTACAACTCTAACTATCTTTCTGAGCAGACTGGATGGTCTTTATCTACTATAACTTACCATGGTGGCAATTTTATACAGTGGCACCTAAATTACGGTGCAGTTTGCGCCAATTCTGTGAGGGCATTAGGGCACACCTGACCCATTATGTCGTCCCAAAATTTAAGTGTGACTGCTTATGTCTGCTTATGGCTGGCATACATTGATGCACCTGTGTGTACCTTGCAATGTACAGAAGCTGATAGTATTATATAAGTAGTGTGTAGTGCTAGGTGGAACCCCATGACAGGCCTATGCTCCGCTCACGGGTTCAGGCCACTTGCGATTAAGCACTAAGCAACATATGCACTGAGTTTGTAGAATAGTACCTAGCATATGAGTGCATAACTGCCAATTTATGGCACCAGTTACGTGCGTAAGAGCAGCTATTCTATAAATTTGGCATGTAAATTCGTGCCTTATGTTAGGCACACCTTATAGAATTGCCTTTCATGTTAGTATTCAAATCTGAGCAAGACAAAAAAGAATAGCTTCTAAAAAATCAAGTTAACTACAAGTAAGAGAAAGAAAAATACTACTTAAATGTGGGCAATGCGGGCAGGGGAACAAGGGAAATACAAAGGAAATTAGATAACTGTATATAATGTAGAAATCATATTTATGCAAAAGCCTTTTTTCTCTTTATTAATGATTGCTGTATTTCTTTCTAAGCAAAACTTCCTTAGAGTATATTTATAAATTTCAATAAACATAAACTTTTAAAAAATCAAGTTATTGCTACGCTCATTTATTTTAAAACAATTTGAAGCAAAGTATGTCTGTAGTTTATATATTAAGGAAGGCTATCATTTAGCACCATGATTTTTCCATTCTTTGGAGCATTCTGCTTTTATTCTTTGAGTAGAGGTACTACTTCATGTTGTCATTAAACTGGGGTGTTTCTTAAGCATTCATTCAGAGAGCCTCACTGCCTCTAGAACATTGATATCTAGCATCTTATTTTGTTTTTTAAATTTTGTCTTGATCTCCTTCCCTTTGACCTTGAGTGTAATAATCAAAACACCTAGGGGTCCTTTTACAAAGGTGCGTAGGCACCTACGTGTGTTCAATGCGCATCAAATTGGCACTACCGCCTGGCTACCGTGTGCCCCTGGTGGTAATTCAATTTTTGGCACGTGACCAAAACACACAGTAGAAAATATGTTTTATTTTCTACCGCGAGGCGCTTACCCAGTGGTAATTGGCAGTTGACACATGTTGGACGCTTACCGCCCGGTTAGCACATGAGACCTTACCGGTAAGTCAATGGGTGGCGGTAAGATCTCAGGCTGAAAATGGACAGGTGTTGGTTTTAATTTTGCCGCACGTCCATTTTCCGGCATTAAAAAAATGTGGTTTTTCCAGGCACACTAAGGAAATGGACCAGTGCGCATCCAAAACACGCATCTACACCAGCACAGTCCAGTTTTAGGCACACCTTAGTAAAAGGGCCCACTAGTGATATAACGATGGCCCCTTCTTACAGAAACCTTTCAAATTCAGGACTACTTAATATTTCTGCATGAGCCCATTAAACCTCCCATGTTTTTCTTTAAAAAATATTGTCTCTAGGTTTGAAGCCATTTGTAATCCATTTTTCTTGGTGAGAACGTGCACGGCAGCATTGTGCTGGCTCTCTAAACCACAGACCAGCTGGCTTGTTTCTGGATCGAGCAGTACACCCTTTGCTATGGTTCATGTGAGGTCTTGGAAGGGTGGCCAAGTAGGCAGAGGGGTTAAGGAGGTAGTGGCATAGTCCCTACTGTTCTCTGTGTCTCACATGCTGTCATGCGATTTACATCAGAAAGGAAGAAAAAAAAGGACTTGCCAGTGGTGCTTGGATCCCTCCATAGTTATCCCCCCCCCCCCAGGTTAAACAAACACATACAATTATCTGATATCCACAGGCAGCAGCAGGGAAAGAAAAGCCAGCAGCACTGAGTCCTTCCACCTAAGAAGGAGTGCCTCAGCTATCAACATCTGCCACTCTTTAACCCTGCAAGTATTAATCTCTGTCTCTGATAAGAGCACTTGGTAAATTACCTCACATTGTCAGTGATATATTAACTCTTCTCTTACCATTTGTCTCTGCTCCCCAGTCCCATTTCAGTGTATGTGTGCCCTTCAGCAGATTATGGGAATTTATAATAAAACCTGAATGCACTTATCTAGTGTTCCACTTTCACATTTCACCCTTATTTGATATACTACAAATAAAGAATATCTAAGCAGTTCCACTTTAAGGGGAATTCTTTTTTTTTTTTTTTTTTTGCAACATCCTTAACTTGAAAATATTGTTTATTGTCAGCCCAATACACTGTAGACAGTACGCTGAAATCTTCTGCACAGTGTGTGGTGGCAGCCAAGAAAGCAAACAGGATGTTAGGAATTATTAGGAAAGGGATAGTAAATAAGACCAAGAATATTATAATGCTTCTGTATTGCTCCGTGATGCAACCTCGCCTTGAGTATTGTGTTCAATTCTAGTCGACTCATCTCAAAAAGATATAGCAGAATTAGAAAAGGTTCAAAGAAGAATGACCAAATTGATAAAAGTGATGGAACTCCTCTCATATGAAGATAGGCTAAAGAAGTTTGGGCTCTTCAGCTTGGAAAAGAGACAGCAGAGGGGAGATATGATTGAGGTCTACATAATCCTGAGTGGTATACCACATTTAAAAGTGAATCAATTTTTCACTCTTTCAGAAAGTACAAAGACCAGGGGACACTCAATGAAATTACATGGAAAACTTTTAAAACAAATAGGAGGAAATATTTTTTCACTCAAAGAATAGTTAAGCTGTGAAACTCGTTGCCAAAGGATGTGGTAACAGCAGCTAGCATATATGGGGTTGGGCACGTTCCTGGAGGAAAAGTCCATAGTCTATTATTGGGACAGACTTGTGGAAGCTTCTGCTTGCCCTGAGATTGGTAGCATGGAATCTTGCTACTGTTTGGGTTTTCTGCCAGGTACTTGTGACCTGGATTGGCCATTGTTGGAAGCAGGATACTAGGCTAGATGGACCATTGGTCTGACCCAGTATGGCTATTCTTATGTTCAATATTTAAACACCACAGACAGCATTTTTTTAACACTGGCCACAGCATTTTAATCATCCATCTATATTTAGCACTGCTATCTGTTGAAGCAGTGGTGCAGAATATGTGTATAATCACATAATTCTACTTATAGCAGCAATATTTAGCCACTATCCATATACAGTAGCAAAGTGGTTTAAGTTAGAATAGCTTTTTTTTTTTTTTTTTGCTGTTGTAACTTAAATCTGCTTAGCTATATGACTGTCAGCTGGATAGATATTGCTGCTTTATATATAGCTATGTAGAATACTTAGGCTGTAACCTGGCACTACAGGGGCAATTGTACAACGGGCACCTCCATTTAGGTGTCCTTATAGAATACTAGCATAAACCTGCCATCAGTGCATCTACATTTAGGCACTGACATTTACACCTGCCCATAGAGCAGGTGGGGGTGCCTAAATGTAGCAAGCACGTGGGCAACTTACAGTATTCTATAAATTGGCTGCCTAAATATCAGCCCACCTGTAGCCTGCCCATGTGAATGCCCCCTTCCAAATATGCACTATGCCATTTGAGCATGTATTTATAGAATACCAATTAGGTGCCCTACTGACCTTTTATGGATAAGTGTACACACACACACATGGAAATGTCGGTATTCTGTACACTTAGATGCACAATTGGGCATAAATGTAATCAACTTGTTATATAATCACACTTTATGGGGGCATCTGGATGCCAAGATTTCATTAGTAAATTAGCGTGTCAGCATCTATGAGCCTACATTTAGGTGCATCCACTTACATCATGATGATGGCAGGCATAAATGCATGCACCTAAATGTGACACTTTAGTACTTATAGTATTCTGTGAGATATGCATGTAAATGTTGGTCCTGCTTCTTCCCTATAAGGGACTTGATATACTGCCTTTCTGTGGTTACAATCAAAGTGGTTTATATTTATGGTTCATTTTTACCCCACATTTTCCCACAAATGCAGACACAATGTGGCTTATATGAATTATAAAAAAAAGAAGAAGAAAAGTACAATACATGAGTGCTACTGAAGAATAAGGATGTAACGCTAACAACAGCAATAATAACAAAACAGCAGAGTTACTGGTGGAGTATGTAGTTTCAAAGAGGAACGTTTTCAGCAGCTTCTTGAAAAGATGGTGATCAGCTTGCGATTTTAAGGTCAAAGGTATTCCAAGTCTTCGGGCTGGTGTAGTGGAAAGACGAGGCAAAAAGAAGCTTGTATTTGACACCCCTACAAGTAGGGTAATGTAGCTGGAGATAGGAGCGAGCTGTTTTTATGGCATTTCATGGGGGTAGATCTATTAAAGGAATCATGTATTCTGGAGCTAATCCATAAATTATTTTATGCGTTAATGTGCAGATCTTGAAAGCGATACGTTCTTTTATGGGTAGCCAGTGTAGATTGAAATGCAGAGGCTGCGCATGGACCATGCGCGATTTTCCCAAGATGAGTCTGGCAGCAGTATTCTGGGCAGTCTGGAACTTTCTCAGTAAGTGCTCCTGGCAGCTCGCATATATCCCACTACAGTAATCTAGATGAGACAGAACTAGCCAGTGAACGAGAGTACGGAAGAGCTCTCTGGTGAGACAGAATCTGATACGCCGCAGCCTCCACAGTGCATAGAACATCCTCTTGGTGACCGCTCGCACATAAGTACATAAGTAATGCCATACTGGGAAAAGACCAAGGGTCCATCGAGCCCAGGATCCTGTCCACGACAGCGGCCAATCCAGGCCAAGGGCACCTGGCAAGCTTCCCAAACGTACAAACGTTCTATACATGTTATTCCTGGAATTGTGGATTTTTCCCAAGTCCATTTAGTAGCGGTTTATGGACTCGTCCTTTAGGAAACCGTCCAACCCCTTTTTAAACTCTGCTAAGCTAACTGCCTTCACCACTTTCTCCGGCAACGAATTCCAGAGTTTAATTATACGTTGGGTGAAGAAAAATTTTCTCCGATTTGTTTTAAATTTACTACACTGTAGTTTCATCTCATGCCAGTCCAGTTGCAGATGAGAGTCCAGCTCAACACCAAGAAGTCTAAGGCTCTTCGAGATAGGAAGTGTCTGGTCTTTGATGACAAGGGTGCTTGAAGAGAATTTGGCATGGAGGGACGAGAGGACAAGACACTGAGTTTTATCTTTGTTTACATGGTGTCAGGCTTGAGCTTGGTCGCCTCTTCGGGCCTCGATTTCCCAGCCTTTGGCCTTCTTGCAGGATGGATTGCAGAAGGGTTTGGCATATAGTTCCCTGTGAGTGCAGGTAGCGGCCTTAGCCTGTTTTCATAGTTTACATATTATATACAGGTACTTATTTTGTACATGGGGCAGTGGAGGGTTAAGTGACTTGCCCAGAGTCACAAGGAGCTGCAGTAGAAATTGAACCCAGGATCAAAGTCCACTTCACTAACCACTAGGCTACTCCTCCACTCCATAAATACCCCCATTGCATTTACACACTAATCCCTGGATTCTATAAATGGTGCCCAAATTTTGGCATCCAAATTTGTGAACAATTCTGAGATTTGCATGCAAATAAATTAGTTAATGAGCCTCAGGCCTGGCGCAGTATGGACTGGTGGCTTCAGGACCGACATTTATTGAAGGGAATGTCACAACACCACAGTGGGTGGTCGTAGTGACAGATACCAGCCTGACAGGCTGGGGAGCACATTGCCTTCACCGATATGCACAGGGGACCTTGGCAGCACAGGAGTCAGCTTGGTCGATCAACCACCTGGAGCTGTGTTCAGTGCTGAACGCTTTTGAGGCGTTTCAGGAGCTGTTAACGGACAAGGAGGTGTGAGTGTTTTTGGACAACATGACAGCTGTGGCTTTTATCAATCGTCAGGGCGTCACTCAGAATCAGGCACTAGCTGCTGAAGTGAGTCTCCTGCTCGATTAGGCAGAGGGCCATCTGCAGTGACTGTCGGCGGCGCACATTGCTGGACAAAGCAATGTGCGAGTGGACTTTCTCAGACGTTATACTCTGGAGTCAGCGGAGTTGTCCAAACAGGCGTTCCGCCTGATCTGCCTGAGGTAGGCATTCCACAGATGGATCTGATGGCGACCCAGGCGAACGCCAAAGTGCCCACCTTCAGCAGAAGAAAAGAGCCCAGGTCCACTGGGCTGGACGTGCTTCTCCAGCCCTGGCCCGAGTCAAAGCTTCTGTTTGTCTTCCCTCTATGGCCCTTGATCTGGTGCTTCTCAGGATCAAGTGGTACCTAGGCAGAGTCATTCTGGTGGCTCCAGATTGACCTCAATGGCCTTGGTTTGTGGACTTGATGCAGCTACTAGTGCAGCCGCTCCTGCGTCTACCGGTTCATCCCGGCCTTCATCAGAGGCCAGTTTGGATGGAGGATCCCTACTGTTTTGGTCTTACAGCCTGGCTCTTGAGCGGGTGCTTTTGAGGAAGAAAGGTATTCCAGTGAAGTGATAGCCACCTTGTTACATGCCCAGAAATGATCTACTTCAACAGTGTATGCTCATGTTTGGCGTACCTTTGTCACATGGTGTGAGGCTTGAGCTTGGCGCCTCTTCGGGCCTCGATTTCCCAGCCTTTGGCCTTCTTGCAGGATGGATTGCAGAAGGGTTTGGCCTATAGTTCCCTGCAAGTGTAGGTAGTGGCCTTAGCCTGCTTTCATAGCTGGTTGTCGGGATTGTCCCTGGCAGTTCATCCGGATGTGGTTCGTTGTTTTGCAAAGTATGGTTAATGTTTTTTCACCAAAGGTGGCCTCTTATAACCTCCGACCGGTGGGTTCTTCAAATTGTCCATTTAGGATACACCCTCAATCTGGAATCCAAGTCTCCAAATTGCCCACCGGGAGCTCAATCCTACAGCTCCCAGCACAAGCAGGTACTTGCAGAGAAACTCTCTGCCCTTCTACAGGCCCAAACGGTCAAACCCGTTCCACCAGGGGAAGAAGGGCTGGGATTCTGTTCCAGGTACTTCCTTGTGCAAAAGAAAACAGGGGGGATGCGTCCCATCCTAGATCTAAGGGCCCTGAACAAATTTCTTATGCGAGAAAAGTTCAGGATGGTTTCCCTAGGCACCCTTCTTCCCATGATTCAGGAAAACGATTGGCTATGCTCTCTGGACTTAAAGGATGCTTACACACACATCTCAATACTTCCAGCTCACAGGAAGTATCTTCGATTTCGGCTGGGAACACAGCACTTTCAGTACCGTGTACAGCCTTTTGGCCTGGCATCTGCACCCACAGTGTTTACAAAATGCCTAGCTGTAGTCGCAGTGCATGTGTTTTCTTATGTCGACGATTGGCTGGTGAAGAGCACCTTCGAATGACTATTCAGGTACTGGAGCTACTGGGGTTCGTCTTAAATTATCCCAAGTCCCATCTCACCCCAGTCCAAAAATTGGAATTCATTGGATCTCTGCTGAACACTCAAACAGCTCGAGCTTATCTCCCCGAGGCAAGGGCGGACGACCTTCTGTCCCTGGTGTCCATGGTTCGAGCGTCTCAGCAGGTCACAGCTCGGCAGATGTTGAGACATCTGGGGCACATGGCCTCCACAGTTCATGTAATACCCATGGCACGTCTATATATGAGATCAGCTCAATGGACCCTAGCTTCCCAGTGGTTTCAAGCTGCGGGGGATCTAGAGGATGTAATCCAACTGTCCACTGACTTTCGGAATTCTCTTCAGTGGTGGACTATTCGATCTAATTTGACCATGGGGCGACCATTCCAAGTTCCTCAGCCATGAAAAGTGCTAACGACGGATGCATCTCTCTGACACGCCCCCGGGAACTTTGGTCGTCCCCATGACGGGAAGCAGTTGGGAACGCCCAAAATCAGCTTTCGATTATGCCGATTTGGGCGACCCTGAGAGAAGGACGCCCATCTCCCGATTTGTTTCGAAAGATGAGCGCCCTTCTCTTTCGAAAATAAGCCTGAAAGTCAAAGAAGTGACCAATCTGATTAAAAAACGTACAGATACTATAAAGAATCTATCCAGGCCACAAACTTCTGCTACTTCTTCTTCTTCTAGATGATTTGCAGGAGGATATTGACGTTCCAATTACACATACTACATCTTGAAACTCAAATATTTAAATCCACTCAAGCATCTGCTCATCAGATGCTTCGCCTAGTCAGTCACATGGCTTCAACAGTCCACATAACACCACTGGCTTGTCTTCACTTCCAAATTCCTCAGTGGACACTCTTCTCTCAGTGGTTCTAAGCCTTGGGATTACTATCAGCTCATATTTGAATCACTCCACAGCTATGCTGCTCTCTGCAGTGGTGGCCTGGCATCTCACCTGGGATCTTCCATTCCAACCCCTTCCACATCACAAGTTCTTGCCGCCATGACAGATTGGGGAGCACATCTCGACGGTCTCCACACATAGTGTGCCTGGTCCCCATGAGAGAAACAAAATCATATCAACCTCCTGGAATTATGATCTGTTTGGAACGCTCTCAAAACCTTCCAGGACCATATCCTCGGTCAGGTAATACTTGTTTGCACAGATAACCAGGTAGCAATGTATTACTTGAACAAACAGGGAGGAACAGGTTCTTACCACCTCTATAAGCAATCCAGATATGGACTTGGGCAGCTTCTCGAAACATCTCTATAAGAGCTGTTTACCTAGACAGCAAACAGATTGCTGTAGCAGACAAACTGAGCAGAGTCCTTCAACCTTATGAATGGTCCCTCAGCACCTCTGTAGTTCGTCGAACATTCCAGCAGTGGGGACCCCATCGATAGACCTTTTCGCTTCTCCTCAGAACAACAAACTTCCCTGCTTTTGTTCTCAAATATATGCTTACAAACATACAGCCCCAGATGTCTTCTTGCTCCACTGGGGAACGAACCTTCTATACGCTTTCCCCCCACCACCTCTCATAGGATAAACTGTTCTCAAACTGCATCAAGACCAGGGGACCATGATTATAATAGCTCTCTAATGGCCATGTCAGATCTGGTTCCCCCTTCTCCTAGAGTTATCGTCCAGGGAACCATTGAAGTTAGATCCTTTTCCAACCCTAATAACACAGAACGAGGGGTCCCTCCTTCATCCAGACCCTCACTCTCTAGCCTTGATGACTTGGTTTCTGACGACATAGATTTACGTTCCTCAAATCTTCCTGACACAATCTCTAGAATACTAGCTTCTAGGAACCCTTCTACACAAAAATGTTATCATTTAAAGTGGAAAAGATTTTCACTCTGGTGTGCAGCCAGAGCATTCAATACTGCTATGAGCTCTCTGTATTCCCTTATGGAGTACCTCCTCCACCTTTCAGATCCTGACCTCAAAACTAACTTAGAGTACATTTCAGCACCATCAGTGTTTTTCATTCTAAAGTTGATAATAAGCCAGTTTCAGTTCATCCCTTAATAGTTAGATTTATGAAAGATTTGTTTCATACCAAATCTCCTATCAAACCACCTTCAGTGGTGTGGGATCTCAGTGTCATCCTAACAAGTCTCTTGAAACTTCCATTTGACCCACTTTGTTCCTGTTCTCTAAAGTTCCTCACATATAAGGTAGTGTTCTTAATAGCTCTTATTTCTGCCAGAAGAGTCAGCAAGCTTCAAGCCTTTGTGCATTGTGCATAGGCGGTCGGTGGCCCAACTGTTTGGGGAAGCTAAAGGGGGCGGGGTTGGGGGTGGAGCTTAAATCCATAATTGTCTGATAATACACAGAAATAATAAATAAAAATAAGTCACAATTAATACCTTTTATTAAATTTAGATATTAGATATGTAATATTACACTGGGCAGAACCTAATACACCAATATACTACCCATACGGAAAATGCAGACCGTCAACAATATGAAACAAGGGATCATAATATCATGATACGTGTAGAGCCACAAAACACCCTAATTCATGTTTAATGTGGGATAAAATGCCATAAATAAGTAAATAAATATAAACTTTTAACGTTGAGCACCTGATTCTCAAAGTGGACATATTCCAAACACTATAATGAAAATAAAATGATTTTTTCTACCTTTGTTGTCTGGTGACTTTGTTTTTCTGATCAGGCTGGCCCAGTATCCGATTCTGCTGCTATCTGTCCTCTTAACTCCGTTTCCAGGGCTTCCTTTCCATTTATTTCTTTCCTTTCCTCCTTTCTTCTTCATTTCTGGTCCTCAGCTTCTGCCTATTTTCTTCCTCCATGTGCTGTTTTTCTCTCTTCCTTTTCCCTCATCTCCTTCCTCACTCTTCCCTCCCCTCCATCCACCCATGTCCAGCAACCCTCCTCACCCCTCCCCTCCATCCACCCATGTCCAGCAACCCTCCTCTCCCCCTGCCCTCCCCTCCATCCATCATGTCAGCAACCCTCCTCTCCCCTCCATCCACCCATGTCCATCAACCCTCCTCTCTCCTCCCCTCCATTCACCCATGTCCAGCACCAGCAACCCTCCTCTCCCCTCCATCCACCCATGTCCATCAACCCTCCTCTCCCCTCCCCTCCATTCACCCATGTCCAGCACCAGCAACCCTCCTGTCCCCTCCATCCACCCATGTCCAGCAACCCTCCTCTCCCCTCCATTCACCCATGTCCAGCACCAGTAACCCTCCTCTCCCCTCCATCCACCCATGTCCATCAACCCTCCTGTCCCCTCCCCTTCATTCACCCATGTCCAGCACCAGCAACCCTCCTCTCCCCTCCATCCACCCATGTCCAGCAACCCTCCTCTCCACCCTGCCCTCCCCTCCATCCAGCAGCCCATGTAAACCATCTCCCTTCTGCCAGCCATTTCCTGCCTTCTTCCAGCCCCCCCCCCCACCGATCCCCCAACCCCCGCTCCCCCCGTCGCCGTCGTCAATCATCTGATGTCTGCCCGATAGCCCTCGTTCCCATCCTGCGGGGGGAGTGGGGGTCGGGGGATCGGTGGGGCTGGAAGAAGGCAGGAAATGGCAGCTGAGGGCAGACAGGGAAGTCTGCAGCTCACAGGGTGGGGGCAGCGGTTGGGCTGGGGAGGCTTAGCCTCCCCAAGCCTCTTATACCGGGCGCCTATGCCTTTGTGGTAGATCCACCTTACACCAGGTTCTACCATGACAGGGTTGTCCTCCGAATGCCCCACCCCCCCCAAAAAAAAAAATCCTCCCTAAAGTGTTATCGGAGTTCCATTATTGTACTACCTGTCTTCTTTCTTAAGCCACACTGTAATCTTGGAGAAGCAGCACTGCTTACTTTAGACAGCAAGTGTGCTCTAGCATACTGTCTAGAATGGACAAAACCTCATAGTAAGTCCTCCCAGATTTTTGTGTCCTTCAACCCTAACAGATTGCGGATTCCCATCACCAAATGTACAATCTCAGATTGGCTGGCTGACTGTATCTCCTACATATATATTCATGCTGTGCTGATCCTTCATGGCTGGTTCACTGCTCACAATGTAAGAGCCATGGCGGCTTCAGTAACCCATTTCCGCTGTGCCTCCATTGAAGACATTTGCAAGGCAGCAATGTGGTCTTCCATCCACACCTGAACTGCTCTGGAGCAGTATTCTAGGCAGGATAGCCAGTTTGGACAAGCAGTCCTGCAGAATTTTTTTATAGCTGAAAAGTCAGCTCCGCCCTCTGGCCCTTTTCTTACCACCATGCTCACTTTCTGCTTTGTTGCAAAATTGATTTATGTTGTGAGCCTGGTAGCTAGTAAGTCCCACATGAGAGAATATTATGCTTGCTTGTCCACAGAGAAAGCTAAGCTGCTTACCTGTAGCAGGTGTTCTCCGAGGACAGCAGACTTATATTCTTACATCCCTCCCGCCTACCCTTGCAGTTGTCTTCTTAGCTTTAATACTGTACTACTGGTCCTGCGCTCGAGCATTGGGCGGGAAGGCACCCGTGCATGAGTGATGAGAGCACTGTCTGAAAGATTTAAAGTGACAGTACACTTGGTAGTGTTCGCACCAGGTCCATGGATGTCATCACCCACATATGAGAATATATTCCTGCTGTATTCGGAGAACACCTGCTACAGGTAAGTAACTTAGCTTATAGATGCAACTCTAGAAAAGCTTGGGGTGCTTCCCAATTTTAGGACTTGGGTATATGCTTTATACTCGGACCCTAAAGCTTGTGTACAAATTAATGAGGGTAACTTGTCCCTTTTTTCTCTAGGCTGGGGTATATCAGGATTGCCCCCGCTTGGAACTCTTTGCTGCGGCTGTTCAGGAAAATCTTGGTATTGTGGAAGTACAGGTTGGAGATCATGACTACAAAATTGGTAGTCCACTAGACCACCAGGGCACAATAAAGTAGGGGAGGGAGCTGTAGAAAAAAAAGTGGGTGGAGAGAGGCTGGAAAAAGATTTGGGGGGGGAGGGATAAGGGGATGGCTTTGGGGGGGTCAAATCAAGGTGACTGTGTGGCATGGGGGTGGGGAGGGGCATGACAGAGGGTGTGGGGTGGGGAATGGGCATGGTGGGGTGGGGAGGGAGCATGGCTATTGGTGTCCTCTTTTTTATCAGGGCAAATATAGTAAACTTAATTTCACAACAGGCATTTCTTCTCTATGGCAACATAATGCCTTTAGGGAGGCATTAATTTTCTACTTAGAAATAAGACAGGGTGTTTTCCCTCCCTTATATTCCCAGGACAACACGGCCCCTAAGCCCCTATCTGAAGTGGGGGGGAATTTTCCCGATCCATTCGGTCCCACTAATGGCGGCAGAAGTTGTTAAACCCTGTTCCCGCTGCAGTAAGCGGCGAACAGCGTCAGGGGCCTGCCCAAATTGGTGTTTGTCCTTGGAGTCTTTTAGTGCAGTGCCGGATTTGAGCAGGAGTGTTTCCTGTGTCCAGGATATGCACCTGTCTTCTCCACAGCTGCCGCAGTTTCGGCAGCACTTTGGATTCACGCGTGGCTCACACTATGGTGGTGGGAGCTTGGTTGCAGGGAGCCGATTCGGGTTCAGGTCAGCTTTCCTGTGCGGGGAACGAGTTCGGAGCACCTCTGGGCACTGCAGGGGGCTGCGAACCAGATCTCCTCTTTTCCCCTGACTTTGCGTTGCTGTTACACAAAGTCTTTCTTTTAAAATGGACACAGCCAGTGTCTGGAGTGACATTGCAGCTCCCTGGCCTCTCCTTGGACCCTTCATCTCCCCAAGATGTGGGGGGCCCAAGCAGCCCCAGTTTGAGTCCATTTTGGATGAGGGATCTCTTGCTCCTTTATTGCCAGTTCCATCACAGGGCGATTTGTCTGCTTCTCTCTCACGGAGGTTAGAGGACCTTGAGGAGGGTGAACTGATTGGGGATGAGCCAGACGATCCCATGTTTGTTTGGGTATTCCATGAGGAGGAACTCCCAACCTTCATTACAAAGTCCCTACAGGCTCTAAATATTTCATCCCCTGATGTGCAGCCCACAGCGGCAGCGAATCCCAAGATGGCCAGTACCTGCAGGCTTCCAAAGGCTTTTCCAGTGCATGAGGCTATGCAAGAACTCATTTCTGCACAATGGGCTACACCGGAGACTAGCTTACGGGTGCTCAAGGTGATATCACGTCTATCCTGTGGCCCAGGAGGAGCTGGGACCGTTGGATGTTGCCGAGGGTGGATGCTTAAATGGCAGCAGTCACTAAAATGACCGCCTTGCCGATGGAAGAAGTCATACCTCTTAAGGATGTCCAGGACCGCAAGCTGGAGTCAGCTTTGAAGCTTTCTGTTGAGATCTTGGCTCTAGCTCTATGAGCAGCGGTATGCAGCTCAAATGCAGCCCGCGCATGCCTTTCGTGGGTCCAGCAGGCTGCATGGAGGCCAGAGCTCAGCTGCCCTTGGAGTTTTCAGATGTGGAAACCGGTCTGGCCTATTTGGCGGATGCCTAATGTGACCCGATTCATGCGTCGGCCAAGCAGATCTTGGCTGTAGTCTCATGCCGCTTATTGTGGCTCCACCATTGGGCAGCAGATGTGGCATCCAAGCAACGGCTGGTTAGGCTGCCCTTTAAGGGCAAGCTATTGTTTGGGGAGGACTTACAGAAGTTGGTGAAGGACCTAGGAGATTCTAAGTCTCAGCATCTGCCAGAGGATAAGCCCCATCCTCCAGGGAAAGCTGGCCCCTCTAAGGCGCATTTCAAAGAGAGCAGGAAGTACCAAACGGATCGTTCTAGCTTTTCACAGCAGTCTCGATATCAACAGAAGCAGTCCTTTCGTTCAGATCGGCGTGCAGGTGGTGCTTCAGCTAGAGCCCCCTCTGCCCCACAACCTTCACAGTGATGGTTTGTTGGCTCACTCCAGTCCCAGCATAGGGGGATGGCTGTCTCTCTTTTATGAAGAATGGGCCAAGATCATGTCAGACAGTGGGTCTTGGATATTATTTGAGATGGTTACAAGTTAGAGTTTTCCTTTCCTGTCGCAGATTCTTTCATGGTCTACCTGTTCGTCAGTACCCACAAGAGGGCATCGGTACAGGACACCTTGCAGGGGTTACTTCAGTTGAGGGCAATGGTGCTGCAGTTTCCCATGCCCAGAGCATGGGATTATGTGCAGGTGCTGGGGTCCATGGCAGCAACTTTGGAGGTGGTGCTGTGGGCTTGAGCTCCCCCTGTTGAGCCAGTGGTCTCCGATCTCCCAGGATTACGATCTATGCCTCCGGTGGCTACTGGTAGTGAAGGCCAGTTTGGCCTGGTGGTTGTGAGAGGAGAATCCGTCTCGGGGAGTTCTGTTAGCCAATTGGGTGGTGGTGATCACCGATGCCATTCTCTCAGGATGGGGAGCACATTGTCAGTCCCAGTATGCTCAATGACTATAGTCGGTGACCGAGTCTCAGTGGTCGATCAATCGTTTGCACTCCGAGCACTGCTCTTAGCCCTCCAAGCATTTTTACATCTGGTGGAATGGCAACCAGTTAGAGTGCTCTCGGACAACATGATGGCAGTGGAATAAATCAACCTTCATGGGGGCACTTGCAGCACTGCCCTAGCGCACGAGGTGGACTTACTGATGAGATGGGTGGAACATTACCTGTCTCAGTTGTCGGCAGCCCACGTAGCGGGAACACAGAATATAACTGCTGACTTTCTTAGTCAACACAGTGTGGACCCAGGGGGGTTTTCAGCAGGAGAAGATGCACTGGGTCAGAGGGCATCGACGCCTTCCTTCAGCCGGGGTCAGAATGCGGCCTTTTTTATGTGTTTCCCCTGTGGCCTCTCATCAGGCAAGTGCTTCGATGCATTCAGTCATCATGGTTGGGTGCTGCTGATTACTCCGGATTGGCCTCGATGTCCGTGATAAGCAGACCTAGTAACACTTGTTGGTTGATTGACCCTTCTGTCTGCCGATGACCAAGGGGCTGCTGTGCTAGAGTCCACTGATTTTGGAAGATCCCTCCCCCTTTGGTCTTACAGCTTGGCTCTTGAGCGCGCGAGATTGCAGGAGGGTTTGTTGAAGGATTTACCGGCCATCTTGTTACGAGTGCAGGTGGCAGCAGTTGCCCGTTATCACGGCCGGGTGTTGGGCTCCTCCCTGGCGTCTCATCCTGATGTACTCCAGTTTATTAAGGGGGTTACACAACTGTGCCCCCCTCTGTCTCAACCTAGTCCTGCATGAAACCTTCATTTGGTACTTCAGTCTTTACAGGGCCCGCCCTTCAAGCCATTACAGAATGTCACCCTGAAATTGGTGTTTCTGGTTGCTCTTTCATCCGCATGGAAAGTGTCTGAAATTCAGGCTCTCTCTTGCAGGGAGCCCATCTTGTGTTTTACCGAAGCGGGAGTTACAGTGCGTACCATGCCCTTTTTCCCCAAAGTGGTCTTGGCATTTCATCTTAACCAGCCTTTGTTTCTGCCTTCGTTTCGCAGTGACCAGTATCTGGAGGATTTTTCCCAGTTGTGCTTGTTGGATGTGTGGCAGGTTCTTCGGCGTTACTTGGAGATTACGAATGAATTCCATCGCGCAGATCATCTTTTGGTCCTTTTTTTCTGGACACACAAAGAAGAAGCGGCTTCTAAAGCCTTCTGTTTCACCAGTAGAGCTAGGGGGACCTGCCACCATGTAATCCATAGCCTCAGTGTTTGAGAGAGAACCTCCTACTTCCTTCTGGGTTCTCCATCCCTCTTGCTGAAACCCCTCTGTTTTTAGCTGGTCTGGGAAAAGCTCCTCCCCTTGGCTCTCCCCGAGAGGAAGCATCACATATTGTTCTTTTACCCAAGGGAACTTGGCTTCATCCCCAGGGATCCTTCTGGTGACCAAACAGGGTAACTTAGGCTCTACGTTTGAAGGAATAACACTATTCCTTTCTCCCTGAGGGCTTCCAGGATCTTCCTTTCCTCCCTTAGACCTAAGGCCTGGGGCTGTATCCCAGGGGGTTGTTTTATCAGGCCGTCACCTCCCAGAAGGGCTCACTAAAGCTGCCTCATCACAGTCTTTATAAAATTACCCCAGGCAAATATAGTTTTGTGCAAATATGTGCCTGTATAAACAAGTGCAGGTGCACATATTTTATAAACTATGGGATAGATATTTAGAACAATTTAACCAGGCTTAGGGGTGGACTCTGGGCAACAACGGAATTTACCTAGTTAGCAGAGATATTCAGTCAGCTAACCGAGTAAGTACAAAAAGGCTGTCCTTACTTTATCCGGGTACCAGGCTGAACATCGCTAGTACCCAGAGAAGTTCTGGCAGCCACCTTGACCTGGAACAGAGGAGTAGCCTAGTGTTTAGTTTAGTGGACTGTAAACCAAGGGACACAGGTTCAGATCCCATTATAACTCAGTGGATACTACTACTACTACTACTACTTAACATTTCTAGAGCGCTACTAGGGTTACGCAGCGCTGTACAATTTAACAAAGAGAGACAGTCCCTGCTCAAAGAGCTTACAATCTAATAGACAAGTGAACGGTCGGTCCGATAGGGGCAGTCAAATTGGGGCAGTCTGGATTCACTGAACAGTAAGGGTTAGGTGCCGAACGCAGCATTGAAGAGGTGGGCTTTAAGCAAAGACTTGAAGACGGGCAGGGAGGGGGCTTGGCGTAAGGGTTCAGGAAGGTTGTTCCAAGCATAGGGTGAGGCGAGGATAGCAAGAGGAAGGACTTAGGAATGGTGTGAAATTTGGCAGCTAAGTTTTAATGATTAAAGAATGCAGGGTCATGCATTTGGGCTGCAAACACCCAAGGGAACAGTACAGTTTAGGGGGAAAGAACTTTTGTGCATGAAGAGGAGCGGGACTTGGGTGTGATCATATGTGATGATCTTAAGGGGGCGAAACAGGTAGAAAAGGTGACAATGAAAGCCAGAAGGATGCTTGGGTGCATAGAGAGAGGAATAGCCAGTAGGAAAAAAGAGGTGATGATGCCCCTGTATAAGACTTTGGTGAGACCTTATTTAGAATATAGACAGGATGGAATCAGTCCAGAGGTCTTTGCCATAAAGCATATGGAGATAGACTTAAGGATCTCAATATGTATACTTTGGAAGAAAGGCAGGAGATGGGAGATATAATAGAGACGTTTAAATATCTATGTAGCATAAATGCACAGGAGGTGAGTCTCTTTCAATTGAAAGGAAGCTCTGAAACAAGGGGATGTAGGATTAGTGATGTACCAAGGGCAGGGCGGTATGGGTGGACTGTCCCGGGTGCAGATCAAAGGGGGAGTGTTCCGCTCCTTCTGCTCTGTCAGTCCCTGCCTTCCCCAGCTTAAAACTTTTAAACCCCAACCTGTTCCACGGTACGCGTCCGCCTTTCTGCAACCTCCACACACCCCCTGCCGGGCTGCTGCATCTCCTCTCTTTCTACTTGTCTCCCTTAGTCTTCCTGCAGCAGTGCAGCCTTTGCCTTCTCTGCAACTTCCTCCCCCCCCCCCCCCCCACCCGCAGGGCCACTGCACTGTGTCTCCCACAAGCATCCCTCGCCTTTCTGCAATGTGACATGTCCACTCCACCCCCGCCAGGCTGCCGCCACTGATAGTCTGCCAGAGGAGAAGTAGTGGGCGGCGGCAAAGTAAGTGAGCAAAAAAAGCAGTATGGATAATTGAGGGGTCTTTCCTACCTGTGGCTGCTGACCCTGCCCCTTTGAGGTCACTTCTGGAGCAGAGCCAGCAGCCACAGGTAATTAGGCCCTGCGATCTTAATAATTTTATTTCATCCTGTCTTCCCTGGGCTTTCTTAAACTTTTTTATTGCTGCTGGTTTGGAACAGGAAGAGCAGCATTGGGAGGTATCATGAAACATGAAAAGGAGAGAGGGGGCCCAGAGCACTGGATGGGAGAGAAAAGTAAAAAGGGCAACATGGAAGGGGAGAGAGTGAGCAGACACAGGGGGCGGCAGACGCTGATGGGAGAGAAAGGGCGACACTGGATGGAGGGGGCAGACACTGGATGGAAAGGGGCAGAGAGAGGGGGCAGATGCTGATGGGAGAGAGGACAGACGCCGGATGGAAAGGGGCAGACAGAGGGGACAGATGCTGATGGGAGTGAAAGAGCAGATGCTGATGGGAGAGAAAGAGCAAATGCTGGATGGAAAGGGCAGAAGGGGCAGACGCTGGATGGAGGGGGAAGATGCTGATGGAAGAGAAAGGGCAGACCTAGATGGAAAGGGGCAGAGAGGGGGAGCAGACGCTGGATGGAAAAGGGCAGAGAGAGAGGGGGTAGAAGCTGATGGGAGAGAAAGAGCAGATGCTGAATGGAAAGGGGCAGAGAGAAGGGGCAGACGCTGGATGGAAGGGGCGGAGAGAGGGCAGACAATGGATGGAAAGGAGAGAGTGAAGACAGATGAGGAAAGCAGAAACCAAAGACAGCAAAGGTAGATAAAAATGTGTTTTTCTTTTTTGCGTTAGGATAAAGTAGTATTGTTGTTGTCTTAATAAATGTTTATAAATAGAAGATGGAAATAGGGTAATATTTTTATTGGACTAATTTAAATACATTTTGACTAACACTGTATTTCTTTTCTGACCATTTGTCTCATTTCATGATTATTACTAAAAATAATAGGGATAGGGAGAGAGTAGATGGCATGGATGGGCAGACTGGATAGGCGATATGGTCTGTATCTGCCTACATTTTTTATGTTTCTGTATTGAAGGCCATTGCCCAGATTAGGCCCAGCATTGACTATCAGCGTGAAATTCGGCCAGTGACAGTCAGTGCCTTCAAAAACACTCACCACTGCTGGCTGAATATCATGGGATATGTACATAAGTGCCAGTCCCTGCTCCTGTGCCACCCATTTCCTCCCCTAAGAATGCCTCTTATAAAATTGCTTAGGGGTTTACAGGCATATAAAGTAGGCACACAGAAACAGCATTTTCCTTTTACAAGATACATGCCTGTAAACCTCTAAGCAATTTTATAAGAGCCTACTGAAGACCCTAACATGTTACTCCACATGTTCAAGTCCCTGATAAAATCACCCCAAAATTGTTACTTCGGGATCCCCCCAGTTGCTTAATATTTTTTTGTATTTTTTTTTTTATCATTTTACGTAATTACATTCACATTTATCACATAAATGTAAGGAAAAACAGAAATTAATATAAAGGAAAAAGAAAACATTTTCTCTCATCAATGTATATTATATAATTGCCTACAACTGGGAGATCCAAGATAAGGAAAACAATCTCAAAGAAAATAAGAAAAACTCAAAATGGTTAATCTTACAATTCACATTTTCTGAGGGAGGAAGGTTAATCGGTAATTGCAGCCGGTACAGTGGTTACTAAAGGAAGTTGCTGCAGAGGGTTCTTCATATGTTCTTTCAACTCCACAAACTCTTGTAATTTCTTAGGTTCAACAAATATGTAATAAGGAAATAAAACACTTACAAGGGAATCGCACTAGGAAGGTCCCACCTAGGGCAATGATTCCTGGCTTAAAAGCCAAGAATTCACGCCTCCTAGTCTGCGATTCCCTTGATATGTCAGGAAATATATTCATCTTTGAACCCAAAAAACTATCAGCCATGTATCGGAAATACAATTTCAAAACATTGTTCCTATCTAAATCAAAGGTGAAAGTCACTAATAATATAACTCTATCTGTAATTTCTGAATTTTCCAAAATGTCAGTTCACATCTCTTTTCTCTGATAAAGAAAATTTTAAGGGAAATATAAATCACTTTAGACACCAGAGGGTGGCTATCAGAAGGTATTTGCAAAATATCAGAGAAATATTTCTTCAACAGTTCAGTAGCTGATATATAGGATGTTATAGGAAAATTTATCATTCTCAAGTTATTTTTCCTTAATTGGTTCTCTAGAAATTCCAATTTTTACAAGAAACATGGCTGTCCTTCATTACCAAATTAACTGATTTTCATAGAGAAACCATTTCCGTAGTCAAAGTCTCTATTTTTATATCTTGGACTTCCACTTTGTTAGATAAGTATTAATATAAATTCTTTAACTCACATGTTTATTCCTGAAAAAGTTTTAAACATCTGAAGAAGAGAGTTGTTCACACTCTGCAGTATTTCCCATAGTACGTCCATTGTGACATTATTGGCTTCACCAGATCTAATTTCTCCACAGAAACCGCTCCAGATATCTTCAGGAGGAAGAGCTCACTTTCCAATCCCTGAGTTGGTTTATTATCCGGAGTCGATGCTGCGCCAGGACCTCCTCGGGTCACATGAAAATCCTAACCCCCTTCGGGCGTTTCCACTGTCGACCTCCATAGCGAAGCGTTACTGTTTCCGGGTCTTGGAGGGGTCGTGCCAACAGGGGGACTCAAAGTCACTCCCTCTCCACTGAGATTCAGCGATAAAGCCTTGCTGTTCCCCGAAGCAGGAACCGATATCCCCGACGTTATGACCCCGAATCTCTCCAAAGTAGGCTGAGAACTGGTGGGAACCCCAGCCGTGTTCGAGGAGGACAACACCACGGCTTTGCCTTTTCTCCTCCCCATTCTCTGGGGAGCGCGCCTACTTCTTCAGGTATTCTGGTGTAAAACGGGAACTCAATTAACGTACGTCCTCTCTCGACGCCATCTTGGATCCTCCAGTTTGGGACACTCTTTGTCTGGTTTCTCCTCAGAGGCCTGTCTGATATGGGTAACCCTTCAGCTTAGCCCTCTGAGTCATTGAAACACGGAAGCCCCTCCACCCCTGCAAGGTGGTGTCCCTTCGGAGGGGCAGTTGCTTAATGTTGGTGCTGTGTTGTTACAGAATATCATAGAAGTAAAACCTGCTGTTTGCTAATTCTATGTGCTTTTTATTTGTTGTTGATCAAATCAAATCAATTCTTGTATACTGGGTTCAGTGCAGTTTGCATTCTAGGTGAGACAAATGCATTCTAGGTGAGACAAATGATGTGCTGTTTTCTTTTTAGGATATGACATTTCAGCTCCTTCGAGGTCTGGATTTTCTTCACTCGCACCGAGTGGTACATAGAGACCTGAAACCACAGAATATCCTAGTCACTAGTAATGGGCAGATAAAACTAGCTGACTTTGGACTTGCACGAATCTACAGTTTTCAAATGGCCCTTACATCTGTGGTAAGTTCTTTCTTTACCTCTGTTTTATATATATTATTTTGGTCATCGCAGTTGCAATCTTCAGCCAAGGACCATATGCCAGAAAATTTGCTGCTAGAACCACACAAGCATAGGCCCTAATTTCACCCTGATATTCAATGCTGGGCCTAATCTGGGCAATGGCCTTCAATACAGAAACATAAAAAATAATGTGGGCTGCCCGACCCGATATTCAGCCGGGGCCGCATAACTTTTATGTGGCCCCGGCTGAATATCGGCCGAGCCTGCATAAGTGCCAGGTGCCCACCCCTCCCAAATTTAGTCTCCGATATTCAGCCCTGGACATGTCCTCCATTGCTTCCAATTGAAGATGCATATTAAAACTATCTTTAACAGTAGAAGAAATAGCAGGTTGAATAGCAAACACCCAAGACTCCATTCTATCCAAGTGTTGTTTCTCTTTAACCAGTCTAGTCTCATGAGCTTAAAGCTTTGCAACTGAGTCCTCAGAAAATTTGGAAAGTTGCACCAGATTACTTTGCAGTCTGTATCAATCCTCATCACCACAGACCAAACATCTTTCAATGAAATATCCTTATAATTGATAGATAAGGCTAAATTTCCTTGAATATCTTGTAACTCAATCATTGCTGTGGACAGCTATCAAACTCTTAACAGTGGAAATGGAAGCAGCACCCATCTGAGTATTCTCCTCCGTGGGTGAACCAGTTGCCTCAGCAGAGGAACCAGACAAATCCCATACTGCAATGGGTTGGGGGTGGTGTTCAATCACCCATTGACAGTCGCTTTGGGGGAGATGTTGTTACTCACTGTTCCTGAAGTAGGTAGATTTTCCATTGAACAAAAATGCTGATCTAAATCAAATCAATTCTTCTCTGAGGACAAGCAGGCTGCTTGTTCTCACATGTGGGTGACGTCCAACGGCAGCCCCAGGATCGGAGATTTTCCCTAGCAACAAAGTTTGCTAGTTCTCACGTGCGCACACACAACGCGCATGTGCCACCGTCTTCCCGCCCGAAACGAGTGCGTGCCCTTCAGTCTTCTTTTTTCCACAGCTCTGAACGGCTGTTTACGGTGGTTCTGTGCCTCCAGGAGACCCCTCACGCGTTTTCGCCACCTTTTTTCCTCTTCAGAAAGTGTTTTCGGACTTCTCCGTTTGTGTTATTGTTAAAAAAAAAAAAAGTTTCCTCTTTTTCTTAGTTTTTTCCCGTTAAGTTTCCTTTCGTTCGTCGGAAGCAGCCTTTTTGGCCGCCCGTACGGGTTTTTTCCTTTTTTCTTGGTGCTCTGTTTAGCATCATCACAAATTTTGATTTCGCCGGCGCGGTTTTTCCGCCCATTTCATCATAGCCTGCCAACGGCTTCAAAAAGTGCATGGGTGCAGCTGGACGATTTCGCTCACTGATAGGCACGTTTCGTGTCTCCAGTGTCTGGGGGCTGGCCAAACCTGCACTCTTTATCTTCAGCTGAAGAAGAGGACCCAGGCAGCGAGATTGGCTCAGTGGAACCTTTTGTTCGGATCCTCGTCTGGTACCTGGACGCCCGCGGTACCGAGGTCATCGACGGTATCGATGTCGTCGGAGGGTGCATCGCCATCTGGAGCGCAGGTGATGGCTGTCCATTCCCCTGCTGATAGCGGTGAGCCCTTGAGTAGGTCTCCGCCTGCCTCGAGGGTTCCCGCGGTACAGGCCGCCCCGGGATCGACCTGTTTTGGACCTGGCCCCGAGGAGGCGTTTGGATTCAACGTCCTCCTCTTCGGTACCGGGAGGTACCAGTGACGTGCTTCGAGCGAAGGCGAAGAAACGTAGTCATCGGTCGCCTTCCCGTCACGGTACCGAGAGCACCGGGATGCCGAAGGATTCCGCACCCGTTAAGCTTCGACGCCGGAAGGACCGCTCGCCCTCCATACAAGAGGTGTCGATGCGCTCTGCTCCAGACAGCCCGGTACCGCCTCCGCGCCCCAGGCAAATTCTGAGCTCGCCGCCTGCACCGGCCCCACTGCCTTCCTCGACGGCCGCTGTGAACAAGAGCCTCCGAGCCATCCTTCCAGGGATCCTGGAAGAGTTGCTGCACCCGTCTGCTCCGGTACCGGGGGTGCTTGCGCCATCGGTGCTGTTGAGAGAAGCGGCGGCTGGCTCCTCACCCGTGGTGAGGTCCCCGACGGTCTCGGCTGCATCCCAGGCTGACTCCCCGACGACGTTGATGGAGGGAGCTTCATTGCTGCCGGTGCGGGAGTCTTCCTCTCGGCGTACCCACCGTGGCCACGTTTCCACGGAGTCGAGACGGGCCCGGCTTAAGACTGAGGTTCGCAAACTGGTGTCCGATACCGATGCTAAGGCCTCGTGGGAAGCAGAGGAGGACACGCAATATTTCTCTGACGAGGAGTCTTGCGGTCTCCCCTCTGATCCTAATCCCTCCCCTGAGAGACAGCTTTCTCCCCCCGAGAGTCTGTCTTTCGCGGCCTTTATCCGGGAAATGTCTATGGCCATTCCCTTCCCTGTGGGTACGGAGGATGAGCCAAGGGCCGAGATGTTTGAGCTCTTGGACTATCCTTCGCCACCTAAGGAATCGTCCACTGTACCCATGCACCATGTCCTCAAGCAGACATTGCTGGTGAACTGGGCGAAGCCGTTATCTAATCCCCACATTCCCAAGAAAATTGAATCCCAGTATCGAATCTACGGGGATCCAGAGTTAATGAAGACCCAGTTGCCTCATGACTCTGGTGTGGTGGATCTGGCCCTTAAGAAGGTCAAGAGTTTTAGGGAGTACGCTTCGGCGCCCCCGGGCCGTGACTCTAGAACCTTGGACTCTTTTGGGCAGAAGGCCTATCACTCTGCAATGCTCATTTTCAAAATCCAGTCATACCAGCTCTATACGAGCATCCATATGCGGAACAATGTGTGGCAGTTGGCGGACTTGGTGGACAAGCTCCCTTCGGAGCAGGCCAAGCCTTTTCAGCAGGTGGTCAGGCAGCTGAAGGCATGTCGTAAATTCTTGGCCAGGGGTGTTTATGATTCTTTTGATGTCGCGTCCAGGGCCGCTACTCAAGGTGTGGTGATGTGCAGACTCTCGTGGCTGCGTGCCTCTGACCTGGAAAATAGAGTCCAGCAGCGGATTGCGGATGCTCTTTGCCGGGGGGATAATATTTTTGGAGGAAAGGTTGAACAGGTGGTAGAGCAACTCCACCAGCAGGATACCGCATTCGACAAGTTCTCCCACCAGACGCCTTCAGCATCGACCTCAACTGGTAGACGTTTTCATGGGGGAAGGAGGAATGTTACCTATTCTTCTAATAGGCGTAGGTACAATCCTCCCTCTCGATAGCCTGCTGCTCAGGCTAAACCCCAGCGCGCTCGTTCCCGTCAACAGCATGCGCCTCAACAGGCCCCTGCAGCTCCCCAGCAAAAGCAAGGGACGGGCTTTTGATTGACTCCGGGAGAGCATAGCCGAAATCAAGGTGTCCGTGCCGGACAATCTGCCGGTCGGGGGGGTAGGTTAAAATTTTTTCACCAACGGTGGCCTCTCATAACCTCCGACCAGTGAGTTCTCCAAATAGTCCGGCTCGGATACTCCCTCAATTTGATAACAAAACCTCCAAATTGTCCACCGGGAGCTCAGTCCTTCAGCTTCCGCCACAAGCAGGTACTCGCAGAGGAACTCTCCACCCTTCTCAGCGCCAATGCGGTCGAGCCCATGCCACCGGGGCAAGAAGGGTTGGGGTTCTATTCCAGGTACTTCCTTGTGGAAAAGAAAACAGGGGGGATGCGTCCCATCCTAGACCTAAGGGCCCTGAACAAATATCTGGTCCGAGAAAAGTTCAGGATGCTTTCTCTGGGCACCCTACTTCCCATGATTCAGGCAAACAATTGGCTATGCTCTCTGGACTTAAAGGACGCTTACACTCACATCCCGATACTGCCAGCTCACAGACAGTATCTTCTATTCCGTCTGGGGACACGGCATTTTCAGTATTGTTGTTATGATTCTGCCGGTTTGGCTGAGGGGGAGGGGGGGACGTCTCTTCTGATTGGCTGCCAGGGGTTGTGCTGACATCAGGGGATAGTACTTTAGCCTGCAGCTGAAGAGTTTCTCTGCTTTTGCGTTACTTACTTGGTGGTAACAGGAAAGCCTGATAGTTTTCTCTCAGAACGTGCTCTAGGTTCTGTCAGGGATCTGTGTTGTATTAGAGTATTCTTTTCCTTCCCTCTGGGTTAGCTGCTGCTGAGTGTGTGTGCGTAGCTCTGTAATCAGGGTCAGCTGCTCGTTTAGTGGGGGCTGGGCATTGCTCAGCCTCCGGGGGCTCTGGGCTGAGTGAGAGCCTTCTCCTTTGTTTGTTTGTTTGTTTTAAGGATTTCTCTTCCCAGTGCCCCGGCCTGCTGGCTCAGTGAGTTTAACCCTTTGTGTACTGTGTTTATTGTATTCCTGCCTCTGCCAGTGTGTTTGTTGGATGGGCCCCGCTCACTCTCGGGAGGGGAAGCGTTCTCTCTGATTGTTTGTTGAATTATGGCACTCTCTCTCTCTGCTGGCTCTACAAGCTTAACCCTTTGTGTTCTGTGTGCCTCTGTCTACAGTGGGTTTGAGGCAAAGGCTTTCTGCCTTCCTTTTGTGTCTGGTTCCTCTGGCTTCTGCCTGGGGCTCCTACCCTGGTGGGGGGGGGGGGGGTTGCTGTGTTAGTTCCCCGTCCTGCGCTAGTCCCCTGGGTGGGCGTGGCCCGCTCTGGTCCTTTGTTTCCCCCTCTGTCCTATTGCTGGTGTTCAGCGCGTGTCTGGCATCTTGGGGCCCTCTGGGTTCTTTCACCCCTCCCTGTGTGTGATTGGGTTCCAGTTCAGCCGTGAGGCTCGCACGAGTGGCTCTGTGTGCGTGGGTTCCGCTTCGGCCGCGAGGCCCGCCTGTATGCCTATTTCCCTTCTTCCTGAGGGACTGTGGGGAGGGGTAGCTTAGGGGGTATTGTGTAGCTGGGGTGTGCAGTGGTGGGTCGGTCTCCCCTTGGCCTGGGTCGGCACCCTGCTGGCCTCGGCCAGGGCCCAAGGGCTCACGACCAACCCAACGGATTACAATTGTGTGCTACCGTTTGGTCTCGCCTCTGCACCCAGGGTGTTTACAAAATGCCTGGCTGTCGTAGCGGCGTCTCTACGCAGACTGGGAGTGCACGTGTTCCCTTATCTCGATGATTGGCTGGTGAAGAACACCTCAGAGGCAGGAGCTCTACAGTCCATTCGGATGACTATTCAACTCCTGGAGCTACTAGGGTTTGTGATAAATTATCCAAAGTCCCATCTTCTTCCAGTACAGAAACTAGAATTCATAGGAGTTCTGCTGGACTCTCAGACGGCTCGTGCCTACCTCCCCGAAATGAGGGCCAACAATCTCCTGTCATTCGTTTCCTGGGTACGGGCGTCTCAGCAGATCTCAGCTCGGCAGATGTTGAGATTGCTCAGCCACATGGCCTCCACAGTTCATGTGACTCCCATGGCACGCCTTCACATGAGATCAGCTCAGTGGACCCTAGCTTCTCAGTGGTACCAAGCTGCTGGGGATCTAGAGGACGTAATCCTGCTGTCCATGAGTTTTCTCCACTCCCTGCAGTAGTGGACAATTCAATCCAATTTGACTCTGGGACGTCCCTTCCAAATTCCTCAGCCTCAAAAAGTGCTGACTACGGATGCATCTCTTCTGGGGTGGGGAGCTCATGTCGATGGGCTTCACACCCAAGGGAGTTGGTCTCTCCAGGAACAAGGATTTCAGATCAATCTCCTGGAGTTGCGAGCGGTCTGGAACGCTCTAAAGGCTTTCAGGGATCGGCTCTCCCACCAGATTATTCAAATTCAGACAATCAGGTTGCCATGTACTACATCAACAAGCAGGGGGGCACCGGATCTCGCCCCCTGTGTCAGGAGGCCGTCAGAATGTGGCTTTGGGCTCGCCGGTACGGCATGGTTCTTCAGGCCACGTATCTGGCTGACAGGTTGACCAGGATAATGCAACCTCACGAGTGGTCACTCAATTCCCGAGTGGTACGCGAGATCTTCCAAGCATGGGGCACCCCCTTGGTGGATCTCTTTGCTACTCGAGTCAACCACAAGGTCCCTCAGTTCTGTTCCAGACTTCGGGCCCACGTCGGATGCCTTTCTCCTGCATTGGGGGGAGGGCCTCCTGTATGCTTATCCTCCCATACCTTTGGTGGGGAAGACTTTGCTGAAACTCAAGCAAGATCGAGGCACCATGATTCTGATCACTCCTTTTTGGCCGCGTCAGATATGGTTCCCTCTTCTTCTGGAGTTGTCCTCCGAAAAACCATGGAGATTGGAGTGTTTTCCAACCCTCATTACTCAGAACGAGGGGGCACTTCTGCATCCCAGCCTCCAGTCCCTGGCTCTCACGGCTTGGATGTTGAGGGCGTAGACTTTGCCTCCTTGGGTCTCTCGGAGGGTGTCTCCCGTGTCTTGCTTGCTTCCAGGAAAGATTCCACTAAGAAGAGTTACTCTTTTCTATGGAGGAAGTTTGTGACAGCAAGGCCCTAGAACCTCGCTCGTGTCCTACACAGACCCTGCTTGAATACCTTCTGCACTTGTCTGAGTCTGGTCTTAAGACCAACTCTGTAAGGGTTCATCTTAGTGCGATTAGTGCATATCATTACCGTGTGGAAGGTAAGCCAATCTCGGGACAGCCTTTAGTTGTTCGCTTCATCAGAGGTTTGCTTTTGTCAAAGCCCCCCATCAAACCTCCTACAGTGTCATGGGATCTCAATGTCGTTCTCACCCAGCTGATGAAACCTCCTTTTGAGCCACTGAACTCCTGCCATCTGAAGTACTTGACCTGGAAAGTCATTTTCCTGGTGGTAGTTACTTCAGCTTGTAGGGTCAGTGAGCTGCAGGCCTTGGTAGCTCATCCTCCATATACTAAATTTCATCATAATAGAGTAGTCCTCCGCACTCACCCTAAGTTCTTGCCGAAGGTGGTGTCGGAGTTCCATCTGAATCAGTCAAATTGTCTTGCCAACATTCTTTCCCCGTCCTCATACCCGCCCTGCTGAACGTCAGTTGCATACATTGGACTGCAAGAGAGCATTAGCCTTCTATGTGGAGCGGACTAGCCCCTTCAGACAGTCCGCCCAAATGTTTGTTTCTTTCGACCCCAACAGAAGGGGAGTGGCTGTCGGGAAACGCACCATTTCCAATTGGCTAGCAGATTGCATTTCCTTCACTTACGCCCAAGCTGGGCTGACTCTTGAGGGTCATGTCACGGCTCATAGTGTTAGAGCCATGGCAGCGTCAGTGGCCCACTTGATGTCAGCCACTATTGAAGAGATTTGCAAGGCTGCGACGTGGTCATCAGTCCACACATTCACATCTCATTACTGCCTTCAGCAGGATAGCCGATGCGACAGTCGGTTTGGGTAGTCAGTGCTGCAGAATCTGTTCGGGGTTTAGAATCCAACTCCACCCCCCTAGTCCCATTTTTATTCTGTTCCAGGCTGCAATCTCAGTTAGATGTTTCTTCGTAGGTCAATTTTTGTTATGTCCTCGCCGTTGCGAGGCCCAGTTGACCCTGTTTGTTGTTTTGAGTGAACCTGGGGGCTAGGGATACCCATATGTGAGAACAAGCAACCTGCTTGTCCTCGGAGAAAGCGAAGTTACTTACCTGTAGCAGGTATTCTCCGAGGACAGCAGTCTGATTGTTCTCACCAACCCGCCCACCTCCCCTTTGGAGTTGTTCCTTTCTTTGGTTTTGCTTCATAAGTTGACTGAAGCGGGACTCTCACGCGACGGGCGGGAAGATGGCCGCTCATGCGCGGTGCGCGGACCCGCACGCTCGAAGGCTTTAGCAACCTTTGTTGCTAAGAAGATTTTCTGGACCTGGGGCTGCCGTGGACATCACCCATATGTGAGAGCAATCAGCCTGCTGTCCTCGGAGAATACCTGCTACAGGTAAGTAACTTCGCTTTATGGTATCATGTTTGTGTAGGTGAGTTTTATCATTACTTTCTAAGTAATCATTTGAGTTTAATACTTTATGTAGATAATCAAAAGGTAGCTGGTTGCTATAGCATTTGGTCACAAGTTGTCTGGATGTTTGAGTATTGCCACGTACTGTTTTGTTTTTGTTACATTTGTACCCCGTGCTTTCCCACTCATGGCAGGCTCAATGCTGCTTTAGGGGTCCTTTTACCAAGCTGCAGTAAAAACTGCCCTGCAGTAGCGGCAGGGGCCGTTTTTCCCACGCACCAGGGCCCTTTTTACTGCAGCGGGTTAAAAAAAAAAAACCTTTAAAAATTGTACAGTAAGATTGCTGTTACTGTGTGGCTATGTGGTGGGGAGCACTTACCGCCACCCATTGAGGTGGCAGTAAGGGCTCCTGCAGTAAACCAGCTGTAACCGGGCATCGCCGATTACCACCGGGTTAGCACTGTGGTAAAAAATCACAAAAATATGTTTTGTTTTGCCGGAAATGGCGTATGCTCGAGGCGGAACTACTGCTGTAGGCCATGTTGGACCTGCGGTAGTTCCAGGTTGCCACATGGCAGCCCTTTAGTAAAAGGGTCCCTTAGTTACTTACAGGCAGCATGTGATTGTGCATGAATGTTTCTGGGATCAATGAATCTGCACATTGATCATGCAAACGAAGAATGCTTGTCTAAATCATACCAGAAGTAGGCTGGCCTACAGGGAAATGGCATGGTTGAACAATGTACCATAAAGATTTTATTTGGTATTTCCTGTGGTATGATGCCAGTTACCAGGGAGTGTTCTGCAGTATTAATTGTTTACTGTAGCTGGCATACAGTCAAACTGAGGGGGACAGATAATGGGGAAAAAATGGCATGAAGTCAGTAGTGCATCAACTATTCTGAAGAAAAAGGACAAAAATTACAGCATATATCTGGAATTTTCCAGCTAATGATGTGTGGATGTGGTAGTGCTAGGAGAAAGGCACCAAACTGAGCTTGCTTTGTTCAGTAAGAGAGGCCCCTGTAACATTCCTCCTAGCTCAGCATACTTTGGCTTCAGTTTTCATGTAGCTGATGATTTCAAAGCTGTTACATATCTTGTATTTGGCTGCTTGTTTCAAAAAATCTTTTATGCTTTTCTGTATGCTTTATTTGTCACTTCAAAGAGAAAGGCCTCTAATTCAGTCTTCTTTGTCCTTTAAAGATAAGGCTAATAGGTAGATTGATGCTTATGTTACTATATTAAAACATTTTAAATGTGATGAAATAGAAATTGCTCTCTGCCAACCATATATCTCCTTAAATTTGCTGTCTTTTGTATCCAAAGTGTACTGCAGGTAACATCATATGCACTTTTCATTTAATGATTACAAGAAACAATGAGGTAATTTTATAACATTCCACACTAGTGAAAAGAACTTGTGTACATTTCACGCTGCAGGTTTTGCAGGATTTTCAGTTATCTCCTGTAATATTGGATGCTTCATCATTTGATACAGTGAACGCTGAGGTTTTGCTATGTCACTTATATTTGATGGGATTGAAGGGTCATGTTTATAATTGGGTTTTCATTGTATCTGAGTGGCCAGGCTATGCAGATCAAGGTGAATGTTTCTGTGTCAAAAGTGTATCCCTGTACAAGTCATTGTTGAGGCCCTGTTTGGAGTATTGTGTTCAGATTTGGAGACCATCAGGCGTATTTTCAAAAGAGAAGGGTGCCCATATTTCGACACAAATCAGGAGATGGGTGTCCTTCTCCCAGGGTTGCCCAAATTGGCATAATCGAAAGCCGATTTTGGGTGTCCTCAACTGCTTTCCGTCGCGGGGACGACCAAAGTTCACGGGAGCGTGTCGGAAGCATAGTGAAGGCGGGACTGGGGCGTGCCTAACACATGGGCGTCCTCGACTGATAATGGAAAAAAGAAGGGTGTCCCTGACAAGCACGTGGGCGACTTTACTTGGTCCATTTTTTCTTGCGACCAAGCCTCAAAAAGGTGCCCGAACTGACCAGATGACCACCGTAAGGAATCGGGGATCACCTCCCCTTACTCCCCCAGTAGTCACTAACCCCCTCCCACTCTAAAAAATAACTTTAAAAATATTTTTTGCCAGCCTCTATGCCAGCCTCAAATGTCATACCCAGCTCCCTGACAGCAGTATGCAGGTCCCTGGAGCAGTTTTAGTAGGTACTATAGTGCACTTCAGGCAGATGGACCCAGGCCCATCCCCTCTACATGTTACACTTGTGGTGGTAAATGTGAGCCCTCCAAAACCCACCATAAACCTACTGTACCCACATCTAGGTGCCCCCCGTTACCCTTTAAGGGCTATGGTAGTGTTGTACAGTTGTGGGTAGTGGGTTTTGGTGGGGTTGTGGGACTTAGCACCCGAGGTAAGGGAGCTATGCACCTGGGAGCAATTTCTGAAGTCCACTGCAGTGGCCCCTAGGGTGCCCGGTTGGTGTCCTGGCATGTCAGGGGGACCAGTGCACTACGAATGCTGGCTCCTCCCACAACCAAATGGCTTGGATTTGGTCGTTTCTGAGATGGGTGTCCTCGGTTTCCATTATCGCCGAAAATTGGGGATGATCATCTCTAAGGACAACCATCTCTAAGGTCGACCTAAATGTTGAGATTTGGGCGTCCCCAACCGTATTATCGAAACAAAAGATGGCCGCCCGTCTTGTTTCGATAATACGGGTTTCCCCGCCCCTTCGCCGGGAGCTCCTGTGAGGACGTCCTCAGGAAAACGTGGGCGCCCCATTCAATTATGCCCCTCCATATCTTGCTAAGAACATTAAAAAACTGGAAGTGGTTCAGAGAAAAGCAAAAATGATGTGGGGTTAGCAAGCACCAAAAGACCTACAAGAAGAGACTTGAGGACCTATTTATGTATACCCTAGAGAAGAGGTTCTTAACCCATTCCTCGGGATACACCTAGCCAGTCAGGTTTTCGGGATAACCAAAATGAATATGCATGAGACAGATTTGCATACAATAGAGGTAGTGCATGCAAATTTACCTCGTGCATATTCATTGTGGATATCCTGAAAACCTGACTGGTTGGGTGTGTCCTGGGGAATGGGTTGAGAAGCACTGTATTACAGTGTTAACTACCACCCTACGCAGTTTACCTCTTAGTTGCCATGCTTCTGCCAAACTCTTTTTGCAAGTAAGAATCCTCTGTGCTTATCCTATGAATTTCTGAAGTTTGTTGCACAGGGCTTCCCAGATCTTTCCTTGGGACCTCACAGCCAGTTGGCTTTCCATGATATCCACACTTAATATGCATGAGACGTATTCGCATGCACTGAAGACTCAGTATATGCAAACTAGAAGCCAACCAAATTTCAGTTTTGGCTTTGGTGCCAAAATCAGGATTCAACCGTGGTTGTGTTTCAGTTGAAAACACATTTTCAGTGAAACCAACCCCCCCCCCCAAACAAAAAGTATAATTATTATCTGTTCTGGCTCCCCCAATCAAAACCGTCGCCTTCCCACCACCTGCAATCCCTCGCTGGGCCTACCTTAGAAGCTCTGGTGGTCTAATGGCCTCTTTGGGGCAGGTGGATTGCTCTGCCCATGCCAGTTCCAACCTCAAAATGACTGCCGTGACCTCCTGCAGCAGTCTTGCATGACTTCCATGGGAGGCCCTGGCAGCCATTTTAAATGTGGTGCCAGCATGGGCAGGAGCAACTGAGGATTGCTCCTGCCCTGAACAAGCCACTAGACCACCAGAGCTTCTAAGGTAGGCCCGAGGAGAGCCTATAAATGATGGTGGAAGGGCAGCAGCAGTGGATTTTTATTGGGGGGGGGGGGGCTATGCAACCCACTTGTGGTCAGGGGGACCGTGCCACCTGATTTTGGTTTCAGCCAAAACTGTATGGCAAATTTCAATCACAGATTTGGTTTCAGCTGAAAGTGAAATCCCCTGTTTCGGTCACCTGTTGCAAATGGATGTCATGCAGTTCATATCCTAAAAACTCAGCTGGCAGTGGAGTTTGGGAAGCTGTATTGTTCATGGTTTTTGCTGGGTTTTTTTTTTTTCAACCAATGTGAACACATCACTCTCCTCCCATAATCACTCCCAGCCAACACAGGAATTTCGCAGGAAGTCTATGACCCAAATAGCAGGAAACCCAGCGAAGCATAAAATGTTTTATGATTCAGCTTTTTCTGAAGATCACAACAAATGCATAAACTAGTATGCAGTTGAAGCGCCCCCTTGTGGGCATCCCTGGTTCTAGGACCTGACCTGGCTAGAGTACCCCATGGGCAGGCTTTGTCAGTCCCTTGAGCGTTTGGCATCTGGTGCTTCCATCTGGGGAAGAAAAGTGTTAGCAGGCGAGGTTATCATCTTCTCCCTCCCCCTCCCCCCCCCCCCCCCCCCCCCCCCCCGGAAACCCAAAAATGACCCCTGTGAACAAGGCTGTCAAACATTGAACAATTTTATTGAACTATGTACAGGTTTTACATAGGAAAGTTACCTCAGAAGAGGGCGGGACACAGCAAGGGAAGGCCCGACTCCAGCGAGGCGATTTTCTCCTTTCACAGCACACACAGGGCAGACGCGAGGTGCTGCCTGCGTCACTGCATGGATTTTTTTTTAAAAGGCAGGGTGGTGGCAGGAGACGGAGCACCCCCCCACCCGCTGACACCCGGGGCGGACCGCCCCCATCGCCTCGCCCTTGCTACGTACGCCACTGTGCTCACCTCCCTCTCTGCTTAGGGCAGTTATGTAACATTTCATGAAATTGACACATTTCTACTGCACAGAGCTGCTAGGCAAAGGACACTTAGAACCTTTCTTATTTTCTCCATATAATACAGACAGAAAATCTTCTTTTGAAACTCACTAGATTTGTCATTAACTCTTCCCTTAAGGTGGGGGGGGGGGGGTCACAGTTATCCTAGTTTGAGTTCACTGGTAGATTTAAAAGGCACATTTTAGATAGGTCATGGAGACAGAAATTGAGATGCCTGGTATTTTACCAAATGTTCTGCCAAATGCTGAGCTTTCTGTAGAATTCTTTTATGGACACCGACAAATAAATATATATTTACTGGCATGTACAGAGGCAACAGCAGTTTCAAAAATATAGATGTGCACTAAATGAAGGTGATCCCACAGGGCTTTACACATGCAAGTGCCAGCAACTACAAAAGTAGATGTTGTTTTTGCAATCTATACTGCAGTTGCCAGCAAGTAAACCACTCTGTAGAGGCATTTCCTCAGTCCTCACTCACCCTGACAGCATAAGATCACCCCTCAACCTTCTTCTGACACAACCAGTACCTCCATTCCTTTGACCCCCCCCCCCCCCCACCAGACATCATGACTACCCTTCCCCTCCTCTGTACCCCCACCACCACCAGCTCTTACTGAGGTGTACTCACTGGTAATCTAACATAAAAATAGCCATACTGAGTCAGACCAATGGCCTATCTAGTCCAGGTATCCTGCTTCCAACAGTGGCCAATCCAGGTCACATGTACCTGGCAGAAACCCAATTGGTAGCAACATTCCATGCTACCAGTCCCGGGGCAAGCAGTGGCTTCCCCCATGTCCATCTCAATAACAGACTATGGACTTTTCCTCTAGGAACTTGTCCAAACCATTTTAAATCCAGATTCGCTAACCACTGTTATCACATCCTCCGGCAGTGAGTTCCAGAGCTTGACTCTTCTTTGAGTGAAAAAATATTTTCTCCTATTTGTTTTAAAAGTATTTCCATGTAGTTTTATTGAGTGTCCCCTGGGAAGCAGGAGTGATTTTCAATTGCTCCTGCTCTGTCAGGTGCCTGGGTGCAAAATGTAACCTCTGACCCCTAGCAGTAGTCTAGAGGTCAAGCTGAGACCATAGCTAGGTGTTACATAGTAACATAGTAGATGATGGCAGAAAAAGACCTGCATGGTCCATCCAGGCTGCCCAACAAGATAAACTCATATGTGCTACTTTTTGTGTATACCTTACCTTGATTTGTATCTGCCATTTTCAGGGCACAGACCGTAGAAGTCTGCCCAGCACTAGCCCCACCTCCCACCACCGGCTCTGCCACCCATTCTCTGCTAAGCTTCTGAGGATCCATTCCTTCTGAACAGGATTCCTTTATGTTTATCCCACACATGTTTGAATTCCGTTACCGTTTTCATCTCCACCACCTCCCGCAGGAGGGCATTCCAAGTATCCACCACTCTCTCTGTGAAAAAATACTTCCTGACATTTTTCTTGAGTCTGCCCCCCTTCAATCTCATTCATTGTCCTCTAGTTCTACCACCTTCCCATCTCCAGAAAAGGTTCATTTGCGGATTAATACCTTTCAAATATTTGAACGTCTGTATCATATCACCCCTGTTTCTCCTTTCCTCCAGGGTATACATGTTCAGGTCAGCAAGTCTTTCCTATGACTTGTAAAGCAAATCCCATACCATCCTCGTAGCTTTTCTTTGCACCGCTTCAATTCTTTTTACATCCTTAGTAAGATACGGCCTCCAAAACTGAACACAATACTCCAGATGGGGCCTCACCAATGACTTATACAGGGGCATTAAAACCTCTTTTTTTCTGTTGGTCACACCTCTCTGTATACAGCCTAGCAACCTTCTACCTACGGCCACTGCCTTGTCACACTGTTTCATCGCCTTCAGATCCTCAGATACTATCACTCCAAGACCATGTTGTCTCAGATCTTGCAACTTATTGGCTTCCAGGAAATTCACTATCCTTTCCTTCAGCATCGCTTCCATTACTTTTCCAATAACCGAAGTGAGGCTTACCGGCCTGTAGTTTCCAGCTTCTTCCCTATCACCACTTTTGTGAAGAGGGACTGCGTCCACCGTTCTCCAATCCCACGGAACCTCTCCTGTCTCCAAGGATTTATTAAACAAATCTTTAAGAGGACCCGCAGGAACCTCTCTGAGCTCCCTCAATATCTTGGGGTGTATCCCATCCGGTCCCATGGCTTTGGCCACCTTTAGATTTTCAAGGTTTTCATACACACTCTCTTCAGTGAATGGTGCTCTATCCACTCCATTCTCATTCGTGCTTTTGCCAGTCAATCGTGGTCCTTCTCCAGGATTTTCTTCTGTGAAAACAGAACAAAAGTATCTATTTAGCAAATTTGCTTTTTCTTCATCATTATCTACATAGCGGTTCGCAGCATCTTTCAGTCTCACAATTCCCTTTTTAGTCTTCCTCCTTTCACTAACACACCTGAAGAAAATTTTGTCACCCCTCCTTACCTTTGTAGCCATTTGTTCTTCCACTTGCGCTTTCGCTAGACATATCTCTCTCTTGGCTTCTTTCAGTTTCTATTTTGAGCCTGGGCACCTGATAAATCAACTGGGAATCGGTCCTGCTCCCTATAGACCACCTAGTCAAGCCCCCAGTAAAGCCAAAGGGGGAGATAGGGCAGGTGGGGTAGAGTAGTCATGATGTCAAGGAGGCCGGGGAGGAGGGGTGTGATGATGTGGGAGGGGTGGGGGGTTATTGTAATGGTGAAGGAATGTCCAGGGGTGAGAGAGTGGGAGTTCAGGCAACTTTTGCAGTACCTCTTCAAGCTGATACTTGTTCATGCCTCGGGGCAGGTGTAACAGCCAACATAGTAAATCTTTGGTATTTGCATGTGTCCTCCTGTAAAATGGGGAATACTTATCTATATTTTAGACCTGCCCAAACCCTTGAAATCTCTGGGAGGTGTGGTTCTCTAATGGGTATATAGTGGTTTTCTGAAATCGCTGTTTGCACTTGTAACCAATCTACATACATGCATGCCACTGTATGTACAGATTCTCCTATAATAAGGACCTTAGTATTGTGGTTGGGGTGATAACCTTTTTTCTTGGACTAACGCATAGCATTTCTTGACTATCTTTTGTGTACGAATGCTCCCTTTGGGGCCAAGTTACTATCTCATAATGAGGTTTTGCCATTAATTCACATTTAAAACAATTTTTTTTATTTTGCAAACTTTTTTCCATTAGTATACAAGTGAATACTTAAAGCAAAACAGACGTATATTTTCTGTATTTAAACAGCAATTAGTAGAATAACGCAATAAAAAAAGGAAAACCATTAATAATCTTCTTTAGACCACAAAAATAGAGGAGGGGTTAACAATTGTTTAGGAGATAAACTTCAAAATAATTTCATAAGCAAATATAGCTTTGCACGATTTATCCAGACCTTAATTTCTAAATCTCAATCACTGACGTCAAGATGTCACCAATTTCTTGGATTCTACAAAAATTCTTAATTGATCAGGATTGAAGAAGATATATTTAATTCCTAAGTATTTTGTAACACATTTACAAGGATAATTTAGAAAAAATGAAGCACCCAATGCCAAGACATCTTTCCTAAGAGAAAGAAAAGCTCTTTTTCTTTCCTGTGTTTGTTTAGTTACATCCATATACATCCAAATCTTTTCACCATAGAATAGGGATTGTGAATTTCTAAAGAATAAGCGTTTAACTGCTTCTAGGTCTTGTTCAAATATGAAAGAAACAATTAAGGTCATACGATCAGAAGCTTCTGACATAGATAATGCTAACAAATGAGTTACATCCAAGTTTACTTGTTCTTTTCTTTGTTTTTGATTTTCTGCTTCAAGATCTGCATCCATTTTTTTCTTTTTTGGAATATAATATATTCTATTAATTGGTGGAATATGTTCAGGAGAGTACTTCAGAATTTCAATTAGGTATTTCTTGAATGCATCCAGGGGAGAAATCCCCAAAGATTTAGGAAAATTTAAGAGACGCAAGTTCAATCTGCTGTTATAATTTTCCATCTGTTCTATTTTGCTATGAATCAAATTTTTGTCTTTTATAGTCATAGTGGAAAATTGTTGTAGTTTTTTAACTTCTTGCTTAATCTCTAACATTTGGTTATCCGAATCTTTCTTAATTCCATCTAAAGATTTGGAAAGTGTATTGATAGTACTCACTACTGTAGCAATTTCTCCAGTTGAATTAGTCAGCTTGGCGTCCAGTTGTTGGAGAGCTTCCCATATGCTCTCGAGTGTAACCAGCTCCGGTTTTGTTAACAAAGCTCCTGGCTGTGTTTGGTAAACAACTCATCCCAAACCTCCACTGGCTCGATTTCCTTCAGCGCCTCCTTCCTGGGTTCCTCCTCCTTTGATTTCCGTAAGGGTCGTTCCCGCCTGAGAGAAAGAGCCAACGGGTGGAGGCGGTGGATTGAGCTCCGGGGGTGACAGATTAACATTCAGCCCTAAATCTCGGAGGTCTCCCACCGAGATAGCAGGGCCCCTCCCGGAGTCTTTGTCTAGTGTTTTCACGAAAAACTGCTTGATGCATTGTTGCAAGGGAGAGGAAGTCCTGGGCATGGAGGCTACACCCCTGACCGAACCTTTACGCTTGGTATGTGGCATTAAGGAATCAAGTTTAGTACGCTTCTCCTCGAGGTAAGTTAAGTGTGATCTCATCGTGCCGCCATCTTGAAACTCCCCCCACATTTAAAATAATTTTTAACATTCATGACAAATCGCCACAGTGAATTTTTTAGGGTAAAGGGGGGTGTACCTAGCATGTGATGACAAACATTTGTAACATTAACACATGTTAAAATAGTGGCAGATAATGTGAACACATTTAGCTAGGCATTTAGAGGTAATTTTATAGTCATTGTGGCACATATGGCACATATCTATCAATATATGTGCCTAAAAAGGATCTTATAAAACAGAACGAGGCTTAAAAGTATGCACAATGGCATGAACACATGTACTTTTAATGTGGGTGTTGTCAGGGGCGCAGTCTGGGTGGAGCATGGATAGAATTCACAAGTACATTTATTGATTATAAAATCTGTTAATCTTCATGCATACTTCTGAACACGTACATACATTATGGTAACTCATGTTAATATTAGTGCCGCCCCTTCCTCCCCTTTCCCTTTTGCTTGCCTGTATTTAACATAAAATTTTGTGTTAGGTGTTTGTCATGGGAATTAATAAGTAGTAGCAACTTCTGCCATGTATTAAAACCCATGTTAAATACATAATAGTAAATAGCCCCCTTTATTAGATCAAAACAAAATAACATGATGAAGGGAGCATTAGATGCAGAGAGCTAGTCGGGGGGGGGGGGCGGGGAGAAAGGTGTTAACTTAATAGTTTTTTAGTTTCTTGCCCTTTCTTTCCACTGATAAATTTACAAATAAGTACCTGTATACAATATGTAAGCCGCATTGAGCCTTCCATGAGTGGGAAAGCGCGGGGTACAAATGTAACAAAAAAAAATGCATACACATTTGGAATCCAAGGCAAGTGCTACATAATAAAGAGAGGCTGCCCTATCTGAGATTCTAAGGTATGCAGTATCCCAGGGGTTAACAAGAGAACTACTTTAAAAACAGAGGCAGAAGGTCATTCATGGCAAGAGCAAAGGCTTTTAAAGCCTGCCATCAAGAGCCTTTTGCCCTGCATTTCCCACCCAGGAGATTGTAAACATTGGCCTACAGCCATGACATCCTAAAACATTTCAGCATATACGTTTATTCTTTTTAATGGAAACCAAAGCAGAACATTTTTTTTTTCTGTATCCAAACGGAACATTTTCATTCAGCTGCCACACACACACAAAAATGTCATAACAGTGCTGGAATCTTGAAACATAGAGATATTTTTGTTCCTTGGTACTAGACATATAACATAGCTGTCATTCTCTAGCTAGCTTTCTTAAGGCAAAAGAATGTGTAGAATGTTGTCACTTAATGGGAGCCTAGATGAGTTCTTTTATCTGCCATTAACTGGCAATATTGCCTTATCTCTCTGTCCTTTAGTTTGAGCCAGTTGTCCTCAAACAGATGAACTAACAACAGAAAGGCACTTGGTTATTGCCTCCAGCATTATTTTCTTGTGCAGATTAATCCAGCTTCCCCTGAACGCACACAAAAGAATTAACTTTTTCTGGACTTGAGGCTGATGCCTGAACTAAGAGCCCTTAAAAATAAAAAAGTAAGAACAATACCATAGTTCATAAATAACAAAAAAAAGTTGTAAAAGGGCCATTTCAAGTTTTGGATATATGGAGTTTGCCTGAATTATATTAAAAATAGCCTATTCTGAAGGTGTTGGACACTTTTTTTATCTTAGGCATTTAGGCGCACACATTTACTGGTGAAAGTGCTAGTATTCTGGACGTTTACAGAATGTTGCTGTTCACTTAGAGGGGCATAATCGAACGAAAACGTCTATCTCCATGGGCGTTTATCTCCGAGAATGGGTCCGTGAAGGGGCGGACCGAACCGTATTTTTGAAAAAAATAGACATCCATGTTTTATTCGACAATTTGTGAGCTGGGCGTTTTTGTTTTTCAGCGATAATGGAAAATGAAAGCACCCAGCTCAAAAACGAATAAATCCAAGGCATTTGTTCGTGGGAGGGGCCAGGATTCGTAGTGCACTGGTCCCCCTCACATGCCAGGACACCAACCGGGCACCCTAGGGGACACTTTTACAAAAACAAAAAAAAAGGTAAAAGAGCTCCCAGGTGCATAGCACCCTTCCCTTATGTGTTGAGCCCCCCAAATCCCCCTCAAAACCCACTGCCCACAAGTCTACACCATTACTATAGCCCTAATGGGTGAAGGGGGGGCACCTACATGTGGGTACAGTGGGTTTGGGGGGGTTGGACGACTAAGCAATAAGCAGCACAATTGTAACAGGTAAGGGGGGATGGGCCTGGGTCCACCTGCCTGAAGTCCACTGCACCCCCTAACAACTGCTCCAGGGACCTGCATACTGCTGCCAGGGAGGTGGGTATGACATTTGAGGGTGAAAATAAAAAGTTGTGAAACATCATTTTTTGTGGTGGGAGGAGTTTAGTGACCACTGGGGGAGTCAGGGGAGGTCATCCCCGATTCCCTCTGGTGGTAATCTGATCATTTAGGGCACTTTTTGGGGCCTTATTCGTGAAAAAACAGGGTCCAGGAAAAGTGCCCTAAATTCTAGCAACAAACGCATACTTTTTTTCCATTATCGGCGAAAGGCGCCCATCTCTGTTCGGGTGATAACCATGCCCCAGTCCTGCCTTCACCACGCCTCCGACACGTCCCCGTCAACTTTGTACGCTTCCGCGATGGACTGCAGTTGAAAACGTCCAAGGTCGGCTGTCAATTATACCGCGTTATTCGTTTTTGTGAGATAAACGTCCATCTCCCGATTTAGGTCAGAATTTGGGCGTTTTCCTCGTTCGATTATAAGCAGGATAATCCTTTTCCGTAAGAAAACAGACAAAATTATGGATTATTTTATCAAATAGGTGGGAAAATGTGGGATACAAATGTAACAAATAAAATAAATAAATAAGTGTCACTGGCTTAGTTTTGAGGTGAGGATCATTTTCAAATTAGGATGTTTCTTGTGAAGATAACCCAGGTATGTATTATCATTATATATGATTTCTCTGGTGCATTATTTTTTAATAGAACCATGCTATAATACTCACAATCACCTCCAAGAAACTTTTTTTCAGATCTATTTGCATATCAGGCTGCTAAATTCTAGGATTGTTTACCATCAAATTTGAGATTTCTACCCAGTTATGGCTTGTTTAAAAAGAATCGTAAGACCTTATTGTTTAACAGATATGTGATTCATACATAATTATACATATTTGGAATTTTTAAGAATGAGCTGACTTTATAATGATCTTTGTTAAATTGTGAATCCTAGGCAAATTGTGTCCTATTGTCTTGCTGTAACCCACTATGAACTATTTGATATGGTATTAGCGGGCTATAAGTGGCTTAACTGTTACTGGGGCACATAAATACGGGAGCCTTGATTACAGAATTGCCCTTTTAGGGGGCAGGTCTATAAAGTGTGCTAAACATTAGGCACTAAGCTAGTATTCTGTAACAGCAAATTTGTGGTGCTAATGCTTTATAGGATACTAGAGTAAGTTGGCAATTAGGCTCCTAAAGTTAGGTGGCACCACTTAAGTCTGCTCTACTCTCATACATGCCTAAGAGTAAACAGGCAGAAATCATGGCAAGATTAACACTGCAGATATTTGTCCCTGCTTGTGAGCAGGTGTAAATGTTGGTATAGGAGCAGGAGTAAATAGAAAGTAAAGTACACATGTAAACAAGTACTTTGCTACTGCACCCACACTCCACCTGAACTCTGCACCCACGCTCCACCTGAATTCTGCCCACAACACATCTGTATGCTGCTTTCTCACTGTGCATACTATTACAGTACATGCGTAACCTCTGGGGTAAATTTATAAAAGTCCTTTTACTTGCTTAAAACAATTTTTAGGTGGAGAAAATGTTTCCTGTCTGTACAGGAGATAGTTTTGTAGGCAATTCTATAACTGGTCACCTCTCCGATGCCACACGGTGAGAGCTCTCTTCTTTAACAGCATCTGGGCGCTCGGATTCCATTATAGAATACTAATGTAACCCAATATGGGAACACCTTATATTTAGTGGAAAATACAAAAGAGAAGCAGACCATATGAAGAAAAGCAGAACTGGTCTGAAATCAGGTTTGATTATTTTTCCAAACGGACCCAGGAGGAGGAACATTCCTGACCAGTTCTGATGAAGTTTGAGGTTTCACACCAACTAGTTTCTTTGCCCCTGAGGGCAAAACATGGGGTGAAACATGGGGCAGCCTAACCATTAGGCCACCTTAGGCAAGGTCCTCAGGTGGCACTCTTCAGGGAGCATCATCTCCCCACTCTTCGGGGAGCGGCATCGTCCCCTTCTTTCCTCCACCCCGTTCACGGCGTTTACCTATTTTTTTTACGTTCTGAACCCGGCAGCACAATTGCCATACACTGCCCTGCCGCCAGCACCTGCCTCTTCCTTTTACTGCGGCCGCCTCTCAAATGTAACTCTTTGTTTCATTAGAGGTGCAGGCAGCCGCAGTAAAGGGAATAGGCAAGAGCCGGCGGCAGGGCAGCATATGGGAATCGTTGCCACTGCAGGATTTGGAACATGACAAAACAGTTAAATGCAGTAAATGGCCTGGAGGTAGGAAGGGGGGCAGCATCTCGGCCCGGGAGAGGGAAGCATCTCGGCATGGGGTGAGGAACGGCATCTCGGCCTGGGGGGAGCGGCATCTCAGCATGTGGAGGGGCAGTATGGCTGTATGTGAATCCTTGGAGTTTTTATGAATTAATAAAGACTGCTTTTCTTCATAAGGTCTCTTTCTCTTTTGTGTTTTTCTCATTGGATCTAGTGGACCATCTGCCTTTCTGTTTTCTCACACCTTATATTTAGGCACCGACAGTTGCACCGGCCATAGACCTAGTGTAATACAGGTGTCCAAATGCAGCAAGGGCACACATAATTTATGGTACTCTTGCCCAGATGATCGAAAGCCCCACACTGTTCCAAACAGCTCTCTAAAAATAGCGCTGGAACAGTGCGGGGCTTTACCGCCCCTATGATCAAAGATAATAGCATGCAAATTTATGTGCACTATTAGCTCTGATCATAGGCTAAAGTTTAGGAGGATTGTGTTTGAGCACAATCCTCCCGCACTTGTTTGACAGGTCCAGGCTGTCAAAAGCCCATACCTGTCAAACACAGGAGCTGGAGGTCTGTGGGACCACCAGACCCCAAAAAACAAGGCTCTGATGACCTAGTGCCCCCACCGAACCCCCACCCCAAGCCAGTTCCCCTGACCCCCCTTAAACAAGCGCGCCTCCCCCCCCCCCCCCCGCCTGCGAAATTACACCTTCCCCCCCCCCCAGCAAAATGACACCCCCCCCCCCGGGTGCACGCCGCGGGGGGGGGGGGGTGCCGCGGCGCGCACCTGTGGGCTCCGACTTCGCTAACTTCGCTCGTTCACTGCAGCTCCCTCTGCCCCGGAACAGGAAGTAACCTGTTCCAGGGCAGAAAAATCCTGTGTTAATTGCCTAACTCAGGAGTGAGTGGAATCTGAGCGTGATATGGGTGGGCAGAGTTGTGGCCAGTGGTGACACTGCATAGGTTGAGGGGGAGAGGCTGGGGTTTTCATGTCACAACTGCTAATAGCGTGGCTGCAGTAAATGCAGCTGCACAACTGGTAGCTCAGCCACTGAAAATATGTTGGAGGATCATACCCCCCTCCTCTTCCTCCTCCTCCTCCAGCCAGTCACCCAACAGACATCAGGCTCCAAACACACCCAGATTCTCCCCCAAACCCCCAATGTCACAATCCAACCTCCCCCGAACACCTCTGAAGCCATAACCCAACTTCCCTGTACACCTCCTGACAATTCTGAAGCCATAACCCAACTCCCCCAGCAGACACTGACACCCCCAAAGTTATAACCCAACTACCCCAAAAGACCCTGACATCTCCAAAGCTACAAAGCCACCCCCTGACATGACACCAAACAGTTTTTCACTGGAACTTTCAACTGAGTTCTAACTTGAGGATTCCAACTCCTCTGAAACTATCCCCGAAATTGTATCCTGAGATGGTCAGATGTATAGCATCCTGAGTTGTCAGCAGTGTCAGGTGTCAGCATTATCTATTTTCCATCTTTAGACTATTAACTTTCTTGCATCCTGAGGCTATTGGCTATCTTGAGATATCAGTTGTGTGGCATCCTGAGACTTTCAGCTATCTTGCATTCTGACTCAATCAGCTGTGTCTTTTCCTAAGGCTATCAGCTATGGAACTTCCTGAGATTATCAGCAGTCTTACTTCAGTAGTTTACCAGCTGTGTGTCACCACAGACTGGCAGCTGAATATCAGCATAAAAGAACTGACTACTTTTCAGCCTAGAAATCTCTCCTGCACTGTACCCTATCACTTTCAGCTCCACTACAACCTTAAGTTTCTAGCTGTCTTGCAGCCAGAAGGTAGAACAAGGACTAGCATCCAGATTCCTGCACATGTCCCCACTGAGAGACTGGATATGCCTTGATCTGTTTTCAGAAGAGCCCAGTCAGGAGGGATACTTCACTTTTTTATCCCAGTAAGATAATTCCTTCCTGGAAGGTATTAGTTGTTTTACAGGTATCAGCTGTGTGGCAGCCTGAAGATTTCATCTGGGTTGCAACATGGCCAGGTTGCTTCTATTACAGCCTGAAGTTGTTGGATGTATTGCAACCTGAAGGTATTACCTGTCTTACAGCTCAGAGATATCGGCCAAATTACAGCCTGAAAGTATAAATGATATGGCTTCCTGAAAGGGTAAACTGTATGTTAGCCTACAAGTTTTGGCAGTATTGCATCCTGAAAATACCAGCTGCTTTTAAGCCTGAAGTTCAGAGTAGTTTACCAATAGGGAGGTTTCATTAAAGGTGAAAGAAAGTCAGGAGTGTTTAATAGAACAAAATAAATTAAAAAATTTTCCCCCATCAACTTCAAAGCAACAGGTAGATGCTAGGAAAAAACACAATTTGAAGTTTATATATACAGATGCTAGAAGTCTAAAAAATAAGATGAGAGAGTTGGAGTATATAGCACTAAAGGAAGAGGTAGATATCACAGGCATCTTAGAGACCTGGTGGAAGGAGGACAATCAATGGAACACTGTGTTTTCAGGGTACAAATTATATCACAATGATAGAGTGATCAAATTGGGGGGGAGGGGTGCGCTATATGTTAAAGAGGGAATTAAGTCAAACAAAATAAATATTCTACATGAAACAGCAGCATGGAATCTTTGTGGATAAAAATTAAATGTGTGAAGGGAAAGAGTATACTGGTAGGACTGTACTACCGTCTGCCAGGATAGAACGAGCAGATAGATGAAGAAATTTTTACAGAAATTAGGAAAGCTGGCAAATTGGACAACATTACAATAACGGGTGCTTTCAGTTACCCCAGTATTGACTGGATAAGTGCTACATTAGGAAGCGCTAGGGAGGTTAAATTCTTAGAGGTAGTAAAGGACTTCTTGAAGCAACTGATCCAAGAACTGACAAGAGGAGGAGCTATTTTAGATCTAGTCTTCAGTGGAATGCAAGATATAGTATGAGAGGTCAAGGTGTTGAATTCACTGGGAAACATTGATCATAACATGATCAAATTTGAGCTGCAATCTGGAGTGAAGTCACTAAGGAAATCTACTGTAGCAGCACTTAATTTTCGAAAGGGCAACTATGACAAAATGAGGAAAATGGATAAAAAGAAGCTAAAAGGGTCAGCCGCAAAGGTTAGGACTTTAAATCAGGCATGGACGTTATTTAAAAATATAGTTGTGGAAGCCTAGAACATATGTATTTCATGTATTAACAAAGGTGGAAATGGGGAGCATGTCCAAGATGGCGATCTAGCTAGTCGCATTTTTGCTGTACTTTTGTGCTTTCCTGCATTAATTGGTTTCCCACGGTTTTTTAAATACCAAAATGCAAGGAAAGATCAGGGGTTTACCCTCCTTACTTTCGGTGACTTCAGCTGTTTGGCAGGTTGCTATCATAGCATACGCGACTTCCACAGCTCCATTGGGCGAACCCTGCCGGTATGAAGAGAAATCCTGGGTTAGGAAGCAAGTTGTCCCTTAGCCCCCTTTGCAGTCCTTGGGAGCGATGTGCATGCTGGGAGAAGCAGCCGCTGGATCCTTGGAAGTTGGGATCTCTGATGCGGCTTTGGAGGAGCGAAGTTCTGACTTTGCTGGATACCAAGGGGAGAGTTCCCCTGGAGAACCGAGTATCCCAGTGACTTTGGCAGCTGCTGTTTTGAGCTTGCCTGGAGGAGTCACAATCTGCCATGGCTATGGTTGATGT